>NW_016107406.1:3389581-3408849 GCF_001604975.1 Cebus imitator
ACTCAGGAGGCTGAGGCAGGAGAATTGCCTGAACCCAAGAGGCGGAGGTTGCGGTGAGCCGAGATCGCGCCATTGCACTCCAGCCTGGGTAACATGAGTGAAACTCTGTCTCAAAAAAAAAAATAATAAATAAAATAAAAATAAAAATAAAAATACAAAAATTAGTCGGGACTGGTGGCGCAAGCCTGTAATCTCAGATACTAGCGTAGCTGGGCAGGAGAATTGCTGGAACCCGGAAGGCGGAGGCTGCAGTGAGCTATCCTGCCACTGCACTCCAGCCTGGGCAACAGGGAGAGACACTGTCTCAAAAAAAAAAAGAAAAAAAAGGAGAAAAGAAAGAAATGCAAAACCTCAGATCCTATCTCAGATCCTACCTCAGACCTATAGAATCAGAATTTGTATTTTAACAAGATTCCCGGGTGATCCTAGGCACCTTCAAAATTGAGAAGCATGGCTTGACTTGACTGGGCTCCCTGAGGACAGGGAGTGCCCTGTTTATCTCAAATCCTCAGCTTCCAGCACAGGGCCTGGCACATAGCAGTTCAAATCTGGATGAATGAATGTCAGAACCAAAGGACTAAAACATGTTCAGAACCAAGGGAAACCGTTGGAAAATCTTCAGGGTGATCCGGGGTGTAGAAGGGGGTGACCAGGTCCTAAGAAGGACCTTTTTCCTGAGAGCCCTGCTTCAGCAAAACAGCCATTCCCTCCTGGCCATTCCACCTTCTTTGGAAGTGCATCCCTCTCCAGCTTACCCCTGCCTGCCTCGACAACAGATGCCAAGGACAACTGCTTTGTGCCAAGGCTTGGAAATTTGTGAATTTCTGTTCCTTTTGCTTTTACAGTCTCAAGCATGGATGTGAAGATCAGGGTAATAATAATTACTGTTGACACGTACTGAAGGCTATGTGTCACATATTGTATTAAACTGTACATCTCATTTAATCTTCAAACAACTCCATGACGTAGATAATTATCATTTCCATTTCACAGAGGAGGAGAGAAAAGGACAGAAACATTAAGCAGCCTGTCCAAGGTCAGGCAACTATGTTAATAGAGCTGGCATTTCAACTAGTCAGTCCGGCCTCACGGTTAAGCTACTTAACCTTAGGTACTATTATACCCTTTTTACAGGTACCAAAATTAAGGATCCGAGAAGTTAAGACACTTGCGCGAGGTTACACAGCTAGTATGCTATTAACATTCAATTCAGAAACTGGAAGTCTGGTTCACAAGCCTGAGTTCTGAATCACTGAGACTAAAGGGTAGTGGGATACAGGCCAGAGCCCGGGAAGTTGCACAGGATCAGGAGCCCAGGCCACCAGACCCGCCCCTCCCTGGATCTCCCTCCAGGCTGCAGTGTAGTCGGCCGCTTTCTGCCCCAGAGCGCCGGAGGTTTGAAGCCTCCTACCTCCAACATTGGGTGATGGAGATCCTGGGGGCCTCGGGCCGAGCCCGGCTTTGCTCCCCTTTGATGCAGGTGCCTGCGTCTTGACCCCTACTGAAGGCCAAGTAGAGAACCCTCACAAGGGTCCTGCGACCCGTCCGCCCCAGGCCTAGCCCGCCCCGGGCTTCTCAGCTCCGCGCCCTCACATCCTCCGGTTGCCTGGCGGTTGCTAAGATATCGCGGGCCGTTGCGCCGGTGCGGACTGATGATGTCAGCGCTGCTTCCGGTCCGTGGCGCTGCGCTCTGGCCGAGCCAGGTCAGTCCGGGAGTGTGAGCTGGCCCACCCCGGGCTCTGGGCTCCGAAGCCAGGGGTGGGCCCTGCCAGGAGTGGGCTTGAGCCTCGCGCGTCTTTTGAAACTACCCTGTGCTCTGCCTTTGCGGCGCGACGGGCATGGGAGCGGGGCTGCCCAAAGGTGGGCTGGGGTTGGAGGAAGTGGCTGGGTAGCCGCTGTGTGTCTGCCCTGAGGCCGTAAGGCCCCTGACCCCACCCTTGGAGCTGGCGACGGAGAGGGCCTGTTTCCCCTAGACAGTAGTGTAGGTTCCAGAGACCTGGGCCTGAGCTCTCCGCTTTGGTACTTCACGGGTCGTCTGGATTGTGCCGGACCTGCGACCCTGCCGTTGTTTTCTTTCCAGCATGATCCGCTGGGCTCCCGGAGCATCTCCTGGAAGAGCCCACTCACCCTGGACGAGCTCTTCGGTAGCCTCAGATCGTCCTTGAAGAGGATGACTGAGACATTATGGGCCACGCGCTGTGTGTCTGCTCTCGGGGAACTGTCGTCATTGACAATAAGCGCTACCTCTTCATCCAGAAACTGGGGGAGGGGTGAGTGTTTAGAAGTCAATTAACTAGTCCTCAAGCTTATGGTCATTGAAGGGCAGCGGTCTGCACATGTTTGGGGCACAAGGGTTTTATCCCTATCCCTGTCCTCTCTCACCTGACAGAGCTTAGTTACACGGTATCAAGAAGGTGGATCCTGGAGCCAGGCCTGCTAAATCCACTTCGTGTGACCTTGATAAACCATGTTTCTTTTCGTCTGCTTAATGGAGATGATTATCATGCCTCACTGATGGAGTTGTGAGGATTAAATGAGATAATGTTATAAAATGTCTCACCCAGTGTTTGGTTCATAAGTACTTGATAAGTGTTGGCTATTATTTACTTCTGTCAGGTGCAGAGCTCTCTATGATGACCATGGGACCTCAAAGATTTCTATATCTCTGCTCCTGAGGAGCTCACAGCGTAATATTCTTCAGATTTCACTTAGAGCCACATCTTGGGAGGGTTTCTGCTAAATGGGAAGAACACCCCACTCCCCACCAGGAAATTTCTCTAGGTCCAAGCCATGTGGGAGATGACCATGGCCCTTCATTGACCCCTTTGGCCCACAGTGGGTTCAGCTATGTGGACCTAGTGGAAGGGTTACATGATGGACACTTCTACGCCCTGAAGCGAATCCTGTGTCATGAGCAGCAGGACCGGGAGGAGGCCCAGCGAGAAGCCGACATGCATCACCTCTTCAATCACCCAAACATCCTTCACCTTGTGGCTTACTGTCTGAGGGAGCGGGGTGCTAAGCATGAGGCCTGGCTGCTGCTACCATTCTTCAAGGTCAGAAAGACTCTTGGTTATAGAGGGGGTTGCAACAGAGGCACGTACCCAAGGGCTGTGTAAGCAGCCCAGCATGTTAGGAAGCAGGGACCACGTCCTGGGTTTGGCCACTTTGGATTTGGGGTTTGAGGTGTGTGTCATGAAAGGGCTGATAGGCTTTGACACGTGGAAGGGATCAGGCCTAGGGAGCAGAGACTCCAAAAACATCTCCAACTGTAGGGAAACTTGTGTTGCAGAGAGGTACACTGTGGAATGAGATAGAAAGGCTGAAGGACAAAGGCAACTTCCTGACTGAGGATCAAATCCTTCGGCTGCTGCTGGGGATCTGCAGAGGCCTAGAGGCCATTCATGCCAAGGGTTATGCCCACAGGTTAGTGGGAGGACCCTGTGTGCTTGCTGGGGCCCAGAGGAAGAGCTTCACTAAGAGAAATGGGAGGTCTCTGTTCTCTCAGGAAACAGCCTGCATGATTCTTTTGCTCGCTGGGATTCCAGGCTTCCTGTCCAGAGATGTCCAGCTCATTTCTACTTCCCTACAGAGACCTGAAGCCCACCAATATATTGCTTGGAGATGAAGGGCAGCCAGTTTTAATGGACTTGGGTTCCATGAATCAAGCATGCATCCATGTGGAGGGCTCCCGCCAAGCCCTGACCCTGCAGGTAAAAGAGTCTCCATGCTCCTTTTCTCACCAGTTCCCCATTCCCGCCCCTTCTGGTGCATGCCCCGGTTTGGTCCCATGACCATGCCCTGTGCCCCACTTTTGAGCTCTGGGACCACTGTTCCAGGACTGGGCAGCCCAGCGGTGCACCATCTCCTACCGAGCCCCAGAACTCTTCTCTGTGCAGAGTCACTGTGTCATCGATGAGCGGACTGATGTCTGGGTGAGGAGCATGTAGGTGGGCATCTGGGTAGGGAGGGCTGTGGCTCTGTACCCGCTGTGGAGTAGAGTAAGTTGTTGGTTTCTGTTGCATGGGGCCCCAGGAGCCACAATATGTCCCCATCCACTTCAACTTCCTTCCTGGGAACTGTCACTGATACTGTACCCAATTGCACCGGATGTGGTATAATCCCTGCCCCTGAACAGGGTGAATACAGCTCAGTGTCAGTACTGAAGGCACTGGCTAAGCAGGGGCTGCAGAGGCCTCTGGCTGACTGGCAGTTTCTCTGGGCCCTGGCGGTGCCATGTGGCTGAGGTCAGCATATTCTTTTTAGCTTATATAGTCTCCTTTTACCACAGAAGGAGAGAGATGTCACCTCCATTGGTCCCTTTCTAGGGACTAACCAAGTTATACTCAGTCCCTAGGCTGCGTGCTATATGCCATGATGTTTGGGGAAGGCCCTTATGACATGGTGTTCCAGAAGGGTGACAGTGTGGCCCTTGCTGTGCAGAACCAACTCAGCATCCCACAAAGCCCCAGGTGAGCAAGCAATGAATGGGCACCAGGTGTTTCAGACTCCCCCCTGGTTTTAGCTGAGTTGGCGGATAGGCGTCATCCAGTCTCCCTGAGCTCCTCCCTCCACAGGCATTCTTCAGCATTGCGGCAGCTCCTGGCCTCGATGATGACCGTGGACCCACAGCAGCGTCCTCACATTCCTCAACTCCTCAGTCAGCTGGAGGAGCTACAGCCCCCAGCTCCTGGCCAGCACACTACCCAAATCTGAAAAAACAGTGGCATGTTGAGAAGGTGATCCCTCATGCCTTAGAAAGAGGTTCCCATCCCTCACTGGAATCTCCCCCCATTCCGTCCAGGACTGCTGTCTTACACTTGGGGGTAGTGGGGTCAGGACAGTCATCTCAGTCCTGCATCCACTCTTCTGCTTTCTTACTTCCAAGAGCAAAACCTGGGCAAGGAGCCTTACTGAATGGGGGTGGGTGGGGGTTGGGAAAAGGGAAACTTCTGGGATATGGAACATGGCTCTGAGTGGGACTGCTGAGCTCATATCATGTTCTGCCTCCAAATCTGGGAGCAGGAGAATGTATAAAGAATAAAGTGGAAACAGGTTGGTGTGGATCTTAGTCTCACTGTCCCTGGAGTGAGAGAAGAGGTGCGGGGCACCCAGAGTCTGGTTGCCATTTCCAGGTGAACAGCCTGGGAAGAAGAGGGACTGGTGCAGAGTCAGCAGTGGTGCGACTTCATTCCATGGAAGGAGGTTGGTTAGCAGTGGACAGTTCTAGTTTGTCTTAGATCAAAACTTAAAGCTTCTTGGGCTTAAGCTGGTGTCTGCCTGTGTCAAAACTGGGACTAAGGCCCCCTAAAAGCACCCAACTAGTTCTTTCCTTCCTTCAGTCCTGGGTTGAGTAGTTGTCAAAGCAGCCCAGCCGGTTTGCCAGGCAAGGGCCTCTGGGTGGAGACACCTGAGGAAGCTTTGGGACAGCTACATTACAATCTCCCATCCTCAGCCTAGGGGCAAGGGGAGTGGAGTGTTTTGGCTCATGTCTCCCTGATGGTTCTAGCTCATACATGGTTAATGATTAATGGGGCAGTGTGGTGTGGCAGTATCCAGCTGCCACTTCTTGCCTACTCTGCTGAGTAAACAGGGGCCCTGTTTTAGCTGGGCGTCAAACCTGTTCCCTAGGGAAGGGCACTGTCCCTGAATCACCAGGGAGGAAAGGCAAGGGCAGGGTTGGCATCTCCTGCTCTTGTGATCCAAGCCTCCTCCCCCCAACCATGCCCACCCTCCAGGCTGACATCAGCATGGGGCCTGGGGCTCCTGTTAGCAAAGTTGAAGCTTTCCCCGGGGCCCTAGCAGGAGTCTCCCACCAGCTAGCACCGAGGCTGAGGCCAGAAATAAATCACAAACAGAGGGGAGATGACCTGACTTTTAATGGCACAGCCCCAGCTCCAGCAAAGCAGCAAGACAGGAAGCTATGCAAAGCTGCTCAGAGGTGCAGTAGCACAAACAACTCTAGGAGATTGCCTGTGTTTCCTCCCATCCCCCAAGCTTATGACGTGGCTCCATGCCCAGGAACTCCCGGCCAGCCCAGCCCCGCTCCCAAACCCTCATAATGCAGAGGAGCCTGGGCCAAGCCTTGCTTCCAGAGTTGGTAAATGTAGAGGTGGCAGGAAGAACAGGGTAGCAGTCTAACTCTCAAAGACAAACTACTGGATTAAACTACTTGAAAGAAACCGAAGATTCATCCTTCAATAGTTTGTGCCTGGATTTGGTCCTCATTTCCTCCCTATCCCAGGTACCCCTAGGACTTCGATTTAAAGTCCCTGGGGTTATGCTTCCTGGGCCTGGCAAGGACCCCTTGGCAGGTCTCACCTTCAGCCATGGAAGGGATAAGGATCATTAGCAGCAAACAGTGAGGGCAGCGGCAGCTCAAGCACTCACAGAGGGGACAAGAAACCGTGCAAGGAAACTGTTTATTTCGAAAGGATTTTGCAATAAACATAGTGAACAGGCTCCAGCAGCAGCTTTATTCTTCTCCCTCATCCTCGTCCTCATAGGAGTCGATGCCCACCTCCTCATAATCCTTCTCCAGGGCAGCCATATCCTCACGGGCCTCAGAGAACTCGCCCTCCTCCATGCCCTCTCCCACATACCAGTGCACAAACGCCCTCTTGGCATACATCAGGTCGAACTTGTGGTCCAAGCGGGCCCAGGCCTCGGCGATGGCGGTCGTGTTGCTCAGCATGCACACAGCACGCTGCACCTTGGCCAGGTCACCCCCAGGCACCACAGTGGGAGGCTGGTAGTTGATACCAACCTTGAAGCCAGTGGGGCACCAGTCCACAAACTGAATGCTGCGCTTGGTCTTGATGGCGGCAAAGGCAGCATTGACATCCTTGGGCACCACATCTCCACGGTACAGCAGGCAGCAGGCCATGTACTTGCCGTGCCGGGGATCACACTTGACCATCTGGTTGGCAGGCTCAAAGCAGGCATTGGTGATCTCGGCCACCGACAGCTGCTCGTGGTACGCCTTTTCTGCAGAGATGACTGGTGCATAGGTGGCCAGGGGGAAGTGGATGCGAGGGTAGGGCACCAGGTTGGTCTGGAACTCTGTCAGGTCCACATTGAGGGCCCCGTCAAAGCGCAGGGAAGCTGTGATGGAGGAGACGATTTGGCTGATGAGGCGATTGAGGTTGGTATAGGTTGGGCGCTCGATATCTAGATTGCGGCGGCAGATGTCGTAGATAGCTTCGTTGTCCACCATGAAGGCACAGTCTGAGTGTTCCAGGGTGGTGTGGGTGGTCAGGATAGAGTTATAGGGCTCGACCACGGCTGTAGACACCTGGGGTGCTGGGTAGATGGAGAATTCCAGCTTGGATTTCTTGCCATAGTCAACAGAGAGCCGCTCCATCAGGAGTGAGGTGAAGCCAGAGCCAGTGCCCCCGCCAAAGCTGTGGAACACCAGGAAGCCCTGAAGGCCTGTGCACTGGTCAGACTAAAAGGCAAGAACGAGAAAGAACAGTTTAGGCAGGGGCCTAAGGGACTATCACCTGGCTCCATAAAGCATAAAATAAATATATCAGCAGTCAGGGCCATACTGAGGATGCCATAGCAGTACCACATTCGAGACCATGTACAGTTAGAGATGACCTCTGAAAGGGATCTGAAAAAAATACTCCTGACCATTAGGACAGTCTCTAAAGTTCCCTCCCTCCCCAGACAAATTCTCACCAGCTTGCGGATCCGATCCAGCACCGGATCAATGATCTCCTTGCCAATGGTATAGTGACCACGGGCATAGTTGTTGGCAGCATCCTCTTTCCCAGTGATGAGCTGCTCTGGGTGGAAGAGCTGTCGGTATGGGCCATTTCGAATCTCATCTGGAAGGGCAAAAACCACAAGGCTATGCTCAGCAGAGACCTTCCTCCCCCCCCCGGGTGGTGGCTGTGGCCAGATGCATGGAAGGACTTCGATCCTCCTGCCAGCCTGAGATACCAGAGTGTGAGAGAAACCCAGACCGGCTGCCCAGGCCAGTCTGAGATCAGCTTGCCTTCTGCAGCTTCAAATACGGCTAGGAGTTTTCAGGGCCAGGAATGCCTGGTCTAAATACCCTCTCTCCAGGGAGAAGCTTTTGAGTCATGCTCCAACCCCCTCAATTTTGTCCCCACTTCCTCTCACCAATGACTGTAGGCTCCAGATCCACAAAAACTGCCCGCGGCACATGTTTTCCAGCACCAGTTTCACAGAAGAAGGTGGTGAAGGAGTCATCCCCTCCACCAATGGTCTTGTCACTGGGCATCTGCCCATCAGGCTGAATCCCATGTTCCAAGCAATAGAGCTCCCAGCAGGCATTGCCCATCTGGACACCTGCCTGCCCCACATGGACTGAGATGCATTCACGCTGAGGGATAGAGAGAGGGGACACAGCATGAGTCCCACATCCACAAGTCGTCACCTCGCAAGTCCCTCTTCCACCCTATCACCTACCAGCTAGGATGACTCAGTTGGCAAGAGTGGAGGCTTGGGGCTGGGCAGAGGTGAGAAGAGGCTAGCAGCCTGCCTGGGCTCCCGGGTACAGGACTCCCCACCTGGAGGCACCCAGCAGGGCAGGCCAACCTCTTAGCTCACTTTTCAGTGGGGAATCTGTCAAGTAAGCACTGTGGCTCCACATGACAAAAGAAGGGTTCCTGGAGGTATGGGTTTACTGCTAGAGGCCACCCCCTTGATTATTTGCTTTGAGTATGAACAGCTAGAATTCATAGAACCCTTTCCCCCTTTCTTTCCTGTAGGCTGCAGAGGTGTCTCAGCCATCCAATCTGGTATCAACGGACCACACGTCATCAGGATGCCCTCCTCCCTCACCTTTAAATCCCATCTGGCTCTGGGGATCAATCCCATCTGGCTCCTCTCCCCACCTCCACCCCCGCAACCTGGGTGTCTTCACCGCTTTCATCTCCTCTGTCAGCCCGCACGGAAGTAGCAGCGGTAATGCTTGTAAGCGCAGACGGTAGGGGCCAGCAATAAGGTTTGAGGGTATTGGGGCACACATTGCCTTAGGCTCCGTCCCTGCCAGCCTGAAATTAACCCCTAAAGCACTAAAGTCCGCAGGGCCCACGCACCTCCCTTCCCACACTGAAATGGCGGGGTGACGGTTTCCAAATACCCAGAAAAGGAAGCGGAACCTGCGGGGAGGCCCCAGAGGTAACCCGCCTTGCCCCGCGCCAGGTGGGCGCCATTCTGCAGCCCAGCCCTACATCCGCTCTCCCTCTGGAGTCTTTCCAGTTACTTCCCGGCCCAAAGCGGGGATTGGGTTTCGGCCCCCGCTCCTGAGCTATAAATACCACCCCCTACACGCACCTCTTTCCCCTCCCCCCAACCTGGCCTCGGCCCGCGCAGTGCTCAGCGCCAGCTGTCTCTGCCTATCCGCGCACCCGGGCTCCGGCTGGAGAGGGCCGGCTAGCTTCAGGAGGCCGAACCCCGTTTCCACTACCCCTCTCAGCTCAGAAGCGGGGTGCTGAGTCAAGGCGGGGGGTTCCGTGGATAGTTGGAATGCATACACAGAGTAAAGGGGGATGCGGCACTAGGTAACCTGACCTCCACCTTCTAACGCCAAGCACGTGCTCGGTCAATTCAGGGGACCAGGGACTGGGGATGGAAGAGGGCAGCGAAATGGGTCTTCTTTCGCCCGCGGAAAGGACGGGGCGCGGGCCCGCGTGACTCTCAACCAGAGTCAGGACACAAATGCTGGGTAAGGCAGGTGCAGAGTGCCAGGGTTCCTCTCTGTTACTGAAGAGTCGCACTCCACCCCAAGTCCCATCCCCAGCCACCGAAGGTGAACTACAGGACTCGGCCAAAGTCACCAGGAGGGGGTTGGGGAACGAGGATGCAAAACCTTCGCACCTCCTGGAGACCTGGAACGCCCGGTGGAGGTCCCCGAGCAGGCTTGGAAAGAGTGTCCCCCAAAGGAGAGGAGCAATTAGGGGAGGGGCACGACCCAAGCAGGGCCGCACTCACCATGGTGAGTCCGGGCGGTGCGTCTCACGTTGAGTCGGGGTGACGGGTCTCAGTGAGAACTGCGCTAGCTGCAGTGCTGCACTGGTCTTATATGCGGGGGGCGGGGCCCGCATTTTCCGCTTGCCCACTAAGGGCTGGGCGGCCCACAGGCCACGCCTCCCGGAGGGGCAATTGGCCCCGAGGGGCTGAACCTGGCCGAGTCCCCTCCCTAAGCTGCTCGCGGGTCCCTCACCTGTCGGGCTGGGATTAGGAGTGGCGACTCAGGCTTTACTTCCTCCTTCCCCATTTTGAGCCTACACGCTGGGCTCCCGAGGGCCTCCGCGGGGACGCAGGGTGCTGTGGCTGGGAGAGTCTCGCCTGCACCTGCATCCTGGGGGCGTCGGTCATCCAGGTGTTCTAACTTAGGTCGGTAGCAGGCGAGGCGGTCCTTCCCAAGCGGCCGCGGCTGGCCTTCGCCCGTGCCCTTCCGGCCCTGCCTCCCAGGAGACTCGAGCCGGCTGCGCGGCTGAGGTGGGTCCCCAGGGAGCCCCTGCCAGCTGCCCGACTCTTGCTGGTCCCCGGCCGGGGCGGCAGGCTTTCGCTGACGCCTGTGGGAGGCCGAGGACCTGGAGCTGCACAACCTGAGCCCCAGGGTGCCGGTTCCTTAGGCGCTCCTGCAGAACCGAGCCAGGCAGCGTGTCTACCGGGGCCGACCCAGGAATCTGCCGTGGCTCGCCGGCCACCCGCAGGTCAGTGGCCGGGTCATCAGCTCCGTCACTATGATGCCCTCGTTGTGGGTACGTGCCCGTTCTCCTGCTGCCAGAACTGCGGGGGACGCTGACCCGGAGACCTCAGGATCCTGGATTCGCCTCCAGGCTTCCCTGTGTGACCTTGGGCAAGTGACTTAACCTCACTGAGTCCTTGACATTTTCGTGGGTGAAAAGGAGACAGTGATTTCTCTGGAATCACTTGTTTGTTTCAATGTTTCACTGAAACACTTGAATATTTCAAAAGGAAATATTGTTGTAAGCTATCAAACTGTCTGTTGACTCTGAAAAGAAGAAAATTGAGATTCTCATATCTTGGATGATTTTGACTTTTCTGGTCTCTTCTGTTTCTAAGCTAAGGGCAGGATCTGCACCCTACACCTTAATGATCTCAGCCCCAGGCCTCAGCAGAAGCCCTTCTTTCTATATTTCATTTCGTTCTCCCCACTCCACCTTTTCAGGCTACTTCTGTCCTCCCTCCCTCCCTTCCTTTTCTCTCTCTCTCTTTTTATTTCAGTTTCTTGCTGACACCCAGGCTAGAGTACAGTGGCACAACCTCAGCTCACTACCACCTCCGTCTCCGGGCTCAAGCCATCCTTCTACTTTACCCTTCCACCTCAGCCTCCTCAGTAGCTGGGACCACAGGCATGCACCACCATGCCCAGCTTATTTTTTGTATTTTTATTAGAGACCAGGTCTCACTATTGTCCAGATTGGTCTCGAACTTCTGAGCTCAAGCAATCCACCTGCATCAACCTCCCAAAGTGCTGGGATTACAGGCTTCAGCAACCGCCCCAGCCTGCCTTACATTGTCTAATTGTCTCCCTTCACTGGGGAAAGTCATCTGGCAGTGCCCCAGGTGTGCTCATTTGCACATCCTTAAGAAACCTGTCTTCCTGGCTCTACATCACTTGGAAAGGATTCGCCTGACCCTCCCCCATCATCTGACAACACAACGTAATACCATGAAAGAACTAGTGATGGCAACTCTCTACCAACAAAAGAGCTTAGGCAAGGCATGGAAAGGAATATAGTGAAATATGACAAGGTCTCTCTTCCCAATAGACTTGCCATCTGATTGGGAGAACAAGACTCACTCATAAAAAGAAAACTGACAAGGTCATATAGTGAGGCTGCTTTGGGGAATGAGGTCATGATCTCTACAAAGGAAGGAGCGGTGGTGATTACAGGACACATGGTGGGAGGTTGCAGACCTTCCCTGACCCTCTTTGGACCCTCCTTTTGGTCCCCTACCCAAGCAGAATGAATGTAGTAAGAGACTTGAGCTTTCTTAGGAAAAATCCTAAACCTCTTTGACCTTCAGGTGCAGATTCTTCATTTGTAAAACCTGGGTAACAACTTTGGATTATGAGTATCACATGAGTTTAGGGATGTGCATATTCACATCAAGGCACTGTGTAAGTAGCTGTGACATTTATTTTAGTGCATAAAGCACATCATGCTGTAGTTGTTTGTGTACATGTACATCTTACTATTATAGATAGCAAACTATTGGCAGTAAGGACTGTGTCTTATTCATCTTTGTAGCCCCTACCATAGTGCTTAGCGTGCCTGGTACACATTTGCTAAGTGTGTGTCAGATGAATTGTTTCACTTCAGAGATGGTAGGCAGAAGAATGCTCCCCATAAAGATGTCCACATCCTAATCTCCAGGACCTATGACTGTTACCTTACATGGCAAAAGACTTTGAAGATGTGATTAAGATAAAGATCTTGAGATAAGGAGATGATCCTGGATTATCCCAGGTGGGCCCAATGTAATCTCAAGGGCCTTTATAAGTGAAAGAGGGAGGCAGGAGGGTCAGAGTCAAAGAAGAAGAGGTCAGACCCAGTTCGGTGGCTCATGCCAGTAATCCCAACACTTTAGGAGGCTGAGGTGGGAGGATCACTTGAAGTCAGGAGTTTGAGACCAGCTTGGGCAACATAGTGAGACCCTGTCTCTACCAAAAAATAAAAATTAAAAAATAAAGAAGTCAAAAGTAAGTACAGGTCAGAATTAGGTGATTGTTGACTTTGAAGAGGAATAGGGGCCATGAGTGAAAGAATATGGACAGCCTCTAGAAGATAGAAAAGGCATGGAATAGATTCTCCCCTAGAATTTCCAGATTTTAGTTCTGCAAGACCCTTTGATCCTTTGGTTTCCTTTTTTTTTTTTTTTTTTTTTTTTTTTTTCATTCAAGATGATTATTTTGAGATTCGTCCATGGTGTTTTTTGTGTCAATAGTTTGTTTTATTTTCAGAGTCTTGCTCTCTTGCCCAAGGTGCAGATTCTTCATTTGGATTTGCAGTGTGATCATGGCTCACTGCTACATTGCTCTCAAATTCCTAGGCTCAAGCAATCCTCTCACCTCAGCCTTTCTAGTAGTTGGGACTACAGACAGGCACCAGCACACCCAGCTACACACACACACACACACACACACACACACACAAACACACACACACACATATGTATATATATATATACACACACGCACATATATGATATATATACACACGTGTGTGTGTGTGTGTGTATATATATATATATATATATATATATATATGATGGCTGGGTGCAATGGCTCACATCTGTAATCCCAGTACTTTTGAGAGGCTGAGGTGGGCGGATCACTTGAGGTCAGAAGTTCAAGACCAGCCTGGCCAACATGGTGAAATTCCATCTCTACTAAAAATACAAAAATTAGGCAGGCTCCTGTAATTCCCAGCTACTCTGGAGGCTGAGGCAGGAGAATCACTTGAACCTAGGAGGTGGAGGTTGCAGTGAGCCGAGATAGAGCCACTGCACTCCAGCTTGGGTGACAGCAAAAACTGTCTCTCTCTCTCTTTCTCTCTCTCTCTCTCTCTTTCTCTCTCTCTCTTTCTCTCTCTCTCTTTTTCTCTCTCTCTCTATATATATGTATATGTATATATAGATATACATACACACATTTTATATATTTTGTAGATATGGGGTCTTACTATGTTGCCCAAGCTTGTCTAGAGCTCCTGACCATAAGCTATCCTCCTGCTTTGGCCTCCCAAACTGCTGAGATTACAGGCATGAATCACTGCACCTGGCCCATTTGTTTTGTTTGTTTTGTTTTTGTGACAGAGTCTCTCTGTGTCATCCAGGTTGGAGTCCAGTAGCGTCATCTCAGCTCTCAGCTCACTGCAACCTCCCCCTCCTATGTTCAAGTGATTCTCCTGCCTCAGTCTCCCAAGTAGCTGGGATTACAGGTTCATGTCACCACACCTGGCTAATTTTTGTATTTTTAGTAGAGACAGGGTTTCACCATGTTGGCCAGGCTGGTCTCGAACTCCTGTCCTCAGGTGATCCATCTGCACCAGCTTCCCAAAGTGCTGTGATTACAGGTGTGAGCTGTCACACCCAGTCCCATTTTGTTTTGTGTTTGTTTTTGTTTGAGACAAGGCCTGGCTCTGTCTCAGGCTGGAGTGCAGTGGCACTCTGACCATCCTTCAACCTCAGCCTCCTGAGTAGCTGGGACTACAGGTGCGTACCACCAGGCCTGGCTAGTTTTTTTTTGTATTTTTAGTAGAGACGGGGTTTCACCATGTTGCCCAGGCTGGTCTTGAACTCGTGAGCTCAAGGTATCTGCCTGCCTCGGTCTCCCTGGGTGCTGGGATTACAGGCATGAGCCACTGTGCCCAGCCCACCTGGCTTATTTTGGACTTCAGAACTCCAGCCCTGGCAGGTAACAAATTTGTGTTGTTTTAAGCTATCATGTTTGTTATAATTTGTTACAGTGACAACAGGAAAATGATATGAGAATAGAGGTGAACAGAAGCTACTGTCTTAAGGTGGGCAACATGCTCCCTCCAGTTCACCACAGTGCTCACTTTCTGTGTCTCCCTGACACAGAACACAAGTGTCTGTTGTCATTTAACTTCATACACTCAGCCTACATTACACATTTATGATACCCCGGCCCCTGTAGCTAAGAGTTTACAACCCTCAAGCATACTTTCTAGCTGACAAAATGGAGAAGACATGGGTGCAGAAAGAAATGCCCAAGGCATGTTAATGAAATACAGATTCTGCTTCTGATTGTGTGTGTGCGTGTGTGTGTGTGTGTGTGTGTGTGTGTGTATGTCCATGTGTCCTCAGGATATATACAGATCCCCAGAATTAGGGCCACAAACTCTGGGTGAGTATGCAGGTAATGGTTCATTTTACCAGATCAAAAACTTTTAGACATTCATAGACATGTTCAGAATCTAGAAAATGCTGCCAGACACTTCTTCACTCTCCCATTGAATTACTTTTTGGTCCATGTACCTACATAGGTACTCTTCCTCTGGGTCTTTCTCCCTTTTCTCCTTTCCCATTATCATCTCCATATTTTCTGACCCCTTCCCAGGGTCTCACCTTTATCTTGAAGCAGGGCAGTGAAGTACTCAAAGTTTAAAATGTTTTTGCTGACTCCATCTGGGAGAGGCAGAGCCGCAGCCTTAGTGGTGTGCAGCCTTCAGTTTTTCCAGACTAGAGCATCTCCCAGCCATCCTCCTTGTCAGAGCACAGCCTTTACAAAGGGGGAGCTCTATTCATCACATAGCCATGAATTCACCCCTCAATACTCTCCCTGCAGACTTGACTCACATGCTCCGCTGAGATGCTTTTGCCAAGGTCTCTAGCAGCCTACATCTTGCCAAATCCAAAGGCCACACATCTCCATCTTCATCTTTCTCAGCTGCTCGCAGCAGCATTTCACATGGTTGATTCTTCTTTCCTTCTTGAAATTCTTTTTTCTTGGTTTTGATGACAGCACTGTCTTCTAGCTTTTGTCCTGGCCACTCCTTCTCGGTGGCCTCTGATAGCTTAACTTTATTTTATTTTTGACATGGAGTCTCACTCTGTCTCCCAGGCTGGAGTGCAGTGATCTGGCTCACTGCAAACTTTGCCTCCCAGGTTCAGGTGATTCTCCTGCCTCAGCCTCCTGAGTAGCTGGGATTATAGTCACCCACCACTGCGCCCAGCTGATTTTTTGTATTTTTAGTAGAGACGGGGTTTCACCATCTTGGCGGGCTAGTCTTGAACTCCTGACCTTGTGATCCACCCACCTCAGCCTCCCAAAGTGCTGGGATTATAGGCATGAGCCACAGTGCCCAGCCAAGACCTTAACTTTAAATGGTGTTCCCCATAGCCCAGTCTTAGGTTCTCTTATTACCTTCATTTATTTTTCTCCCTGAAGGAGCAATTGTTAAAGCTTGCTGATGAATATATGAGGTTTTACTATATTATCTCTACTTTTAGGTACATTTTTAATATCCATAATAAAAAGTTATTGTAGGCCAGGTGTGGTGGCTCATGCCTATAATCCCAGTACTTTGGGAGGCCGAGGCGGGCAGATCACAAGGTCAGGAGTTCCAGACCAGCCTGACCAATATGGTGAAACCCCATCTCTACTAAAAATACAGAAACTAGCTGGGCATGGTGGCACATGCCTGTAACCCCAGCTACTCGGAGGCTGAGGAAAAAGAATAGCTTGAACCCGGGAGGCAGAGGTTGCAATGAGCCGAGATTGCCCCATTGCATTCCATCCTGGGAGACAGAGCGAGATTCCATCTCAAGAAAAAAAAAGTTATTGTAACATTTTTGGAATTATTCAAAAAGGAGTAGAATTAGAGTATATACATTCCCATACAATAGTGAAAGAATAGGATAAAACGAAATGAATGTTATATATATGCCGATGACTCAAATTTATATCTCCATTTTCGTCCTCTCCTCTGAACTTGAGATTCATATGCCTATTTGCCTTCTTGACCTTTCCACTTGAAAGCCCATTAGACTCCCAAACATAACACATTTAACATGGAGCTCTGTTTTCTACCCTCACCCCACTCCCTGCCAAACCTGCTTCTGTTCTAGGCTCCCCAGTCTGAGTGATCATCTTCCTCCCAAGGAAGTTAAAAACTTAGGATCATTTTCCTATCTCTCTCCTCTCCCTCTTTATAAGTTAGAATTTCTTGGCTTCAAATAATGGAAAGCCCTACTTATCAGTGGCTTAAACAATGAAGGCATTTATTATTTCACAAGAAATCTGAGTATAGGGTCTTTCCAGAGTTGGTTTAGTCATGTCACCAATAACTCCAGTATTTCTAGTTTTCTGCTCTGTCATCCTCAATGAGCTGGTGACATCTTCCCTCAGGAACACAAGATATAGCAGCTGTAAGTATCATGTCCTTATATGACACTGTCTTAAGGCAGGAAAAGGGGGGTTTCCTCCCACATCTCTTTTTATCAAGAGAAAAACCTTTCCTTGAAGCGCCCTAGCAGACTTCCCCCTTCTATCTCACTAGCTCTTGCCTAAACCAGTCACTGGAGGGAGGGAGTTAAATGACCATGGATGGTTTGGACTAAACTGTCCACACCCCTAGGTGTGGGAAAAAGCCGTCTTCCTTTAACAAGTGGAAGGGTGAATACTCAAATAAATCAGGACCTTGCCAGTGAAGAATTGTGGCAGGGGCAGGGGCAGGCAAGGCTGCTGAGAAGCTCTGGCACCACCTACACTAGTATGTCCTTCACTTTACAGCCAACCCAGCTACTTCTCACCACCGCCTGCTACCATCCCCTTATTCCTAGAGCCTTCAGCAGCCTCTGAACCAGCTTCCTGCTTCTAGGCTTAAAACCCTAATGCATTCTCCACGCAGCAGCTGCAGTCATCTCTGAAACACAAGCTAGGCAATGACGCTTGCCTCAAACCCTCCTGTTACACTTATGTAAAAGCCATTCTCCTTCCAAGGCCCCTCCGCCTCTATGATCTCATCTTGTACAGCTCTCTCCCTTCCTTACTCTGGGTTTTTGGACACACTGGGCTGGTTCCTACCTATGAATGTTTACACTTGCTATTCTGTCTGTCTGGAGCACCATTTTCCAGATCTTGCCTGGCTGACTCCTCACCATTTAGGCCTCAGTTCAAATACCACCTTCTTAGAGAGTGGCTTCTTCTCTGTTCAGCAGGCCCTGGGCTGGGCACAGTGGATCATGCCTGTAATCCCAACACTTTGGGAGACCGAGGAGGGCAGATTACGAGGTCAGGAGATCGAGACCATCCTGGCCAACATGGTGAAACCCCATCTCTACTAAAAATACAAAAAATTATCCAGGCGTGGTGGTGTGCGCCTGTATTCCCAGCTACTCAGGAGGCTGAGGCAGGAGAATCGACTGAACCTGGGAGGCAGAGGTTGCAGTGAGCCGGGATTGTGCCACTGCACTCCAGCCTCTCCAAAGAGAGACTCTGTCTCAAAACAAAAACAAAAACAAAACAGCCCCTGCATATCTTTCTGACTCATTATCCTGTGTTGTTTTATTCACATGCTTATTGCTATCTGAAATTTTCTTGTTTGTTTATTGTCCGTCTTGCCCAATAGATGTGCACATGGGAATGTTCTAGACAGGACAGAGTAGGACAGCACTAGATTTCATCAGCTACCTAGAATGCATGCAACTGAAAACTGATACATTGTGTATTTCTGGAATTGTCCCTTTAATATTTTCAGACCATGGTTGACCACAGGCAACGGAAACTGCAGAAAGCGAAGCTTTGGCTACGGGGGCAGGATGGGGGTGCTACAGTGGTGGTGTTTCCAGGAGACGTGAGCGCCCATTTGAGGTCAGTGGCCATGCGTTCAAAACATCAGTCAGCATGGTTCTGGGTTTTTCATTTTTCTTTTTTCTTTCTTTCTTTTTATTTATTTATTTTTTTGAGACGGAGTCTTACCCTATCGCTCAGGCTGGAGTGCAATGGCGCGATCTCGGCTCACTGCAGCCTCCGCCTCCTGGGTTCAAGTGACTCTCCTGCCTCGGCCTCCTGAGTAGCTGGGATTACAGGTGCCTGCCACCACGACTGGCTAATGTTTTGTATTTTTAGTAGAGATGGGGTTTCACCATGTTGGCCAGGCTGGTCTCAAATTCCTGACCTCGTGATTTGCCCGCCTCAGCCTCCTAAAGTGCTGGGATTACAGGTGTCAGCCACCGCACCCAACCCCGTTCTGGATTTTTCTATGGCCACTGTTTAGCTGGGTGAGTGCGGACACAGAGCTGGGGACAAAATAAATTTAACCACCATTCTGGTTTAGTCAAACAAGGATGCTGAAGGTAGCAGGAGGCAAGAGAGTTGAGGGATACATAAGGGAGCTACCCTGGCTGGCCATGGAACTGAAGACTGGGAGGAAGGAGATAAAGGCCGAGGAGGGGCTGCGGTGGACACTTTGCCATGTGGAAAGAGGGAAAGCAGACCCCAAGTCCCAGATGAGTCTTAATTCTACCACTAATTAATCCCCATGTGACCACAGGCAGGACACTAGGAACTTCAATTTTCTTTTCTTCATCCTGGGAAAGGGAGGCCTTGCCTTGCTTACCTCAGAGTTGTTGAGGGACTCAAAGGAGATAAGGGGAGAAGGTGCCTTGAGAAGCTAATGCAGGCTAGGCACAGTGGCTCACGCCTGTGATACTAGCACTTTGGGAGGCCGAGGCAGGCGGATCACCTGAGGCCAGGAGTTTGAGACCAGCCTGGCCAACATAGCGAAACC
>NW_016107406.1:3409344-3459945 GCF_001604975.1 Cebus imitator
TGATCTGCCCACCTTAGCCTCCCAAAGTGCTGGGATTACAGGCGTGAGCCACTGTGCCTGGTGAGACTAGCTTTTTTATTTAAGAATTTTTTCTAAGACCATTGGGAGACTTTTGTGATGTAAGGCAGGCTAGAGCAGCAGTGACTTGCCATGGGCTAGGAGGAGACATTTAGGAAGTCTCAAGGTCCTCCTCAAACTCTTGCTTTGCCCTTAGAGAGCAGCAGCCATTCTGGACTAAGTACATAAGAAAGGTTACCTTGTTTGTACCTCATAATACTACCTCTCCTCATTCTCCAGATGGGAACATGGAGAAAAAAAGAAGTTAAGTGCTAGCAGGTATTAGAGGTGGGGTTAAAACAAGCTCTAGGTTGCTTGTTCTAGATATTCAGAGTTTCCACGCAGGATGTCCTGAGGCTTGATCTCTTGGACTCATTATTTCTGGATAATTAGGGCATGGGAGTACTGGGTTTGATGGATGGGGTTGGTGCTGGAGCCTTGATTTCTAAATCCTCTCCCACCTGTGAGGTGTAGGCTGTGGCACGAGGAAATGGGATTGCATGACTGACAACAGATACCATGTACCCAGGGGCTTGGATACCTATGTGGAGTCACTAGCCCTGGACCCTCCTCTGCCCACCCCAGCTGCTCCCCTGTTTGGGCAGAGGCCCAGTGCTTGCCTGGTGCTCCTTGACCAAGTCAACAGGCCTGCCCTCCCTGGCTGTTTCTAACAACATTCACCTGCTGACAGCCACCCAGAGAGTATAAGGAGGCCGGCTGGCCACTGCAGGTCTCGCACAGATCCATCCTTGCTCACTATCCTGCAGTAGACAGACAAACAAGACGCCAGCCAGCCCCCGTCCAGGCAGCATGGTGGGCAGAAGGGGCCTGGTGGAGGGGAGGGGGTTGAGCATGCAAGTGAGGGTCCCAGTGGGACCAAGCTATCTGGCATGAAGCTATCTTGAGAGTCCAGATGTTGATGGGGCTACAGTATGTGGTGAGGTGGGGAGAGGAAAAGAGACTTCCAGATGTGGCTGTGGCCCCCAAATGTGCAGATATGGGGGGCATCACAGGGGGTAGGGAAGGAAAGGCCAATGGTAACCAGGATGTGGGGCTGAAGCAGGAGCAGGGCTGCTGAGGGGGTCTGAACTTAGGGGCGGGGAGTGTCAGGGAAGCAGGACTTGAGTAGAAAGTGTAGGTGCTTTCTTCTGCTGGCTGAGAATCTCCAGACCCTTGATCTTGCCACAGGTTCACTGTTGGGCTCTGGTCCCACCTTCCCACCACGGGGAGACATCCTCCATAGAAGCTTCTCCCCTCTGGTTCCTCCCTCCGCCCTGCCCATCTGCTGTGCCTTTGTCTGACCTCTCATGTTAGTTACAGATCAGTGGGGAGAGGAAGGAGGAGGGAAAGGGGGGTGCTTCCATCTGTCAAGAGCTGGCTATGCCTGGGCTCATATGATATCTTTACCCACCTTCCTACCAGGCAGGATAGAAGAACAGTTCAGAGCATGGTTAGTGCCAGGCTGTCCCTGCTGTAAACATTCTTGGTTTTGCTCATGACCTTGAACAAGCTGTTTGACTCCTCTGAGGGTCAGTTTCCTCATCTATAAATTGGGGGCAATAAAACTACCTACCTAAGGTATATGTGGTAAAGATTAAATGAGATAATGTGTGTAAAGTGCCACCTTCACCTGGCACCTAATTAGTGCTTAACAAGTAGAACTAAGCAACGTAACGACACAGCCTGCTGGGTATGAGATTCTTCTCTTTCTAGTCATGAAAGAGGTGCTAGGGAAGCTGAGGTAAAATGACTTGTACTGGGTCACAGAGAGACAGGGCTTTGAGGCCAGGTCTGTATGACTCCAGAGACTGAGTTCTTTGCCCCAAACCTGCTGCCCCACAGTGTGAGGCCTCATTCCTGGAGAGGCTAGAGACACCTTCCATGGGGTAGTAGTTCTGGGGACCAGGACGTTGTCTGGATCTGTGGACGGCACTGGCTGGGCAGGCTCAGAGGTATAGCACCAGGCAGGTGATTGGTGAGCCCAGGCAGGTTCGAGACTGGACCCACCTGGGATTTCTCCAGTCCTTGAGGTCTCAGCTCAACTCATTACTTTCTTTCTTTTTTTTTTTTAGACGGAGTCTCACTCTGTTGCCCAGGCTGGAGTGCAGTGGTGCAATCTCGGCTCACTGCCACCTCTGCCTTCTGGTTTCAAGCAATTCTCCTGTCTCAGCCTCCTGAGTAGCTGGAATTACAAGTATGCATCATTTTTGTACTTTTAGTGGAGAGGAGGTTTCACCATGTTGGCCAGGCGGGTCTCGAACTCCTGACCTCAAGTGATCCACACACCTTGGCCTCCCAAAGTGCTGGGATTACAGGCATGAGCCACTGCACCTGGCCTCAACTCATCAGGGATTGGGGGTGGAAAATTGGAAGCGGAACCTTAGTGTGTGTTAGGCAGGGGGCCAGGCACTGCATGCATTCTTTCATTTAATCCTCATAGTTTTTCTAGGAGGGGGCTCTTATTATTTTCCACATTTCAAAAGGAGAACATTGACAAACAGGTTAAAGACTTTTACTCAAGACAAGTAGAGAAATAATGGGGCTGGAATAAAGATTATTTATGGATGAATCCCAGTCATCTAAAAATCATGAAAAGTCAGGCCCTTGTGTTATTAAAAAATAGTCAGTGAAGTGTTACATTTATGGAGAAGGCATCCTAATTAAACAATTAAGAAATATTCCAGGAATGCAAAAAGGTATAAAAAATAATGTGATAGGCTGGGCACAGTGGCTCATGCCTGTAATCCCAGCACTTTTGGGAGGCCAAGGCAGGTAGACTGCTTGACCCCAGGAATTTAAGACCTGCCTGGGAAAGATGGCAAGACCTGTCTCTACAAAAAAATTAAAAACTTAGCCAGGCATGGTGGTACATGCTTGTAGTCCCAGCTACTTGGGAGGCTGAGATGGGAGGGTCCCTTGAGCCCAGGAGTCCGAGGCTGCTACAGTGAGCTGTGATCATGTTGCTGTACTCCAGCCTGGGTAACAAAGCGAGATTCTGTCTCAAGAAAAAAAAAGAAAAGAATAATGTGATGCACAGCAGCTATCAAGCTTACGAGATAGAATCCGTCCCCAATTGCATCTACCTGCCTCCCCAGCCGGAGAGCACCATTATTCCAGATTTGAAGTTAATGGTCTCCTATGCTTTATCTTTGGACTATTTTCCCTTGCTTCCCTCACCAATGGACACAGGTGGGTTGATTATCTTGCTCTTCTAGATTCATTCGATCCCTTCAATGTTCCTTATCGAGACAGGCACTGAGCAAGATTCTATAATCTCAGAACTTCCCACATCTTCTGCTTCCCCTAAGGATTTTGGCCTGGAACCTAGAGCCAATGCCTGTTGTTCCTCCATGCCACCAGTAAATGCTTAGACACAGGAGGTGAGGCAAGCAGAGCAGAGTCCAGCAACCTTGACCCTCATCCAGAGAGTCACTCAAGGAAGGCAGGCAGGAGCCATGTCCAGGCATGATATGTTTCCCTCTGCCAAGGCCATTCTCTGCCCTTTGCCCACTCAGTGTGAGTGCATCTCAGTCCACGTGGGGCAGGCTGGTGTGCAGATTGGCAACGCCTGCTGGGAGCTCTACTGCCTGGAACATGGGATTCAGCCTGATGGGCAGATGCCCAGTGACAAGTTCATCAGGGGAGGGGATGATGCCTTCTATATCTTTTTTAGTGAAACTGGGGCTGGGAAACAGGAGCCCCAGGCGGTGTTTGTGGATCTGGACCCCACCATGATCATTGAGGGATGATCAGTCCCAGTCATGACCTTGTCCCTGGGTACCACAGCAAGTCTTACTCCATCACTGCAGAGCACTGGAGTTTGTGGTATAGCTTCCCAGTTGCTGCAGCCAATTAGAACTCCAGATATACAGAACCATCATGTTACTCAGCTCCTGAGTCTGTAGGCCACGCCAGATCCCTTTCTGTGGGAAGCAGAAAAGTTCCTTTTTAAAGTTTCCTTTCTCGTTAAATCATAAGTGTGCTAATAACTTTGTTAAGCCCTATCCTATGTTGCTATTAGATATGTCATGCTTACAGGCATGTAGTACATTCTGTGTCCTTGTACTTTAATCAGGATATCTGTGCTGGACATGCTCACAGGCAGGTCCCAGCTCTCCATTGCTTTTACCTGTTTAGAAAAGTTTTGCCAATCAGGTTTTAGTTTAGATTGTGAGGTCTGGCTCCAGCCAATGGAGATCAGACACAGCTGTAAGGATGACCCCAAATACGTAAAAGATAAATTTGTGTGTTTTTCTTTGTTCTTTGTACTCTCATGGCAAGATAGCTAGTGAGAGTACCCTTCCTGCAGTCTAGGAAGTAAAAATTGTGTTGCTGAAAGATCCTTTGTCTCAGTGCTAATTTTTCTTTGCAGCACCGAGCATCTATTTCCAACATCTATTTCTAATACTTTCCTTATTGAAAAACACATCCGAGCAGCACACACACATCCAAGCAGGTAATAGCAGCAGGCTGAATGCAGAACCTGGGACCTGGTAACCCCACTCCCTTGGGGTACCCTGGGGCTCCAGCAGCTGGATCCCAAAGGGAGGTGGGGCCCAAAACTCTGCCCATTGCAGATGAAGTTCAAACAGGCACATACTGCCGGCTCTTCCATCCAGAGCAGCTCATCACAGGCAAGGAAGATGTTGCCAATAACAATACCCAGGGTCGCTACACCATTGGGAAGGAGCTCATCGACCTGGTACTGGACCTGATTTGGAAGCCAGTGAGGAAAGGGCTGAAGGCTGGGGTAGGGGGGATGACTCTGGATTCCTGTTGTGAGGTGGTCTGGAGACCAGATTGGGGAAGGATAGCTTCAGCCTCTGGGAGAAACACAAAGGATCAGAACCATTGAGGAGAGGCCCTGCACTCTGATCAGGGGGACAACTGTAGGTTCCAGCCTGGAGCTGATGTCTCCTGTATCTCTGAAGTGGCTGGCCTGGTGCTAGGCAGGGTGTCCATTAAGGCTAACATGTTGATGGGCTGCCTGGCCAAGTTGTGGGGGTCCATTAGCATTCCCAGAATATCACCTTGTGTTACAAGAATGTGGGCAGAAGTCCCTGTGCAAACCAGGGATTCAAAGAATGTCAGCGAAGGCTCTGTGATTGGTTTTGGCTCCTACGAAGGATGGGGATGAGGTTCCTGGATTGTTGATCTTAGTAGAGAAGCCCTCCAGAAATATCCAAAGTGATGTCAGGGGAGCATGCGTATGATGGTGGTGGGGGGTGGGGTTGGCAAGTTATGATGATGAAAAGATGAGAAAGCCCTGGAGTCCTGTGCACTGGTCAGCCTAGACAGCCAACTCCACCCACCATCACACCTCTCTTTCTCAGCATACGAGAGAGCTGTGTGTTAATGACCTCGGGAGATTTCAGAGGAAGAGGGACAGGGAAAAGAAAAGCATCCTCACAGGGAGGATCCTCCCTATGAGGATCTCTTTTATGCTCTTGGAAAAGTCTTCCAAGGATTCATGAAACTTTTGGATATCTAAAACAGCACAAGTTGCTTCTTTCCTGTCCATCAGCTGTGCTCCATGCCCCATATTTCTCCTCCCCTTCAGGGCTTCCTGGTGTTCCACAGCTTTGGCGGGGGCACTGGCTCTGGCTTCACCTCACTCCTGATGGAGCGGCTCTCTGTTGACTATGGCAAGAAATCCAAGCTGGAATTCTCCATCTACCCAGCACCCCAGGTGTCTACAGCCGTGGTCGAGCCCTATAACTCTATCCTGACCACCCACACCACCCTGGAACACTCAGACTGTGCCTTCATGGTGGACAACGAAGCTATCTACGACATCTGCCGCCGCAATCTAGATATCGAGCGCCCAACCTATACCAACCTCAATCGCCTCATCAGCCAAATCGTCTCCTCCATCACAGCTTCCCTGCGCTTTGACGGGGCCCTCAATGTGGACCTGACAGAGTTCCAGACCAACCTGGTGCCCTACCCTCGCATCCACTTCCCCCTGGCCACCTATGCACCAGTCATCTCTGCAGAAAAGGCGTACCACGAGCAGCTGTCCGTGGCCGAGATCACCAATGCCTGCTTTGAGCCTGCCAACCAGATGGTCAAGTGTGATCCCCGGCACGGCAAGTACATGGCCTGCTGCCTGCTGTACCGTGGAGATGTGGTGCCCAAGGATGTCAATGCTGCCATTGCCGCCATCAAGACCAAACGCAGCATTCAGTTTGTGGACTGCTGCCCCACAGGCTTCAAGGTTGGCATCAACTACCAGCCTCCCACTGTGGTGCCTGGGGGTGACCTGGCCAAGGTGCAGCGTGCTGTGTGCATGCTGAGCAACACGACCGCCATCGCCGAGGCCTGGGCCCGCTTGGACCACAAGTTCGACCTGATGTATGCCAAGAGGGCGTATGTGCACTGGTATGTGGGTGAGGGCATGGAGGAGGGCGAGTTCTCTGAAGCCCGTGAGGATATGGCTGCCCTGGAGAAGGATTACGAGGAGGTGGGCATGGATAGCATGAAGTTGGGGGAAGAAGGGAAAAGGGAGCTGTATCCTAGGGTAATACTGCATGTCTGTCCTACATAAAATGCTGTGGCCTTATTGTCTCACGAATGTCTTTTTCTCTTGGGAAAAGCCATGGGGGAAGGGCCTCTTCTCCATGAGAGATAGGAATGCTGGTGTCTTAGCCTCGATTCCCCAGAAAGCAGATCTGATTTTAGATTTCATTACAGAGTGCAATTACAGCGAAAAGAATGGGGGCCAAGGGAGTAAAGCACATAAGGAGGAGCAATTCACCCTAGAGAAAATGCAGCTGAATAAATGGCATCTCAGAAACATCCTTGGGTGAGTGGGCAGGCGAGGGGGTGGGGGTGGGGTTTATGTACAGGCTCTATTATTCCATTGGTTAAACCTGCACCCCATCAAGCATCAACTCCCCTGCATGTCTGGATTGCACACACTTGGGCTGTAGAGTCATCAGGAAGCCCTGGGAGAGGAGGAGGTGCTGTTAAGTTGCACGTATGTGAAGTCGGTGGGAACCCACATGGAGCCGCAACAAGAGCCTGGTGAGTGCAGGAGGACCCGAAGCGATCCTTAGAGTAATCTAGTGCCCGCTAGCCCATCCTACCATCTAGAGGCTTGTCTTCTCCAGGCAGGAGGTTGGAGTAATAGAGAGTCCTTACGCTGGTGTTGGTTGAGGCAGAAGAGTGGCACAGTGGTGGCCACAGAGGGGTAATGGCTTGTGAGGGTAGGAGGCTTACCTCCCAGTAATCTCTGTCAACACTCACCACTTTTTTTTTTTTTTTTTTTTTTTTTTTTGGAGACGGAGTTTCGCTCTTGTTACCCAGGCTGGAGTGCAGTGGCGCGATCTCGGCTCACCGCAACCTCCGCCTCCTGGGTTCAGGCAATTCTCCTGCCTCAGCTTCCCGAGTAGCTGGGATTACAGGCATGCGCCACCATGCCCAGCTAATTTTTTGTAGTTTTAGTAGAGACGGGGTTTCACCTGGTTGACCAGGATGGTCTCGATCTCTTGACCTCGTGATCCACCCGCCTCGGCCTCCCAAAGTGCTGGGATTACAAGCGTGAGCCACCGCGCCCGGCCACCACTTTTGTTTAGATGGAGTTTTGCTTATGTTGTCCAGGCTGGAGTGCACTGGCATGGTCTTGGCTCACTGCAACCCACGCCTCCTAGATTCAAGCGATTTGCCTGCCTCAGCCTCCCAAGCAGCTGAGATTACAGGCATGTGCTACCACACCCAGCTAATATTATGTTTTTAGTAGAGACAGGGTTTCACCATGTTGGTCAGGCTGGTCTCCAACTCCTGACCTCAAGTGACCCACCAGCCTTGGCCTCCCAAAGTGCTGAGGTTACAGACATGAGCCACCATGCTTGGCCCTGAAACTCACCACTTTTTAATAAAGACGGTTGACTTTTTATAATCCTGTGGCATTATGTGTGTACAGCTTCATGTCCCCACTCCCAAACAGATGGCAAACTTTTAATCCTTTCCCATGGGTTTCTGGAGCCCCTGCTGGGCTGAAGGATGGCTTAGCCACTGGAGATGTTGTAACCAGGACAATCCCCACCCCACTCCAGGAGAGACTCATTTTAGAGTGTCACCATTGGCTCTGTTCTTCCTGCAGTCTCCTTTCTCCAAACTTCGTGTCACTTCCCAAGATTGGATGCTGGGACAGTAACCCAAAAGTTAGCAACACCAGGACACTACTGTTATCCCTAGGGCTGGAGGATGTGATGTGATCACAGGGCCTTGGGCCTGGGACCACCGGGTGAGAGCTGGAACCATAGCAAGGATACCCAGAAGGAGCAGGAAGGACCAAAGATGGAAGGATATTTGGCAGCATTCAGAGCCAAGGGGAGACACAACCACACCTGATTTAGAGAGGGTGAGAAATACCCTGGCTTCTCTCTCCCTCTCAGCCTCAATCTCCAGCCAGTAGTTCCCACTGGTTGAACTTAAGACAGTAGCCAGATGGCAAGGGGGCCAGGGCAAAGGGTATGCAGCTCTCCAGAATACACAGCAGGGCAGGGAATGTGGGGAAAAGGATCCCAGAGAAAAAGGGGAAATCACCGCACACCACCCCACTAAGTCCAACCCTAAGATGCCACTCAGGGCCTGTAGGGGGTGAAAACAGAAATGAAGGAAATTCTGTTCCTTGTCCGGTTTTTATCACCATCCCTGTCACTCTCATTCTAATAATTATTTTGTAGTAAGTTGAGGATGGAGTAGAAGCAACAGGATGGAAGAAGTAGTGGGGGCCGTTGGATAAGATGGACATGCTCAGCTCAGCAGTATCCTCCCTCTTTCTGGGAATTACTTTCCTAGAGAGAGCAAGTATTCTCAACTCCTCCTTGAATACTTAAGCTTACAGAGAGCCTCTATCCTAGGAAGAGAGAGGCCCATAGTATGTGCATGTGTGTGGTGGTAGGGAGGGTAATTTAATTCAGAGGATGTTTATATATATATATATATTTTTTTTTTGAGATGGAGTCTCCAGGCTGGAGTGCAGTGAGCTATCTCAGCTCACTGCCACCTCCACCTCCCGGGTTCAAGTGATTCTCCTGCCTCAGCCTCCCAAGTAGCTGGGATTACAGGTGCCCACCACCACACCTGGCTAAGGTGATCCACATGTCTTGGTCTCCCAAAGTACTGGGATTACAGGCATCAGCCACTTCGCCCAGCCCAAGGGGTATATTTAGAAACCCATTTTGGGCCGGGTGCGGTGGCTCACCCCTGTAATCCCAGCACTTTGGGAGGCTGAGGCGGGTGGATCACGAGGTCAAGAGATCGAGACCATCCTGGTCAACATGGTGAAACCCCGTCTCTACTAAAAATACAAAAAATCAGCTGGGCATGGTGGCGCATGCCTGTAATCCCAGCTACTCAGGAGGCTGAGGCAGGAGAATTGCCTGAACCCAGGAGGCAGAGGTTGCGGTGAGCCGAGATTGTGCCATTGCACTCCAGCCTGGGTAACAAGAGTGAAACTCCGTCTCAAAAAAAAAAAAAAAAAAAAAGAAACCCGTTTTGGTGGAATAGCTCAGCTATATCTTCCAATTCACTTTTTTTTTTTTCACCAAAAAGGCCAGCTTTTTAAATTTTTTATTTTTTGAGACAGCTGTGTCACTCAGGTTGGAGTGCAAAGGTGCGATCACAGCTCCCTGCAGCCTTGACCTCCTGGGCTCAAGCAATCCTCCTGCCTCAGCCTCCCAAATAGGTGGGACCACAGATATGTGCCACCACACCCAGCTAATTTTTAATTTTTATTTTTGTAGCGGCTGGGCACAGTGGCTCATGCCTATTATCCCAGCACTTTGGGAGGCCAAGGTGGGCGGATCACTTGAGGTCAGGATTTTGAGACCAGCTTGGCCAACATGGGAAAACCTCATCCCTACTAAAAATATAAAAATTAGCCAGGTGTGGTGGTGCATGCCTGTAATCCCAGCTACTCAGGAGGCTGAGTGAGGCAGGAGAATTGCTTGAGCCCAAGAGGCAGAGGGGGCAGTGAGCTGAGGTAGTGCCATTGCACTCCAGCCTGGGTGATAGAGTGAGACTCTCTCTTCAAATAAATAAAATAAAATAATATTTTTGTAAGAATGGGATCTCACTATGCAGCCCTGGCTTGTCTTGAACTCCTGGGCTCAAGCAATTCTCCCACCTTGGCCTCCTAAAGTGTTGGGATTACAAGCATGAGCCACCATGACTGGCATGGCATGACTTTTAAATCTCCATATATTTGACTTATGTGTCTTTCTGTCAACTGGTTTAAAACTTGGGAAGGGAAGAGGTGTTACTCTGGGAGCCCTTTATACCCCACAAAAATAGTCATCATTTAGTGAGCATCTACTATGTGCTAGGTCCTGCATCCATAAGATCTTGTTTAATCCTGAAGTTGGTATTGTTATTATACCCATAGGAACAGAAACTCTCAGACAGGCCTCGGACTGTTTTTCATTGTTCTACTCTTCAACACCCCAATGTTGCCTGGCATATTAGATGATTATTATTTGTTGGATGAACTTGTTCAATGAACATCTATTTTATAGATGTGGAGACTGAGCCTTAAAGACTCACCCAAGGTGGTAAATGGAGGAGTCGGGATTCAAACCCAGGTTAGCCTGCGTCAAATCATATGTTGCTGCCCCTCCTCCCCTTTTTCTTAGGTCCCTTTACTTCCTACCCACAGTGGTTCCAGGCACCTCTTCAGATGCCACCTCTTCTGGGCCTGCCAGTTCCCCAATGCCCAGACAGTGACTCAGGTGCCTCAAGGGCAGGGAGGGAGTGATGCTTTATACTGCCCTGCCCAACCTCTAAGATGGAAGGCATCCATGTAGAGGGGAGAGTCCCAGCTTCCAGGTCTGAATGGGAGCAGAGGCTTTTTTGGGGCCAGGTTTTGGGGCTATCAGTGCCTTTGGAAAACACCCTCCAACATCTCCTAGGAGGTGGTGAGGGCCTGGGAGAGGCCAGCAGAGGGGGTAGGGAGGGAGGTGAGATCTTCACCTTCTAAGATGGCTGGGGACCCAGAGAGGCAGCTTGTCTCCCTTCCTGTCTGCTGAACCAGCCACCCCACCCTGGGCAGCTGTATGGCATCTCCCTGAAGCCTCCCTGCTAGTAATACTCTGCTGGCAGGCCCTGGCTGGCCTGGGTTGGACTGGGTGTGGGTGTGGAGAGATGGCAATCCAGATCTCCTGGGGCAGCTGGGAGCACCACCCAGCCTGGCTCCTGGGGACTCCCTCAGCGCAGGAAATGCTTTCATCCCTGACGCTTCTAAAGCCAAGGTACAATTATGTCCTGCAAGCAGACAGAAGAGACAGGTCCCCAAACTCAGATTCCACCCAACAAATTTATTCCCTAGGCTCTGATGTGTCAGGGACACGCCTGGCTTCAAAGCTGTGTTGTCATCATTCCCTCCTTCTGGAATGCCAGCTCTCCCTGCTTGTCTCAATGTTACCATTCCTTCCAACTTAGGTCACAGCTATCCAGAACCTGCCCAGCCCCAGGGAGCTCTCTCTCTTCTGGATTCTTTCAGCACCTACCTCTGTCTCTTTCTATCCCTCATTTGGCACTTGGCATGGGCTGCCTTGTGTGACAGCACTTGGCTTCTTGTCAATGTCTTCTTTCCCCAACTCAATTTTTAACAATTAATATGAATTTGAACAGTTATTAGGGGCATATTCTTCAGAATTCAAAAAGTATTAGGTTTAGAAACAAGAAAAGTAAGTCTCTTTCATCTTGTTCCCCTCTTGGCAGCCACCACTGTTAATGTTTTGTTAGACTTCCAGAGATGTCTAAATATACATAGGGTGAATATCCCTTATCAAAAATGCTTGGGACTAGAAGTGTTTAGGATTTCAGGTGTTTTCAGATTTTGAGATATTTGCATATACATAATGAAATATCTTGGAGCTGGGACCCATGTCTAAATATGAAATTCACTTATGTTTTATATACACTTTATGCACATTGCATGAAGGGAATGTTGTACAATGTTTTAAATTTTTTTTTTTTTTGAGATGGAGTCTTGCTCTGTTGCCCAGGCTAGAGTGCAGTGGCAGGATCTCGGCTTACTGCAACCTCCACCTCCCAGGTTCAAGTGATTTTCCTGCCTCAGCCTCCCGAGTAGCTGGGACTACAGGCACCCACCACCATGCCCAACTAACTTTTGTATTTTTAGTAGAGACAGAGTTTCACCATATTGGCCAGGCTGGTCTCAAACTCCTGACCTTGTGATCCACCTGCCTCAGCCTCCCAAAGTGCTAGGATTACAGGCGTAATGCCCAGGCTGGAGTAAAATGGCATGATCTCAGCTCACTGCACCTCCACCTTCCAAGTTCAAGTGATTCTCCTGCCTGAGCCCCCTGGGTAGCTGGGATTACATGTGCCTGCAACCACACCCAGCTAATTTTTATATTTTTAGTAGAGACAGGGTTTCACCATGTTTGCCAGGCTGGTCTCGAACTCCTGACCTTAGGTGACCTGCCCACCGCAGCTTCCCAAAGTGCTGGGATTACAGGTGTGAGCCACTGCGACAGGCCTATGTTTTAAATAATTTTGTGCATGAAACAAAGTTTGTGTATATGAGGTCAGGTATGGAATTTTCCATTTGTGGCATCATGTTGGGTACTCGAAAAGTTTTGGAGTTTTGAACATTTCACATTTTGGATTTTTGGAGTAGGGACACTCCACCTGTGCTACCACGCTTGTATGCACATTTAGTATACACTTTGTTCTACACCTTGTTTTTTCACTTAACAATAAGTCTGGAAGATGGTCCACATGAATACTGTTAGCTATGCCTCATTCCTTTCGGTCACAATATAATGTTCCATTGTATAGAATACCAACATTTGTTTTGCCAGTTTGCTATTAATGGGTATTTAGATTGTTTCTAATCTTTTGCTATTAAAAAGAATGCTGGAATGCTTGCATGTATTTTTTGCACATATGTACAACCATACATTCTTTGAATTGAGATTTCTTGGTCAAATATTATGCATTTTAAATCTTGCTCTCTTTAGAAGTCACACCAGGCTGGGCAAGGTGGCTCAGGCCTGTAATCCCAACACTTTGGGAGGCTGAGGCAGGTGGATCACCTGAGATCAGGAGCTCAAGACCAGCCTGCCCAACATGGTGAAACCCCATCTCTACTAAAAATTAGCTGGGCTTGGTGGCAAGTGCCTGCAATCTTAGGCACTCAAGAGGATGAGGCAGGAGAATCACTTTAACCCGGGAGGCAGAGGTTGCAGTGAGCAGAGATCGTGCCACTGCACTCCAGCCTGGGTGACAGGAATGAAAAAACAGTCACACCAAACCAAATTACCCATACTCCAACTACCAATCTATAAGAATGCCTGTGCCCTCAGTCTTGCCCAAACAATGTATTCAAGTTTTTGGTCTTTGTCAATCATCTAATAAGTGAAACAAAGTATTTTGTTGGGGCTGGTGCCTGGGCATGGTGGCTCATGCCTGTAATCCCAGCACTTTGGGAGGCCAAGGCAGGAGGATCACCTGAAACCAGGAGTTCAAGACCATCTTGGCTAACATGGTGAAGCCCTGTCTCTACTAAAAATACAAAAACTAGCCGGGCATGGTGGAGCACACCTGTAGTCCCAGCTACTCAGGAGGCTGAAGCAGGAGAATTACTTGAACCCTGGAGGTTGCAGTGAGCCAAGATAGTGCCACTGCACTCCAGCCTGGGTGACGGAGTGAGACTCCATCTCAAAAAACAAAACAAAGAAAATCAAACAAAACCCAAAGTATTTTGTTGTGCCTTTATTATTCTTATTCTTTTAAAAAATTATTATTATTTGAGATGGAGTTTCACTCTTGTCATCCAGATTGGAGTACAATGGCATGATCTCAGCTCACTGCAACCTCTGCCTCCCAAGTTCAAGTGATTTTCCTGTCTCAGCCTCCCGAGTAGCTGGGATCACAGGCATGCACCACCACGCCTGGCTAATTTTTGTATTTTTAGTAGATACAGGGTTTCACCATGTTGGCCAGGCTGGTCTCTAACTACTGACCTTAGGTGATCCACCTGCCTCAGTCTCCCAAAGTGCTGGGATTACAGGCATGAGCCACTGGGCCCGGCCTGTTGTTGCTTTAGTTTACAGTTTTCTTGTGAATGACATTGAGCATCTTTTCGTATTTTTAAAAGCCAGTATTTCCTCTTCTGTGAGCTGCCTGTGCCTTTTGTCCATTTAAAAATGGCAGTTTGTCTTTTATTAGTTGAGATTTGTTTGTGAACAAAGGAAATTCAAACTTTGTCTGCTAGACGTGTTCCATATAATTTCCCTCGGTTGTCATTTGTCTATGTCCCAATTAGATTTTCATCTCCTTGAGCACAGAGACTGGAATTTCAGCTTCTTTATATTCTTATTCTTTTTCTATTTTTTTTTTTTTTTTTTTAGAGATGAGGTTTCACCATGTTGGCCAAGATGGTCTTGATCTCTTGACCTTGTGATCTGCCCACCTCAGCCTCCAAAAGTGCTGGGATTACAGGTGTAAGCCACCACACCCGGCCTTTATATACTTATTCTTAATATAACAAGACATACACAGTAGGTGCCAGACAAATGTCTGCTGGGACGGGAGAGTAAGAAGAAAAAGGCAGAGATCTGGAAAAATTGGAATGACTTAACCCAACCACTCCTTCCTCTTATACCAAGTGTAACCCTTAGTTTTTGTGTCTGTCAGGACTCTTGTAAACAACAGAAGCTCACTGGCAAACTGTATCAAGTCCCCCACCCCCAACAATCATAGAGATATCGGATAGCATACAGAACCAATGCAGGGGCCGGCAAACAAGGGTCAGCAATCAGACAGGCACCCAGGGAAGCTGGGCAGCCAGCACCACAATCAAGGTTGCGCACAGGACAGCCTGTGTAGGAGACTCCTGTCCCCTCCACCCTCCTTAGTGATTCCCCTACCCCCATCCCTCACCTGCGGCACTAGGGATGACATTTCCTCCTCCAGACACTAGAGGCCGCTGTTGGCCCCATCGCCTCCACCGCCGACTCAGAAATGAATTCCCAACCAGTCCTGCTTCTCCGTGACTTGCTCCAGATTCAAAGTCCCAGTTAGGGGAGTTTATGTCTTCTGCTGCAACCTTAGAGCCGAGAAGTCAGGGAGAGCAAGAGTCGGGGCTTGGTGGCAAATGGTGGCCTGCTTCCCATTAGGGCCCGTGCGATGGAAATTCCCCAAAAGTAGGCAGGAGGTTCCGATGGTGGACAGCCCGGAAAACAGGACGCTCACACCACCACCTTCTCTCACGTCTGCCTCAAGCCCTTCTCGTTGGCGAAGTGTTCCTGGGTCCCCCAGCCTAAAGCACTTTTCTGGACTCACATAACCATTACTGCTTGAGCCACTCATGATGCCAGTGAGGACTGCAGTAACACCTATAATAAATATATACCATGCCTCATTTGACTTTTAAACAACCCTAGGTACTCCCTATATTTACTGAGAAAAAAAGAGTGCTCGGAGATTTTCCCAAGTCTCACAGTGATGCCAGGTTGTACTCAAAGCCTCAGGTTTCCCAGCAGGCTACACTGATGGGCTGGTATCTTATCAAGTTCAAGCTCTGCAAAGGCAGGGCTTGGGCCACATTCTTCTTTATACCGCCTGGGAGCATCTTGAATGCAGGAAAATGCTCAGCGAATGCCTGTGGATTGGCCTGGATGGGATCAGGCAGGAGCCAGTTCTGGAAGGTTTCCTAACCCTCCCATGAGGCCTGAACCCAGGAAGCATTTTGAAGTGGAATAGGCCTACTCAGGATCAGTTTGGGAAGACTTGACCATTGCACTGTCCCCCTTTACCTCACTTACCCCAAATGTGTCAAAACTGTCAACAAAAGGTTTGCATGTGTTTATTATTTATTCATCCCACGGGTAGCTTTGAACCCTGACGACGGCTCAAATAGACCAGTGAGAAAAAACACAATTCCTGCCCTGTGGAATCCACATTCTAGTGGGGAGGTAAATGGTAATCAAAAATAGTCAAACCAATAAATGCTAATTTGTGACTCGAATAAGCCTGATGAAGGAAATGCCATGAGATGCTGTAAAAGGCAGTTTTGACCTACTCAGGAAAGCCAGGGCAGCCTGACGGGGGACCTGCGGCTGGAGCTGGGAGCTGAAGAAGGAGGAGGAGTTAGAATGGTGCGGGTGGGGGAAGGCGGGGAGAATGTAAGTCCTGGAGGTGGGTGAGTAAGCATGGATCATCGCGCATGTTTATAAGAAAGTGACAGAGGGACCCGAGGGCCAGGGGCCTTGTTTGTGGGCTGCCCTAGCCTCCGTCCGAGAGCGTCTTGCCTGGATGGAGGCGGGGCAGCCGTCTTCCAGGTCCCAGCTGGGGCTGACGTCGTCCTGGTGCAGGCCGAAAATAGCCGGCTCCGCCCTCATCTCCCGGCAGCCCCTGCAGGGCCCCCCCCTCCGGGGAATAGGCCGAGCTGGCCTTCTCCCGGTCTCTAGTAGTTTCCGCGCCGCTGACGCATGCCTGCGCGCACAGCTGGGCCGGCGCGTCCTACGCAGCAGCCGCGAGCCGGGCTGCGGTGCCAGACAGTTCCCGGCGGGGGGCAGGGGCGGGGCGCCGCAGGAGGCCGGGACTCCCGGCGGAGGAGGTGCGGCTGGGGGCCCGGGTCAGGCTGGGGGCCCTGGGCCGGACTGCTGGAGTTGGGGAGCCCCGATGGGGCTCCCGGGCCTGGGCACCGAGATATCCCTTGGCCTCGGCCTGCGGGGGCAGATAAGGCTGCCGGAGGGAGCCTAGTCACCGGCCGCAAGCAGAGGGCTCCGCTTCCAGCTGGGAGCGCCTCCTGCCACCCTGGGGGGACTGCTGCAGCCACAGGGAGGGGCTCTTGGTTCTTTCCTCCTGACTCCTTCTCTCCTGCAGCCCCAAGGAGGCCCGCCTGACCACTGACCAGTTGCCATGGCATCCTACTACGAGATCCTAGATGTGCCGCGAAGTGCGTCCGCTGATGACATCAAGAAGGCGTAAGTGCCTCCATGTGCATCAGAGAACCTCTCACCCTCCTTCAGAGTGACACCTGTAGGTGTCTGAGGTCCTTAGAAAGCACTGGGGGGGGGCTTCCTCCGAGTGACACCTGCAGGGAGGAAGGAGACCGCTGGTAGAGTACAAGGGTAACGTCCAGAGTGAAGTAGTTAGTTCTACTGGGAGCTGCACTGTGTTGTGGGTTCTTCTCCAGTGGATCCTCCCCTCATTCTCCTCCATCCCCTCCCCTCCCCCTTCCCCCTAGATGTGGGCATTCTCAGGCTGCAGTGAGAAGATGCCCAGGCTCTGTGAGGAGGAGGGGCCGTGTCCCTGTGCTCTTCGAGGCCACATGTGCTCCATCCTTTGCAGCCCCAGTCCAGCGAGCCCCAGGCAGGGGCTAGAGCCAGGTGTTCTCACCATGGCATTGTATCTGCTCATACATGTGGTCCCAGCACTGGGAGGAGAGAGGGTGGAATTTGATTAAAACATCCCAGCAGAGGCAGCCCTAGCATCTGGAGTGGACCGGGAGCCAGCGGTAAAAGGACAGTGGTGGGCTAATGGGAAAATAGGTCATTGGGTTCCTTGGTGGGAAGTGCCCATATTTGTCCCTGACCTTCTCCTTTGCACTCACTTTCTGCAGGTATCGGCGCAAGGCTCTCCAGTGGCACCCAGACAAAAACCCAGATAATAAAGAGTTTGCTGAGAAGAAATTTAAGGAGGTGGCCGAGGCATACGAAGTGCTGTCTGACAGTAAGGGCGGGGTCAGGGCAGACCCAGCACATTGCCCCTACCTCATGCCCCAGCTCACATTTTCTTAAAGCAATGTCTCTGCCACCCTAATTTACTCTGTGCCTTTTTCCAGCCTGACATTTAAGCTCCCTCTCCCACAGGGACAGCTCAGTATCTGCTCCCCAGAGTCTGGTAGGGATGGCATGAGACCTGCAAAGGGAAGGAAGCAGGGCAGGTAACTTGTGAGCTGAGCCTCCTGCGTGCCAGGCATTGGTGGGTATCATCTCCATGAGTCCTCACAGCTGTCCTATGAGGCAGGTTCAATCACCCCCATTTTACAGGCAAGAAAACTGAGGTGCAGAGAGGTGAAGTAACTTGCTCAAGGCCACACAGAGCTGGAATATGAATCCAGGTCTGTCTTTTTATTGATTCATTCAAAAAGTATTCACTGAATGCCGACAGTGTCCGGCACTTGCTAGGTTCTGGGGAAACTGGAGGACAAGCTGGCATTGACCTCGCCCAGAGGGGCAGAGGAGACCAATGCCCATCAGGCACACACACAGACACAGTTACAGCTTGTGAAGAGTATTCCAGGGGGAAGAAGCAGGGTGGGTGGAGTGCTAGGGAATAATGTGTACCTGCTTTTGTTCTGGTGGTGGCGGAAGTCCTCTCCGAGGTGGTACCATTTAGGCTAAGCCCTGGTGAATAATAATGTTGTAATCATTAGGTAACATTATTGAACACTTCCTATGTGTCAGGCACTGTGCTAGGCAGTTTACTTGGATGGTCTTATTTTATCTTTGCAACAACCCTGTGCGGTAGGTGCTGTGATACCCATTTTCCAGATGAGAAGAGGCCAGCTAGCCGGGTGCAGTGGCTCATGCCTGTAATCCCAGCACTTTGGGAGGCTGAGGCAGGTGGATCATGAGACCAGCCAGACCAAGATGGTGAAACCCTGTCTCTACTAAAAATACAAAAATTAGCCAGGTGTAGTGACTCATGCCTGTAATCCTAGCTACTCAGGAGGCTGAGGCAGGAGAATTGCTTGAACCTGGGAGGCGGAGGTTGCAGTGAGCCAAGATGGTGCCGCTGGACTCCAGCCTGGCTGACAGAGCAAGACTCCGTATCAAAAAAAAAAAAAAGAAAAGAAAAAGGGGCCAGCTGTGTGAAAGGCTGAGTTGCTGCTAAAACCTATAGCCTATGTCCCCTGGGTCCCCTGCTGTGCCTGCCTTTCCCCGCCAAGTGTCAGTCTTTGGACAATCCTTTGAGGGTCCTATCTTGGGAGGGGAAGCCATCCTGGAGGGAGGGTGAAGTGATCTGGTCTCTTTTTGCAGAGCACAAGCGAGAGATCTATGACCGCTATGGCCGGGAAGGGCTGACAGGGGCAGGTAGGTGGAGTGGTGGGTAGGGCAGGGAGGAGAGGGCAGGGCAGATTCTTGCAATGAATGCTCTCTCAGGCTCCTGGCTGTGCCTTAGGCGAGGTCCCCTGGCTCAGGGCAAGATGCATGACCTAAGCTTTCTCCTCATCCTGCCTTTCCAGGAACTGGCCCGTCTCGGGCAGAAGCTGGCAGTGGTGGACCTGGCTTCACCTTCACCTTCCGCAGCCCCGAGGAGGTCTTCCGGGAGTTCTTTGGGAGTGGAGATCCTTTTGCAGAGCTCTTTGGTGAGTGGACTCTGGAAGCCTCTGAATGGCTCAACTTCCCCCTCCAGGCCTGTCCTATCAGCTGGGAGGCCCTGAGGTAGAAGGCTGGGAGGGGGCGGGAATGCCACGGACAGAAGATTTTGTGGAGCTGGGTCCAGTGAGAGCTGGGACAGAACCTCACATGTGCCAGAACTCCCGTGATCCAACAGTGACACTTCACAGACTCACCTTATTAAATAACAACAATAATACATTGTTAGATCTCTACAATAACAGCCAGGAAAGTGAGACAAAGCATCTTGTGACAATATTATATATAAAGTAGATACCGGTGTTTTTAAATGATTGATAGGTGCCAAATATTTTACATTCCCTAATTTTCTAGTGAACCCTGAGAGGTGGGCAATTTTATCCGCATTTGCAGATGAGAAAACCGAGGCACAGCTAATAGCCCAGAGTCACACAGCAAATGGCAGAACCGGACTCCTAGCTGTGTCTGCCTGTCATCACATCATGATGATTTGCTGTACTGAAAGAGCCATCTGTCCTCCATCCCTCTTCCCCCCCTTCCTTCCTCTATTCTTTATTGTGGACAGACTTAACCAGTGAGTGTTTTTGAAGCCAACATTAAAAAGTAATTTAATTGTAAATAAGCCCAACTAAAAAGCGGAAAAGAAAAACCCTACCCAGCTGCTTAGCGGTTTATACTTCCAGACTTAAAAGCAGGGTCCACACACTTTTGGGGGGAAATGTCTTCACCAGATGACTGCTGACCTGTTTACTTGTTGCAGATGATCTGGGCCCCTTCTCAGAGCTTCAGAACCGGGGTTCCCGACACTCAGGCCCCTTCTTTACCTTCTCTTCCTCCTTCCCTGGTCAGTCTGGTAAGTTCTGCCTCTTCCCACTTTTGCAAGCTCTGATGCCTGGAACCCCTGGTGTGAGCTTGCTGCTTTTCCAAGTCTGTCTCTGTATCAGGAGCCCTGCCTCCAGCAGCCCTGCGAGGAGGCCTAGAGCCTCGGTGACTCCGACAAGCAGCGTAGACTTCTAACCACCTCTCCTTCTCCTCCCTTGTCCCGATGCCAGATTTCTCCTCCTCATCTTTCTCCTTCAGTCCTGGGGCTGGTGCTTTTCGCTCTGTTTCTACATCTACCACCTTTGTCCAAGGACACCGCATCACCACACGCAGGTGAGAGCTCCTTCTGGGCCCATAGAGGGGAGAGAGGTCTGCGGGGGGAGCTGCGTTCAAATAGAAAGTTGGCTCCTTGAGGGCAGGGCCCAGCCTGTACTTTCTATGCGGTGGCCAGAACTGGGACCAGCACCTGCAGGATTCTGTCACTGCTGGTGACCTGAACTGTTCTGTCTCCCACAGAATCACGGAGAACGGGCAGGAGCGGGTGGAAGTGGAGGAGGATGGGCAGCTGAAGTCAGTCACAATCAATGGTGAGGAGCGGCTCCACCATCCAGCCTCTGGCAGGAAGCCCCAGCCCCAACCCAGCACCCTCCTCCCCAAACTGCTGCTCTCTGAACTCCTTTAGGGCTTGGGAGGGAGTGGCAGCCACAGGTCAGACTGGTAGGATCAGAGATGGCAATGCCAAGAAGGGGGTGGAGGAGTCTCAGGGAGCCACGACCGTCACCGTGAGTGCAGTGCCTTACATTTGCAAAGCACTTTACTATATTTAAAGCACTTCCACATATACGATATCCTCTGTATTCTTAAAGCATCTAGGGGTATAAGCAGAGCAGATGGTATCCACCCAGTTTTAATTTGGGGAGCCTGAGAGGCAGCATAAATGACCCTAACTTCCAAGTAGCCCAGGCCCAAGACTCTTTCCTTCCAAGTAAGGGGTAGAGCTAGGAGTTGAACTCAGGATGCTTGATTCCCAGAGCAGCACTCTCCCTCTATCACCATGCTGTGCAGGATCATCACCAGCTAACCTTTCATACCTGCCAACTCCAGGCACTATGCACCAAGTCCTTGACGTGGGCTGACATATTTAATCATTGGAACATTTGAGTACAAAGGCACTACCATTATTCCTACTTTCTTTTTTGTTAAGACAGGGTCTTGCTTTGCTGCCCAGCCTGGCATGTAGTGGCATGATTATGGCTCACTGCAGCCTTGACCTCCTCGGTTCAAGCAATCCTCCCACTTCAGCCCCCTGTGTAGCTGGGACTACAGGCATGTGCTACCATGCCCAGCTAATTTTTAAATATTTTTTAGAGATGGGGTCTCACTTTGTTGCCCAGGCTGGTCTCGAACTCCTGGGCTCAAGTGATCCTTCTACCTCGGCCTCCCAAAGTGTTGGGATTACAGGCATGAGCCACTGTGCCCGGCCATCATTCCTACTTTCTAGATGAGGAAAGGGAGGGGTAGGGATGTTGAGTAACTTGGCCAAGGGGAGGAGCTTCTACCTGGTAGAGCTGAATACTTCCCTGTGCTCAAAATCATGACCTTATGTGCCAAAATGCATGTGTGCCAATTCCAAATGAGAGAATGTAAGTGGTCAGGGTCATTACTGCATGAGGCAGCCTGGCAGTAATACTCCTGGCCTAGGTTGGGGCCTTATGGTGGTGTGACTCTTGCAGGTGTCCCAGATGACCTGGCACTGGGCTTGGAGCTGAGCCGTCGCGAGCAGCAGCCGTCAGTCACCTCCAGGTCGGGGGGCACTCAGGTCCAGCAGACCCCTGCCTCAGGCCCCTTGGACAGTGACCTCTCTGAGGATGAGGACCTGCAGCTGGCCATGGCCTACAGCCTGTCAGAGATGGAGGCAGCTGGGAAGAAACCCGCAGGTGGGCGGGAGGCACAGCACCGACGACAGGGGCGGTCCAAGGCCCAGCACCAAGAATCAGGCGTAGGGGGAGCCCAGGAGGGTGTGAGGGGTGAAGCCACCAAATGCAGCCCATCCCCAGAGGAGAAGGCCTCTCGCTGCCTCATCCTCTGAACACCAGGCCCAACCTGACTTGGTCCAGGTCTTGACTGGGGGTCTGGCTCACTGTGGGGAGAGCAGAGAGGAGTATCCTGAGTTGTAGGAACTGGTTTTCAACTTCATGCTCCCTCCACAAGTTTCCCTCCCAGGTCCCCCTGTACCCCAGTGTGGACTTGGGATTTGCTGTGCTCAGCCCAGGGCTGATAGGTCCCTGGTGAAGCCCAGGATGGGGGCCGTCAGGGCAGTGGAAGGGCCCGGGGAGCCAGATTGCATTTATTGGATGGGGAGCTCCAAGGGGCATTAGTGGTTTGGGCTGGGCCTTTTGTGCCCAGGTCCTCTGCCACCTGTTTTGCTGATGGTGTCAAGGAAGGAGGACTTGGCCTGGGGTTGTCTGAGCTGGAGCCGGCAGCTCCACTGGGGAGCAGTGCAGGCCAAGTGGAGCCTCCTGCTCTCCTGGTCCAGCTGCAGACCCCACCCTGGTTTCTGTGCCATGCTGTGCTCTGACCGTCTCTGTTGCTTCTCTTCTGGTGTTGCTTCTCCTTCCTCCCATTCTCTCTGCAACTCCCTGCGGGCCGCGTCGCTTGCTTTCACTGCTGTCTGGCTAGGACTCCCTTCTTCCTTCCTTCCCCGAGAAGGCCTCAATGTGGCAAGGAAGATGCTGGGGCCGGTAGGGCTGTGAGATCTGGGGAGGCTAGCTGGGTGGGGCGGGAGCCTCTCAGCTGTCCAGATTCAGAACCAGAGCCCACTATTCCTCCTATTCTCACTGCCTCAGCCTGCCCTCAGCCTCAGGACTAGGCAGAGGTGAGGCTGGCTCACCCTGGAGAGGTGGGATAGGGCCAGGGGGACCCAGGAGGGAGGCTCGGAGGGGACTGTACCCGTACTGCTTCCCCACCACACATCAGGGCTCAGGGAGAGGCTGTGCGGCCAGCCCAGGTCTGCATGCTCGGCTCCATCCTCCACAGCTTGCCGCTGATGCTCTCTCCTGTCACCCCGCCCCTGCTCTCTCCCCAGATGTGTTCTGAGCTGGATGCCGGGATCCAGAGTCGCTGCACAGTTCCAACAGGACAGCGCCCTCCCCCATGTGCTGGGAGGGGACCCTCCATTCCTCTCCCTCACCCTTGCTGAGTGTAGAGCCGGGGCCTGGGTGGTGGGTGGGGGCTGGGTGGGAGGCAGCAGTAGTCTTAGCCTGTGCACTCTCTTCCTTGGGTGTTTGGTGCTGGCTCCTGGGGACTACAAATCCCCAGAATGCAGTGCACCCGACCCCATTTCTGATAGATCCCACTTGGGGGAGTTGGTGCCTAGTTATGGAGCTGTGCATCTTGGGACATGTAGTAGCCCAGGTCGGCCTGTCACTCACTGTGTGATGGAGAGATTTTGTCTTTTGATTTATCCCCGGAGGGCCGGCAAGGTCATAGATGAAGGGGGAATGATCTGAGCCTTGGTTCCTCTTGACATGTCTTGCTAGCCCCAAGGTTACAGTGGGCAGGGCAGAGTCGTGCAGCACCTGGGAGAGGTTCCCTTCCTGTGGGCAGGCCTGGGGTCCCAGGAACAAGCCAGGGCCAGTAGCATGTTTGCCTGAGCAGGGCGTGGCTCCAGAAAGCTGAGGGGTGTGTGCTGGCAGAGAGCTTCGAGGGCAAGGCCACCCGAGGGGGTGTGTGTGTGGCGGGGCTTGGCGTGTGATGGCAGCTCCAGGCATGCCGCTGCTTGTATGGCTTTCTTTGGCCTCTGACCCTGCTGCCCATTCTTTCCAACATCACAGACGAGCCGCCTCTCCTCCTCCCTGCCTGGGGAGCCCCGTGGCCAGGGAGGGGAGTGGTGGAGCCAGCTTCTGTAACACCGAGTCTGAGAGATGAACCAAAGCGAGCTGGGCTGAGCTCAGACTGAGGGGAAAATGCTGGAAGGCAATAAAACTGTTTTGAGAGCTCGGTGGTGTGATGGGGTTCTTGTGTTCCTACTTTCCAGGGTAGCCCAGGAGGGCCCCTAAAGGACAGTGGGTGACACTTCAGGCTTCACACCTCCCTTTATGCCTGTTCAGCTAGAGGTACAGAGCTTGCCAGTCGAAGGCAGAAGTGCACTCTTTGACCAGGCTGCCCTCCCCAAGTATGTTGTGGAACCCCAAGCAATGCTTCCATTCTTTGCCTTCACCTCTTGGGGGTCCACACCGGCTTTCCCTAGCTGCCAATGTTCCCCTTATGCGGAGCCTCACCCCCTAGTACTCCACAACACAGCTAGGACCATACTCAGTTAAGACTTGACTGAGGCTGGGCATGGTGGCTCACGCCTATAATCTCAGCACTTTGGGAGGCTGAGGAGGGCGGAACACTTGAGGCCAGATGTTTGGGACCAGCCTGGCCAACATGCAAAAAAAAAAAAAAAAAAAAATAGCCAGATGTGTTGGTGCATACCTGTAATCCCAGCTATGCAGGGATGCTGAGGCAGGAGAATTGCTTGAACCTGGGAGGCAAAAAGCCAAGATCGAGCCACTGCATTGCAGCCTGGGCAACAGAGTGAGACTGTCTCAAAAAAAGACTTAAAGCATGGGGACTGAAAGCACAGAAAGCTGAGAACACATGGTGAATCCTTTAAACTGTCCCCCACCCTTGCCCAGGCCCACAAACTAGGCCTCTGGGCAGGTTTCATTGACTCAGCCTGAGGCATGAGCCAGTGACGTGGAGCAGCACGAGTCCAGCCCACCTAGGGCCCAGGCCCCAAACTCATCAGGACCCAGGGAAGAAAAAGCCAGGTACCCCTTCCCTTTCATCTCCAGCTGCCGTGCTGGGACAAGTACCTTTCCATTGTCAAGCAGGGCCGGGTGGCTCCCCAGGCCTCTCTTCCATTCAGGATAGGCTCTTGCTTCCCCACCAATCACCAAAGGGTCTCTATTATGTTTTTCTCAAAGAAGCAGCCTACCCTCAAAGAGGAATTTCAAGCCTCCATCCTGAGTGCAAGCGAGGAGGGTGGAAGTTTGCAAATGGCTGTTTCATCTACCTCTAGCCTTTGAGATGCTTGTCACTGGTGTTGAGCTCAGCAGAGCGTGGGTGAGACAGCGGCAGGTCCTGTGGTCTGCTGGCTGGTCCCTCCACTCCTGCTCAGGGCAGATGGTGTTTGCCCTGTTTTTATTTAAGGAGGCTGAGCCTCAGCACAGGTAAGTGGCCAACTCCCAAATAGCCCCAGGCCTAAGGCTCTTTTCAGCTTAATGTCCACCACTTTTGTCCAAGGACACCTCGTGACACACAGGTGAGTGTGCCTTCTGGGACCATACAGGGTGGGAGCTGGGGTGAGACAAAGTGTCCTTTACCTCCAGAGGAATGCCTTTCCTAGCATCTCACAGGCCCGGCCACTGTCAGAGTTTTGCCTAAGGTGAGGCAGGCACTTCTTTGCTAGAATCACCTTGTTCAGTCCTCACCTCAATCCGGCAGCTGAAGGGCACAAAGCAGCTGGGAAGTACTGAGAGGAGGCTGGGTTCGGTGGCTGACACCTGTAATCCCAGCACTTTGGGAGGCCGAGATGGGCAGATTGTCTGAGCTCGGGCAACATGGCAAAACCCCTTCTCTACTGAAAATAGAAAAAATTAGCCAAGCATGGTGGCTCATGCCTGTAATCCCAGCCACTCTGGAGGCTGAGGCAGGAAAATTGCTGGAGCCTGGGAGGTAGACGTTGCAGTGAGCCGAGATCATGCTACTGCACTCCAGCCTGGGTGACAGAGTAAGACTCTGTCTCTAAAAAAAAGCCCAAAACAAAAAAAGAACTAAGAGGAGAGGCATAGAGAGGAGGTTAGTCAGCCAGGTGCAAACTCTAACTCCACCTGACAATCTTTTTTTTTTTTTGAGACAGTCTCACTGTCACCCAGGCTGGAGTGCAGCAGCACTATCTCGGCTCACTGCAAACTCCACCGCCTGAGTTCAAGTGAGTCTCATGTCTCAGCCTCCCGAGTAGCTGGGATTACAGGTATGTGCCACCATGCATGGCTAATTTTTTTGTATTTTTAATAGAGACGGAGTTTCGCCATGTCAGCCAGGCTGGTCTTGAACTCCTGACCTCAGGTGATCTGCCCCCCTTGGCCTTCCAAAGTGCTGGGATTACAGGCGTGAGCCGCTGCACCCAGCCACCTTACAGTCTTACAAGTTGTGTTACGTGTTATACAAGCAAGTTCTGTGCCTCAGTCTTTCCCCCTATAAAATGGCGCTTGTCATATAAAGCACCTTGGAGACTGCCAGCCACATAGGAAGTCATGTGGTTCTAAGCTAATGTTCCTGCCCAGGAGGGCCTGACTGCAGCTGGTGCTCTCCTGCTGTGCTCTTTGCACCTCCTGAGAGACCAGCAGGGACCAGACTGAGGCTGGGGTTGGAGTCAGGAACCACAGCAGACAAACTCATAGGAGTCTGAGTTGCAGCTGCACAGACAACACACTAACTTTATTCACATTGGTACAAAAGTAGATTTTTCTAGAAATGTTCTCTTGCGCCAGAAGGAGAGAGGTTGAGCAGCACATGGTGGGAAGGCGGTGGCAGGAGGTTGGGCATGAGGGCAGGGAGGGCAGAACGCCCAAGTGTGAGTCAAGGAGGCAGGCCCGGGGCTGAGAAGCAGGGGGAGCCGGGTGTGGTGACCCTTCACCCCGTTCTTCCACACTGGAGCATAAGGGGACACACACAGACACAGGGAGAGCTCCCAGAACCATGGGAGAGCCACGGGAGAGCCAAGCCAGGGAACATAGGCAGGAGAAGGCTCTGGGTAGAATTGTTGCCCACGTCCTTTCCTCTCCTCCTGGCTGCAGAGCCCCCATGGGATGCCCCAGGTTCTGGGATGCCCTGGTTTCTGGCATGCGTGAGGCTGGGCAGACGTGCCCCTTCTGGCTTCCCCTTCCTGACTCTTCTAGGAAGGGCTGGGCATGCCCAAGAGATGGCCGGTAGGGCAGTGAGGAGTGGGTACACAGAGATGCTTACACAGGCAAAGAAGGACAAGGCTGGGCTGCCCACCAAGGGTCCCCAGGGTCTCACTGGGGCAGGGCCTTAAGGATGGCATTCACCTCCTCTGCCACGGCTGTCAGGGCAAATTCAAACTGGTCCTGGGAAAGGGCAGGGGCAGGATGGTCACAGAGAGGCCTGGCCTCTGCTCTGCCCTTGAGGTTGGGGGCTTTCAGCGGGGGTGGGGGTCCCTAGGCAGGTCCCCTGGGAGGACGGGAGTCCTCCTGAAGGAAACACAGAGGCAGGTGGGAGAGGTTGGCAGCTGCTGCTTTCCCTGGGGTGGCCAAGAAGTGGGTGCTAGGGAACGGTGGCAGCTGGGGTTGGGGCAGGAAGGTACAGTCACCTTAGAGCGGACAAGGCCAGGCCGCTGGTCACGGACATGCTCCAGGGTGGCAGCGATGTCGATCTCCTTCACTCCTGAAGATGGGGGGGATGGGCTGCTCAGGGGGTGTCCAGAGGAGGATAAGACCCAGAAAGCCTGGGGCCTCCTTGGCGGGGGGGTCTTGGAGGATTGGGCAGAGCCTGGAGGTTGACAACTTGCTCCTTCCAAGTTCCCAGGACCCTGTGTGCTGGGGAGCCTCTAAAAAGGGCCTGGGGGCTGTGGGCACCGTGGGAAGCTCCCTACCTTTTGCCATGCGGTTCAGGACCATGTCGATGAGGATGTAGGTGCCGGTCCTCCCTGCACCATCACTGAAACAGGAGTTAGTGACAGGTTTAGATTGCAATGCAGCAGAAAGGGGGAGGGACAGAGGAGGCCTCGAAGGGGGAGGACACTGGGTGACCCATTTGGGTTGGTTTGGAGAGGGCGTGAGTGAGCTGAGGATGAAGGAAAGCTCATAGCACCTGCACGCTGGGATTTGGGCCTTGAGAGGGGGGTCTGTGACCTGTGGGTGTCACTTGAGCAATGGAACAACCAAAAAGGAGAGCCACGGCTCAGCCCTGCAGTGGAGCCAGCAGGAGGGGATTGGATGGGCCTCTTTAGCCTTCAGCAAACTTTGTGTACATCAGGGGACCATGGTAAATATTTCCAACTTTGTGGGCCACATACAGTTTGTGTCACATACTTTTCTTCTTGTTTCTTCACCCATTTAAAAATGTGAACGCCATTCTTAGGTCTTGGCCATTAAAAACAGGTGGTGTGCTGGATTTGGTCGGCGCCTGCAGTTGCTGGCACCAAGGGGACAGGCAGGCAATGTGTGTAGGAGACACACACACGGAGTGGGACCAGAGAGAGGAACCCCCCTCCACCCACCTGCAGTGCACGATGATGGGGCAGGAGCGGCCCCGGTAGCACTTGTTCACCTTCCTGCAACAAGAAATGGGCGTGAGGGCCAGTGGGCACCGGCAGAGGGAAAGGGAAGCAGAGACGCATGCTGTGTGTCTCTCCTCCTTTTCTCCCCACCTGCCCAGGGCGGTGGGGGAAGATGGTCAGAGAAATGAGCCAGGGCTGCAGGCAAAGAGCCAGAGCTAGGGTGGTTGGCACTGGGCTCGCCTTGTCACTTACAAGCTAGGTGCCCAACCATGTGCCTGGAACAACTGATTTAGCCTCTTTGAGCCTCAGTTTTCTTACCTGTGAAATGGAGGATAGTAATAGTAACCTCCTTAGGGTTCGCACAATGGCCACATGAGATAACTCATGTAAAGAGCTAAGTGCCAGGTCTGGCACATAGTAGGTACTCAATACATGGTAGGAATTATTGATGATAATACATCATCATATTAAGAACCGCCTCTGCCCAAGTCCTGGCTTTCTGGTGACTTCAAAGGTGTCAGTCTTGCCACATCCCTGCTCTGCCCCTCTGCCATCTTCTATGACCACCCAGGCTGTTCTCCTCCCCACTCAGGCTCCAATGGTCCTTACCAGTTGTGACATCACGCTGCCCTGGGCATAGCGTTCCCTGGGCCAGGGGAGGACAACCTCAACCCCTCAACTTGGGACATAGTGCTACTCCCTGTCTCCTTGGAGCAGACTCACTTCAGCACAGGCATTCTGTGGCTGGCTTATATTCAGACTTGGGGTCCGCTTGGACCTCAGACCTTTCTCTGCTGCCCCTGATCATGACTCATTGAGGAGCAGGGGGTTTCTCCATCTCTCAGTGGACCCATCTAACCTGCCCTTGTCCCTTATGACCTTTCTGCTTTGGGAGTCACCTGCATATTCCTGAGATCCCTGCAGGCCAGAACTAGGGAAAACCTTAGGGGTTGTCAGATTGAAGTCTGGAACTTCTCAGTCCTTCAGCTATGGGGCCAGGTGACTTAGAATGGCTTTATGGGAGTCCACATGGTTTTCTAGCTCACTGGCTGTTATGTCAGAGGGCTGGGGTAGAAGAGCAGTCACAATAGTTTTTTTTCACTCATTTAATAATGATAATAGGTAGCATGTAGAATTAACTGAGCCCTTGCTATGTATCAGGCACTTACACTAGATTTTATGTACTTTAACAAATCTTGCAACAATCCTGTGAAGCAGGGGTCCCCAATCCCTGGGCCATGGACAGTGTCAGTCTGTGGCCTGTTGGAAACAGCCGCATAGCAGTAGCTGAGTGGTGGGCAAGCGAGCATTACTGCCTGAGCCTCGCCTCCTGTTAGATTAGCGGGTGCAATAGACTCTCACAGGAGCGTGAACCCTATCGTGAGCTGCACATGTGGGGTATCTAGGTTGCAAGCTCCTTATAAGAATCTAATGTGGCCGGGTGCGGTGGCTCACACCTGTAATCCCAGCACTTTGGGAGGCTGAGGTGGGTGGATCACAAGGTCAAGAGATCGAGACCATCTTGGCCAACATAGTGAAACCCTGTCTCTACTAAATATACAAAAGTTAGCTGGGCGTGGTGGCACTGCCTGTAGTCCCAGCTACTTGGGAGGCTGGGGCAGGAGAATCACTTGAACCAGGGAGGCAGAGATTGCAGTGAGTTGCGATCGTGCCACTGCTCTCCAGCCTGGGTGACAGAGCAAGACTGTGTCTCAAAAAAAAAAAAAAAAAAAAAAAAAAATCTAATGCCTGATGATCTGAGGTGGAGCAGTTTCATCCCCAAACTACCCCCTCTCCCAGCTGTGGAAAAAATTGTCTTCTACAAAACTGGTTCCTGATGCCAAAAAGCTTGGGGACCTCTGCTCTAAATTATGTGTCATCATCCTCATCTCACAGGTGGGGGACGCCCAGGAACTTGCTCAGGGCCACTTTCTTAGGGTCTCTTTTATTAATTTGTTTTATTTCTGGGGGGCCTTCACTGAACTGCATTTATTTTTATTTATTTATTTTGAGAGGGAGTCTCACTCTGTCACCCAGGCAGGAGTGCAGTGGTATGATCTCGGCTCACTGTAACCCCTGCCTCCCAGGTTCAAGCGATTCTCCTGCCTCAGCCTCCCGAGTAGCTGGGACTACAGGTGTGCACCATCACACCCAGCTAATTTTTGTATTTTTAGCAAAGACAGGGTTTCACCATGTTGACCAATCTGGTCTTGAACTCCTGACCCCAAGTGATCTGCTCCCCTTGGCCTCCCAAAGCGCTGGGACTATAGGCGTGAGCCACTCTGCCCGGCCCCAGAACTGAATTTATTAAGCACCAATTTATTTGTTCTGGATGTCTAATGCCAACTGAGTTTACATAATTCCAGCCTAAAGCAAAAAACAATCTTTTAGCTTATCTGCGCAGCCTTTTTTTTTTTCTTTTTTGAGACAGAGTCTTGCTCTGTCGTCCAGGCTGGAGTGCAGCAGCGTGATCTCAGCTCACTGCAACTTCTGCCTCCTGAGTTCAAGCAATTCTCCTGCCTCAGCCTCCTGAGTAGCTGGGATTACAGGTGCCTGCCACAACACTTGGCTAATTTTTGTATTTTTAGTAGAGATGGGGTTTCGCCATGTTGGTCAGGCTGGTCTTGAACTCCTGACCTTGTGATCCACCCACCTCGGCCTCCCAAAGTGCTGGGATTAGAGGCGTGAGCCACTGTGCCTGGCCAGCTATCTGTGCAGCGCCCCCCACCAGCTTTTTTTTTTTTTTTTTTTTTTTTTTTTACAATCAAGTAGATGAAATCACTGTGCAGCCTTAAAACATGCATGCGCTAGTTCTATCAGGATTTTCAAAACGTGGAAAAAAGGAAATAGCTTTGTTACCCTGGCACTGCTTTCAAGATGCCTGTCTCAGCTCTCAGGGACCCCAGTTAGAAACCGCTGTCCTGAGGTTCAGAAACTATACCCAGGTCCCCACCCCCAGCTCTGCTGCTCTGTCCAGTACCTGGAGACCTCAGGCCTGCCGGGCAAGGGACGGAGAAGCAGAAGGGTGCGGGTGCGGGTGCGGGTGGGCCCCTGCCCCTGGTGGCGGGCTTCCCAACTACCTGTCTGGAGCTGGGAAAGGTAGGGGACGCTGGAGGGCTGACCTGTCTTGGTGTCAGTGTAGGTAAAGGGTGAGTCTCTCGGGTAGCCCCTGTCTAGCCCCACCTGCTCCACTGAGCGCTCCCCTCCCCCAGTCCAGAGATCCTCCCAAACTCCTTTTGACAGTCTTTGCCTCTTCCCTGTTCCCCCTGCTCCCAGCTCGGGGTGGTCCCCGGGCCACATGTCCTGTCTGTCCATGCAGCAGCCACACCTGCCAATGATCACTTTTGTGACTATGCAACTGGAGTGAGAATACTAGCTGCAGATCACAAAAATGACGCTGGCAGCTGTGAGGGAGAGAGAGAAAGAGGGGAGAAGGGAGGGAAGAACAGAGAGAGGAGGAGACTCGCAGTGGGAGGGAGAGGGTGGGACGGACAGAAAGAGAGAAACCGGCAGACAGGGAAGGAGGTGGAGAAAAACAGGGGAGAAGGACAGAGAGAAAGGAAGGGAAGCGCGGAGGGAGAAATGGAGAGAGAGGGAATGCGTGAGGCAGAGACAGAGTGAGAAAGGGATGGGGAGAGAGAAGGAAAAGAAAGGAAAGGAAAAAGGATGAAAAACACAAAAAGAGAGGCGGAGAGGGATGAAGGAGGGGAAACGTGCAGGAGGGAGAGAGAGATGGAAGGGGCAGCTATCAGCGCAGGGCAGGGACTGGAGACGGCGGGGCAGGAGCAAACGGGAAGAAGAGAGGAAGCAGGAGCCCCGAGAGGGAGGGGAGCCAGAAAGCTGGAGGACCCCCTAGAGGAAGCAGGTGGAGGAGAAGGAGCCAGTCCCGAGAGCGTGAGAGGGAGGAGCGGAGCAGCAGCGGCCGGTGCGGAGCTGGCCCACGCGGGGACCTGCACAGCCGGAGCCTCAGGCCTGATTTAGGGGGTGGGAGGATGGGCTCTGCAGGGGAGGCCAGAGGTCAGAGGCTCAGGCTCCAGGCCCGACCCGAGGCTCCAGGCCGAGCTGGCAGGCGGATCCCTGCTCCGCGCCCCGCCCCCCACACCCCAGGCGGCCCCTCCAGGCGGGGGCGCCCGCGCTCACCTGCGGAAATCCAGCAGGGGCCGCGTGGAGGCCGGGGTGCCCTCTGCCGGCCAGCTGAGGAAGTGGAACTGCGTGAGCGTGCGCGTCTCCTGCGTCTGCACGTTCTTCAGGTAGAAGCTCCGCACCAGGAAGTCCTCGCACCAGATGTGCTCCGACACCAGGTTCACCTGCCCGGCGGGGTCCAGGCCTGAGCGCCGCGGGAAGCCCCAGTCTCTGCGTCTAGTCTGCGCGCGCTCATCGCGGCCTTTTCGGTCTATTTAACCCGCCCCCCGCCCTCCCAGGCCGGTTCAAATTCTAAGTCCCAGCAGTCCCAGGAACCCTGGCTGCCTGTCACTTATCTACTGCTCAGGACCACTGTAGCTTTTGCACCCAGACACAACTGTTGTGAACCTCTTGAGGTCGGACTTTCTCCTTCCCCTTCCTCGCAGGGTCTACCAGAGTGTCTGTGCTACACGTGCCATAAACTTGGATGAAATTCTGTAATATTCTCTTCTAATTTTTTTCATTAACCACCAGCAGGACCAATGAAAGGCTTAAAAAAGAAAAAAACCCGTCGGCCGGGCGCGGTGGCTCACGCCTGTAATCCCAGCACTTTGGGAGGCCGAGGTGAGCGGATCTCAAGGCCAGGAGTTCGACACCAGCCTGACCAACATAGTGACACTCTGTCTCTACTAAAAATACAAAAATTTGCCGGCCGTGATGGCGCACGCCTGTAATCCCAGCAACTCAGGAGGCTGAGGCAGGAGAATCGCTTTAACCCAGGAGGCAGAGGTTGCAGTGAGCCAAGATCTTGCCACTGCACTCCAACCTGGGTGACAGAACAGGACTCTGTCTCAAAAAACAAAACAAAACAAAATTGTAATGTGCTTATTTGATGGGAAATAAATTGCTATTCAGGCTCATGTGCTGATGAGAAGCTTCTGTTTTGTTCTTATTTTGTCTTATGGGGACTCACCTCCCATTTGTCTGAAATCTTCTCCCACTGCTTGGCCTCTGCCCAGTTCCCCCTCCTTCTCCACCTTTCCACCTAGTCTCTCTCCTAATGAAAAAGTTTGTTTCTGTTTTACATGAATAACATATGTAACTGGTGGTATTACTTTCTTTGCTTTGGCCACCAGGAAACTCAGAGCTAAATTAGGCTCAATCAAAGTAGGTCTTAATCTCAGTCTTTGGGTATACTTACCTTTCCTGTCTTGTATGCATTTAGCTGTTAGCTTTGTACCTCAGTTTTGGTGGTTTTATAGTTTTATTTCTGTGCCTTTACTATGTCTCTATGAATGCTTTTTGGCTCTAGACAGGACACACACACACATGTATGTATGTGAATATAGGTGTGTGCATATATGTGTTATATATTCATATATATTCATATTCATATGTGTATAAATCATGAGCAGGGCTAATAAAAGCCTTTTTTTTTTTTTAAGACAGAGTTTCACACTGTTGCCTAGGCTGGCATGATCTCCACTCACTGCAACCTCTGCCTCCCAGGTTCAAGTGATTCTCCTGCCTCATTCTCCCAAGTAGCTGGTATTACAGGTGTCTGCCACCACACCCAGCTAATTTTTTGTATTTTTAGTAGAGACGAGTTACAGTATGTTGGCCAGGCTGGTCTTGAGCTCCTGACGGTGTGATATGCCCACCTTGGCTTCCCAAAGTGGTGGGATTACAGGTGTGAGCCATCACGCCCAGCCAATAAAAGCCTTTTTAAAAAGACTGTTGAGTAGTCATCATCTACTATCCCCACACCCACTGTCTCCTTGCTATGGGGCCCTGCTGACCTCATATACATGGTAGAGGGAAGAACCCTCATCCGGCCAGTAGCGGTCACACTGCTTGACACCATCCTCCACCAGCGGGGTCAGCATGACGATGACAGTGCAGCCGCTTTCCCACACCATCTAGGACAGAGACCCAGGTGAGCTCCACTGTAACCTCCGTGGGACCTGGCTGGCCACAAGGACCCCAGAGAAGCCCTCCCTTTAAGAGCCCACCTGCCAGAAGTCTGCGATGGTATGGGACAGCGGGCCCTGCGTGGCTATGTAGGCTGGCATCCGGGGGTCATGCTCAATCTGGAGGCAGGGAAGATACACCATGAGCCAGTGTGGGAAAATTCACTATGAATTTTCAAAGCAAGTGGGTCAGGGTCTGAGAAGGCTGACCATTCCCCCTTTCCTTGCTAGGATATCAGGCCCCACCATTCCAGGGGGTGGGTGGGGTAGGAGGTGACCACAGGGGAATGGAGTGCATAGGGCCAGGATAATGGTGGGGCAGAGGTGGGGACTGGAGTCAGGGCACTCACAATGGGGCTGGCGTTGATGTAATCACTCCGAGAAGGGCTGCTTTCCACCTTCAGTTTTATGCGGGCATGGTCATCTGCACAGACCCACATCCCACCCCAGATGACCCCCTGGTCATTGGTGTCCCGGGACCTCTGCCACTCAGCCTGAGCCAGAAGCCCACCCCTTCCCCTAAGCCCTCCAGACCTCGCAGCAGAGACAGGGCTGGGCCGGGCTGGCAAGCAGGGTTCACTCACAGGGCAGGAAGTCAGGATGTCGGTTCTTTTTGATGTTACCCTCCCCCTGCGCAGTGGCACAGGTGTTTGGCTCTGCTTGGTAGGCACAGAGGGCCTGCCACTCCTTGGCCAGCCGGTCCCGATTCCGCAGGTGGTCTTCCATGTATGCCTGTGGGGGTGTCTCGGTCTGGCTCTGGCCTACACAGCCAGCCTGGTCTCTCCTGCCATCCCATTCCCTCCCCCACTCGGGGCCCAGGCCATGTCCTGACCAGAATCATGTGTCCTGTGGAGATGTCCATGTTGGCCTGGGCTGGCTCCTCACACCAGGACGGGGTGCTGCTGTGGGAGCTGGGACTGGCCTGGGCCACGTCACTGAACTGGGAGGACACACTGCTCACCCGCGAAGGCTCTGGCGGACCCTCTGCCCTGGTGAACAGGGACTTTGTGGCCATGTGCTGGCGGCACAGGTCCTGTGGAGAAAGAAACAGGTGAGGTCTAACAGTCCCCTGAAACTTTCAACAGGGTCCTGGGTTCAATGCTGGGCTCCTAGACTTGTCCTTGACTGAGCTTCAGCGAAACTCAGCTCCTCTGGGGTAGGGTCTTCTGCCTGGCCCTGGTCCTTTTCATGGTTGTTCTACTTGGGTGGGGCTTATGTCGGCCTCAGACATGATAGAGTGGAATCCCAGAACCCCAGAAGCACCACACCAAGAAGAACCTTAGGCATCATATGCTCTCAGTTCCCATCCATTCACAAAGGCCCCCACCATACTCCCTCCCACTGGGGCTTCTCCAGCCTCCACTGGACCTTCCCAGGGATGGGGGCTCACTCCCCATTCAATTCCTACCCTCCCTCCACGCAAGACCCAGGCTCCCAAGCTCCTTGCATTTCCTCTATTCAACCAGCTTCTGGGGCTGCACACCTGGTACTCAAAGGTAGTGTCACCATGGGCCCCCTCAGGCCCCAGGGCTGCCAGGCGCTCCTTGTCCCGCTGCCGCGCATGCTGCCGCACACACAGAGCCACAGCCAGAGCCACCAGCAGCCCGGCCACGCCTGCCAGGGCCACCACAGTGAGCAGCACTGAGTGCATGGGAGAGGTGCCGTGTGCGGTCCGGGGAAGGACTGCGGCTGCCTCCTCCCTCTGTGGGAACAAGGCTAGAATCAAGGGAGGCAGTGGCATGGGGAGATTTCGGAGCTGCTCCTCAGCCCCATCCCATGCCACACTCCCTGTTTGGACATCTCCTGGGGGAAAGCTGGGAGCATAGGGGGATGGTGGGATAGCCGGACGGGCTCAGATCCTGCGTCTCAATCCCCATCAGGTCAACTCAACCGCACTGCAGAGCCCGAGGAGTGTTTGCATTTAAAAACGGACAGAGAAGTGGACAGAGAACCCTAGGAATTGAATTGTAGGATGTGAGGCACCAGTGTTTTTTGAGTGTAGGCTGGGCGTGGTGGCTCACAACTGTAATCTCAGCACTTTGGGAGGCCAGGGCAGGCAGATCACCTGAGGTCAGGAGTTCGAGGCCACGCTGGCCAACGTGGTGAAACCCCGTCTCTACTAAAAATACAAAAAAATTTAGCCAGGTGTGTTGGTGTGTGCCTGTAATCCCAGCTACTTGGGAGGCTGAGGCAAGAGAATCTCTTGAACCTGGTAGGCAGAGGTTGCAGTGAGCCAAGATTGCGCCACTGCACTCCAGCCTGAGAGAGTAGAGTGAAACTCAGTTTCAAACAAACAAACAAAACTTATTTTGAGTATAATGTGCTTTCTGTGCAAGGTTTTCCCTTGGAATTTAGAGACTTCCCTCCAGCAGGTCTAAGGGTGGCTCAGCTGGTTCTCAGGCCTTTCTTGCAGGGAGAGGACACCTGCACCATCTGCTGGTCAGAAAGAGAACTGCAGGGGTAGGGACTGCTTGGGCGAAGGCCGCCCCCAGCCAGCCGGGCACAGGAGGTTTCAACTCCAGTTCTCCCCTCTAGTTCACCTCCAGCTCTTGTGGACAACATCAGCCCTCTGGGGGCCTTGACTGATTCTCCAGTTAGCGCATACCTGTCCCACTCCTGTCTGCAAGATTTGGAGCCCTGTCTGTGCTTCCAGTTCAGACTTCACCAGCCCTGCAGGGAGGACGCAGGTCAGGCTCGCTCCAGCCCCGTGTGGTCTCCACCCTCTGTCTTGCTCTACCAAGCGGCAGGCAGGGCCCATGTGGGCCGGGAACATTCAAGGGGGGATCAGCCACAGGCCTGGATATATCCTCTTAGGAATGGGGTTGGGGCCAAATCTGGAGTTGAGGTCGCGGTATTTACCTGCTTGTTGGGTCACATCAGCCAAAGACAGGTTCTGCTCATTGTGCCGGATGCGGAAGGTGAGGGCTGGTCCCACCACACTGCCGGACAGGAGCTATGTTACTGCCTTCTCCACCCTAGACCGCAGACTCCAAAAGAGGCCAGCTCCGGCCCTCTCCCCATTAGAGGATGGGGCTGGAGCAGATCGGGGATGCACCACAGGGTTATCTGAGGCAAGGAAGATGCTGGGTGGGGCCGGTAATGGGCTGGGTGTGGCTGTACCTTCAATACAGCTGGGAGCATACCTCAGCTCAGACCTTGTCTGCCCTTCCTCCCCCAGGCCCCTCCAGCCACCTCCTGGTTCAAGCTGCCTTCTAGATCTCGGCCACTGCCCCAGCAAGATGCCAGCCTCACCTGATGTTGATGAAGCTGCCTGAGGACATGTGCACATGCTCAGCCAGGATCTCCAGCAGCTTCACTCCTGCAGCCAGGCTCAGGGGCCTGGAGATGGGAGAAGGCAGAGGAAGGAAAGTGGGGCAACCCTCTCAGTCACTTTCTTTGTTGTTGTTGTTTTGAGACATAGTCTGGCTCTTGTTGCCCAGGCTGGAGTGCAGTGGCATGATCTCAGTTTACCGCAACCTCTGCCTCCCGGGTTCAAGCCAATTCTCCTGCCTCAGCCTCTTTAGTAGTTGGGATTACAGGTGCGTGTCATCACACTCAGCTGATTTTTGTATTTTTAGTAGAGATGGGGTTTCACCATGTTGGTCAGGCTGGTCTCGAACTCCCGATCTCAGGTGATCCGCCTACCTCGGCCTCCCAAAGTGCTGGGATTAAAGGCATGAGCCACTGCACCCAGTCATGTTTTGTTTGTTTGTTTGTTTGTGAGACAGAGTTTCACTCTTGTCACCCAGGCTGGAGTGCAATGGCACGATCTCAGCTCACTGCAACATTTGCCTCCCTAGTTCAAGTAATTCTCTTGCCTCAGCCTCCTGAGTAGCTGGGATTACAGGCACCTGCCACCACATTTGGCTAATTTTAAAATTTTAAGTAGAGACAGGGTTTCACCATGTTAGCCAGGCTGGTCTTGAGCTCCTGACCTCAGGTGATCTACCCACCACGGCCTCCCAAAGTGCTAGGATTACAGGCGTGACCTGACCCAATCACTTTCTTAAAACAGGTCATTCCAGGGGCGCAGAGCAGTCTGCCACTTCCCTGTCCCTACACATCTGGATTTCTGCTCTCTGCTTCTGGCTAGGCAGGCCAGCCCAACTCCCAGCTGACCGGAAGCCTTCCCAGGATGCAGCCCTTACTTCTGGTCAGTGACAATGTAGCCATATTCCTCTGCTGCTGGCCGGGCTGAGGGCTGTCCTGCCGCTGTGGGCTGGCTCTGGCCCAGTGGACTTTTCTTCTCTAGCAGGACAGGTGTGGCGGGGGGTCTGGCAGCTTCGGGAGGCTCAGAGGAGACAGGGCTTGGCACCTGCTGGACTTCACTGGAGATGGGGCTGGCAGTGGGGTATCCAGGCATGGAGGGTGTGGGGGGTGGAGGTTCTGCTGTATCTCTGCCCTCCATTGGCCCCTCCATTGTCTGTTTAGAAGAGAGGGTGTAGGTGTGCATCTGGACAGTGCTGGGGGAAGGGGTGCCCTGGACTCTGAGCTTTCTACAGTGGAGCTCAGGACCTGCTTTTAGCTTGCAACCCCCAGGGACCACTGCAGTACTGGGTACAGAGAGGACACCAGAGCATATGAGACAAGTGCACGCATGAATGAATAAAGGATTGCATGATTGAAAATGGTCTGTACTAATCCACTGAATGGGGCTGGAGAGGGAAACCTCTGCAGCCAGAGAAGCCAGGGTAGAAGATGAACAGGCAGGCAATGGTTTCTAGACTTTTGTTTAGCCACAGAGTCTTAGAACTCCAACACACGAAACAGAAAGAAGCAGAGCTCCTCCAGCTACGGAAGCTCAGGAAGGGCTCACTGCTCAAAACTTCCCTCCTTCCCTAGGAATCCTCACAGCATGGTGTGAAATGATTGCAGTGAAAAGAGCAATGAATTAAGAATTTGGTTTCCTAGCCCCGGTTCTGCCATCAACTTGATGCGAGATCTTAGGTAATAACTTGCAGTCTCTGGGCCTTGGTTTTCCCCAAAATGAGGGTTGAGAGGATACAGATTCTGGGTCCTGAATTTGAGATCTAGGTTTGGCAAGGGGGTGTGCTGCCATGGGATGATAAGGAGTCAAGGAGGTGCTGGGGACTCACTTTCTTGATATCAGCTCCAACATTTACAACCCCTCCTGTGAGACAGGAAAAACAAGAATCTGGAAAAATGGCCATGGCCAAGGTCCACACATCACAAGTGGCAGAAAGGGCCAGAGTCCCCGAGCCTGGTACATTTGCTGTGGTCTTCTTCCTCAGTCAGTGACCAAGACCCTGTTACTAGTTCCACTCTAAGCCTGGCCTCATTCCTCTTTGCTTCCTCCTCCCAACTCCCTCTGGCATTGACCATCTCTCTCAAAGCTATTCTTTGCTCATCTCTACCTATCAATTATTGCCTTCTTCTTAGCATTGGCTAAGCCCATTTTTACACCCTCATTGTCACCGACCCACATTTCCTGATGCCTCCTTTTCCCTGCTCACACCCTCCATTGGCTGCTTTTTCCATTACTTTCACCCTCTAGTCTTTTCCTGATCTAACTCCTCAGCTTACCACCCTACCCCCTTGCTCCTGCCTTACTGGTAATGACCCTGTGTCTCAAAGGAACTCTCTCTCCCTAAGCCTGACTCTTCCTTTCCAGGCTACTCCATGTGGTCTTGAGGTGGGGCAAGAGGCATCCATGGAGCTGGGAGATGCTGGTACCTCCCTCCGCCTGGACACTCACCTGGATTTCTTCCTGCACCGTTGGGCAGTAGCTGCAGCAGGGTCAGGAGTGTGGAGAGCTGCTCAGGAGTCAGCTGACGGGTCAGCTGACGCAGCTCTACCCCGTAGCCAGCCAGCACAGTGGCCAGCCTTTGCAGAGCCACATCTGCTGGGAGCCAGACACACAGCTTAGGGTTGGTTGTGGGGTGAACTTGTGGGATGCAGATGGGTGACTCAGGGTGGGAGGGGAATAACACATTAAGTACTCTTCCCAAACACCAGGACACGAAAGGGTGCCCTCCCTTTCCCAGCCCTTGTCCACACGTTGGGGGAAAGGTATTCCGGGGGCCCAGACCAAACTTCAGGACATTTTCACTCCTTCCAGTGGAGAGTCACTCCCCATGGTGTTCCCATTCCCCATGGTGTCCCCACCACTTCCTTAGTGTCTGGCATGGAACAGCTTATCATTAGACATTCTTTAAATGGATGAATGACTTTAAGGACAAGTTAACAAATTCATGGATTGTCAGGGAGGGGCCCCACCATGGTTCTCCCAAACAGCCCCCACAGGGAGGTGGATGCTGAGGACTTTGTTACCTGGCTGCACTGCTGGGGAAGCAGGCTTCTCTCTGCGGCCCCCTAGTCCTTCCTCTTCATAGCCCCCTGGGGAGTCCTCTGCCCGGCTGCTGCCCCCTTGCTCTGGCAGCCTTGGCATCCTGGCCCTGCTGGGCGTTGGCAACTCCTGGGCCAGATAGAGCAGCCCAGAGTCCTGAAAAATCTGGGCAGGTGAAGGCCCTGGAAGGTCCCCGTAGGAGTGGCCAGGGGAGTCCCCATATATGCCCTTGGAGGCAGTTCTGCTGAAGAGGGCAGAGGCTTCAGCCTTGGGCAGGGGGCTGACACTGACCATCCCTGGGGAGCCTTCTGAGACCCGGGAACCATCACGGGAGCCAAACTGTGGAAAACCAGAGATCTGGGTAAGAGCAGAAGTCCGGGCTGAAGGACTGCGGGACTGCAGTTAGGCAGTGCCAGAGTCAAGGGCTTACCTGGTGGAACAGGTAGGGTTGCAGCAAAGTAGGTTCATAACTCAGGGCAGGGTGGGGAGGCTGTGGGGGCAGCAGCAGATGCTCCAAGAGAGGGGGCAGCAGCTCAGCCTGGAGAGGGGACAGAGAGGAGCTGGCCGCAGCTCCACCCCTGCCCACTGGTGGTTGTTGAAACCGATGCTGAGCAGCAGGGGCGGAGCCAGCGGGGATGTCCTGTAAAAGCAGCTCTCCAGCGGGACCAGGTCTCCTGGGTGCCAAGCCAGACCTGGTGGGGAAAGCAAAGTGTGTGCGTTGGAGCAGGGGAAAGGGCATAGAGAGCCTAAGAGCCTACAAGGCAGAACTAGATGGGGCCAGTCAGCCTCAGTGGTTAAGAGCAGGCCTGACCTCTTAAGAAACTGAGTGACCTCAGGGGAAGAGAGATGGGCTGGGTGGGCATGGGGAGGGACCAGAGGGCCAAGCTGAGGGTGGAGGTATCTGCCTCCCTGGTGAGCATGGCTGGGTCTCTGAAACAGCTGCAAAGGCTAGTGAATCATGAGGCTGGGGATGGAGAAGGGGCACACAGGAGCAGGGGAAGGCAGCCAGAACTTCTCTAGATGAGCCGTGGCTGCAGCTGTCCCCATTGCCCCTGTGTGCCATGTCCTCACACCTGGCTCTCCAAGTGCATGTCCAAATATTCAGGATTGCTCCTCCACCCCCCACCACTATGCTGTCTTCATCCTGGTATCATCATCTGAGCTCCATAAACCTCATTTATTTTTCCTCTGCTTTGCAGAGTCTGAATGATGCCTTTAGAGGCCCTAACCACAAAAAGATGATGGTGCCTCCTGCCATATAGAAATTCATATAGTAATGAAACTGAATATTGAACAACTTTAGTTCAACGCAATTCTAATTTCTCCCTTGATGACTACGTTGATGCTTTTTTAAAAAGTATCCAATGTCAAGGTTTTTCAAAACATTGAAAACATGCCCCCGTTTTTCTGGATTCCTAGAGATGAGCTAAGCTCCTGTTGGCCGTGGGAGTGTGTCAGAGAGTGAGCATTCCTGCATCTGTTTGCCTGTGCCCCAGCATGCTGGCCTTGGTGCCCACTTCCGTCCCCTTCCCTCCACCTATTAGGATGACCAGAGGTTCACCAGCCTTACCATTGCTAGAGTTGTCAAGAAAGGCTGCCTACCTGTCCCTTGGACGGGGCTCTGGGGGGCGAAGCCTGGGGATACGTTCCATCTCCTGGGAGATCACATACTGGGTGAGGTCATCATGCCATGACAATCCTGTCAGGAAAAAGGATAGGGTAAGTTGGTTCGGGAGTCTGAGGGTCCAGTAATGGGGCCCACTGGGGATCAGAACTGTACCCTCTGCCCTGCAGCTCTTGGGGGTTATCAGAGTAGAGAGACAAACCCAGTGGGTGATCTGAGCTGTCCTCTTCCCAACCTCAGGTACAGCTATTGGAGCCGGACTGCCTGAGTTTGAATCCTGCCTCTGCTACTGATGAATTGTGTAACCTTGGGCAAGGTGCTGAACCTCTCCAAGCTTCAATTTCCTCCTCTATAAAATGGAGATTTATATCTCCGAGGATTGTTATTATAATTAAAATAACATATATACACATCAAATGGTTAGAATAGTGTCATGTCGTGAACTTTTAACAAATGCCATTACTACAATTATTATTACTATTGTTATCGTTCTTTATGTTGACCCTGAACCTCAGCTTTCTCTGTTGATAAAGTGGAAACAATACATATTTCAGGGAGCTGTTGTGAAGATCAAGTGTGATCAGGGAAATCAAAGTGCTTAGAAAACTCTAAAGCACAATCCGCATGTTTTAAACATGCATAATCATCCTCATTGTCGGCATCATCATCATCAGTATCTTCGTCATCTTATTTGGAGACAGCTCTCCTATTTGACTCTTATCCCCAAAAAACTCTGCTCTCAGGAAAGGTTAGTCACTTGTTCTAAAGGAATAATTTCCCACTTTCCACCCTCATCCTTTCTTCTCTGTTTCTGGATTTATAATCTATGCTGCTCTTAACTTGTATTCTGGTATCTACCAACATCCACATCTGCCTCCTTGCTTCTTAACATTAGATGAGCTGTTTGTGTTCCTATTTAAAGCCAGTTCCTCTGTTTGAGCACTAGATTTCATCCGCTCTCACCTACTCAGGAATATTCTCTTCGCAATTCTCTCCTCTTGCCTACATAATTTTCTTTGTTCTCTGCTGAATTATTCACATCATTCCCATGCATATCATACTTCCATCTTAAGAAAAATACTGCTTGATCCCGCATTCCTCTCTAGCGATCACTCCATTTCTTTGCAGCAAGACTTCTAGAAAGATTTCCCTATACTGGGTGTATCCAATTCCTTTCTTTCTGTTCGCTCTTAATCCACTCGATTCAGGATTTTATTCCTAACTATTCTACCAAAGCTGCTCTCATCAAGATCACCAGCGACTTCTGCATGTCCAAATCTGGTGGTCAATTCTCATATCTAATTTTACTTTTCCCGTAATCATCATTTGACACTTGGTCACTCCTCCTCCTCCTTGATACACTTTCTTTTGGCTTCTAGGACACTGAACACTGTTGTTTTAAATTCTACTCCACTGGCTTCCCCTTCTCAGTCTCCCTGAGAGGAGATTGATGTTTTCCCTCTTTTTCCTGGTCCTCTTAATAGAATTATCTAGGACTTGATCCTTGGTCTTCTTCTTCATAGAAATTCAATCCTTTAGTTATCTCATCTACCTCGTGGTTTAATTAACATTTATATGCCAAAGAATTTCAAATTTGTAACTCCACTTGAGACCTCTCTCTCTCAGAATCCAGTCTTATATATTCAACTTGCCACTTCACTTGATTAGACATCTTAAACTCAACGTATTCAAAGCTGAACACCCCTAACAAGTTGATCCATTTGCAAGCTTCCACATTATGATTAGTGATATCTCCCCTGATTCATTTATTCAGTAAATAAAACCTTTGACTCCTGGACAGGCATGGTGGCTCATGCCTGTAATCCCAGCACTTTGGGAGGCTGAGGTGGATGGATCACTTGAGGTCAGGAGCTCAAGACCAGCCTGGACAACATGGTGAAACCCTGTCTCTACTAAAAATACAAAAATTAGCCAGGAGTGGTGGCACATGCTTGCAATATCAACTACTTGGGAGGCTGAGGCAGGAGAATCACTTGAACCCGGGAGGAAGATGAGATCACATCACTGTGCTCCAGCCTGGGCGACACAGCGAGACTCCATCTCAAACAACAACAACAGCAAAATCCAACAAAAACACCTTTGACTCCTCTATTACCATATCCAACATTTCATGAAATAATGCTGACTACCTTAAAAATAAATGTAGAATTCTGTCATTTTTCATTCCTTCTCTGCAGTCACCCTGGCACAATCCATATTCATCTCTTATCTGAGTTATTATGGTAGTTTTTGTTTGTTTGTTTTAGTAAAGTGAAAGCAAGTTTATTAGAGAAGTGAAGAAACAAAAGAATGGCTACTCCATAGACAGAGTAACCTATTGTGGTAGTTTTGAATGGTCTCCCTCATCAACTCTTGACTCCATATATTCTATTCTCACTACAGCAGCAAAAGTGATGCTTGTAAAGGGTAAGTCAGATCATATGCACCTATGCTCAAAATCTTGTAATGGTTTCCTTCTTTACTCAGAGTAAAGCCAATGTCCATACATTCCCCCATGAGGCCCTAAAGTAACCTGCATCCCTTCCCTTCACCTACCTGACTGCACTTTCTGTCCTTCTCCATAATCCTCTTCAGTCTCCTGCCCTCTATGGTGTTCTTCAGACTTGTGCTTTTGTCCTAGCTGTTTGGTCTGCCTGAAATATTCTTCCTCTAGATAACCTGACAAACTCCCCCACCTCCTTAAAAAGTCTGTTCAGATTTCAGTCTTAATAAGTTTCACCTGACCACCTGATTTAACACTGTAGCTTTCTACCTCCCAATTTTGATCCCTTTATCTTGCTGTAATATTCCATGCCATTTATCATCTTCTAAGACACTATACATTTTCTAACTTTTATGGTGTGTTTCCTCCCCTTATTCCCCAAATATAAACTCTAGTAAGCAGAGATCTTTGTTTTATTCCCTGATACATGCCAAATACCTAAAATTATGCCTGCTACATAGTTAGTACTCAATAAATACTTGTTGAGTGAGGAACTGGGTGAGTGGAATATTATCCTGGCTGAGGAATACAGTGTTCTTGGCTCTGTAGCACTCAGACAGTGCCAGGGACAGGAACTGGTCCTAAGGAAGCTGGCCTTTTCCAGTGGCTTCTTCTAGAAGCCTCCTGTGGGCTTCTCCAGAGAGTCCAAATGTGAATAGCTCATCTCTAGGGTTCCACTTCTCACTCCAGCAAGATCTGGGAAGATGAGGCTCCAGCAGTGGGTGTGATAAAAATGTTCCTTGAAGAGAAATACTCTTCCCCACCCATAGCTAACCAAGTTCCAATCTCTCTCCTCCAATGCACCCAGACCTCACCTTGGGACATGAGTTGTTGGAGCACACTTTGTAAGCGTTGCAGAACTGGGGAGGTGACTTGCAAAAGGGGCCGGGCCTGCCCCACTCCCACCTGGCACTGTCCAAACAAGCCATCTAAGGGCACAAAAGTGGTGTCAGCAGGAGGCTTGAACAAGAGGCCTTCTGAAGTCCAGGTTTCAAATGAACAGTACTCTCTTCACCTCCTCCCCTACCTCTCCTCCTCCAGGCAAGTCTTTCTTCTTCTCAAGCCCAGTAGCCCTCTTCCTTTCTGGGCCTTCTTTCCCTTTCTTGTTTTTTATTGCCCATCTTCCCCCCATCTTGTGAGTTCTACACTTGGACCTCACTCACCCTGAATACAGACTTCGAGGTGAGAGCAGAGCCTGCGGTCAAATAGACAGCCTGTAGGGGAACAGGTGTGCAGAGGCTCAGACACCCACACAGAGAATGGGCAGATGGGTGGACAGGCTGGGAAAGGGGGAAGCAGATGCAGTTTATTCTTTCATTCTAAAGAAGGCCTTAAGCTGGGAGGAGAGTAGAAATCAGGCCTAAAATTCATAAAAGGAAGCACGGGATCTAGTTTTGGATTTGAAGAATTTGTGAGTCTGGATCCTTAAAAGACTCTGTTTACTTAACTGAGTGATGGGGAAGAAACCTTCCAGGTACAGGGAGAAAGAAGTGGTGGAGAATAACATACTTGTCTGTTCTCATAGAATGACTGTAGGAGAGATTTTGGCTAAATTTTGAAAGGGGAATTTCGTCCCCAAATATCCAAAAGCATCCTGTAATACCCTGGAACCCAGAAGAGGTGGAAACCCTAGCACACTTCTCCCAGTCGGGGGGGGGGGGGATAGCGGGTATGGGAGGGTGTCTCTAAGGCAGCTCTCCCGGCGCTGTCCCCGGCCGCTGGCGCTGTCCGCGGTGCTGAAGCTCTGAGTCTGGCGCCGCCAGGGGCTCGCCTGGGGGCGGTTACCAGAGAGGAAAGGGTCACAGAACGAGGACTCTCCACAAGACCGGAGCCCTCCGTTCTATTCTGCCAACCCACAGCGTCACAGGAAGTACTCTGCCTCTCGGGCCTCCAAGCCCGGCTGGGGAAAGAGGGCGCCAGGCGGCAAGGCTGCGCCCCTTCCCCCACGCGCCACCCTCCTACCCCCACCCTCCGCCCGTGAGTCAGCGCTGACTGTCCGCACAGATGTGAGTCAGCACCAGGCCCGGCTGTGGGGAGGGGGACAGGAGAGGACCCTCCCCTCTTTATCCTCTTCTGCCCCCTCCCCGTGCTGTTCCCTGTTATGGGAGATCAGACCGCTGCAATCGGCCTCTGTAGGCTGACGGAGAAACCCTGGCCTCTCTCTCGGCCCAGCTGGGACCTTATGCCTGCGGCCCAGGCTTCCACTGCCCAGGGATCGCCGTTCCCTCACCCTCTCCGCCACGTCCCCGCCCCCTCCCCCTCAGCTCCGGTTCCCATCCTCCTGGCGCCTCGGCGCAACTGGCTTCTCCTGTGGTCTCGCAGCCGGTCTCTAAGTCCCTCTGCCCACAAGCACTCCATGTCCTCCTCCAGAGCCTGCAGTCTTCCCCGGAGCCAAATTCTCTTAGGTCCCGCCCCCGTATTCCCAGCCCCACCTCCAGGCCTACGCCCCTTTCCTCCCAGACGCCCTCTCACCCTCCTCTGTCGCCTGACTCCCCCAACCCATATTCTCCCTAAGCTTCCTGACACTTCACCCCACCACCACCCAGTTTCGCTCCTGGCCCCAAGCTGCCCACCCCAACCCCCCACCACCGGCCAGCCCAAGTTTCCTCCTGACCGTGGGCACTAATGGCGCTGCAGCCCCCCGGGCGGCTGCTCAGGAGCAGGAGGCAGAGGAGCAGCCGGAGACCACCGGATCCCCCGAGACCCCCAGGCCGCCGCGGGCGCCGCATCCTTCCGAGCTCCGGGCGCTAGCTCCCGGGCCGAAGCCGCAGCGACGCTGGCGGGAGCCTGAAGGAGGGGCCGAGGCGGGGCCTGCCGCTTCCCACCCCCCTACGAGGCGGGGTCTACATGCCCCTCTCGCTGCAACACTGCCAAACGCAGGCAGGTGCTGACGACACCTCCACCCCCGGCTCGTAAGCTAATTTGCGTCACATATGGCGTAAGAGCCCTGTCGGAGCGGGGGACCTACCCAGCCCATCCCTCCTCCGTCAAATACTAGGCGCCTCGCTAGAATCCCCACTCGGCCCCACCCCTTTTTGACCTACAGCCCTCTTCTAGGACCACTATCTCTATGTGGGCGAAAATGGTCGAGTAGGGTGGGGGCCAGGAAAGAGAGGTGAGTCCAGAATGATAAACCCGAAGAGGAGAAGCAGAAAGTGGGTAGAATAAGTACTCTTACTCATTGTCATTGATGGTACTGGTGTCTTCCTTAAGAAGAAATGGATAGACGTTTGTGTCTGGATTCCAGTTCTAGCAGGGCACCTACTAAGGGTATGGTCTTGGGCAGGTTGTTTAACTTGTCTGCCTCCAAGTTTCCTGATCTGCAAAGTGGAGGTGCCTGCCTCAGAGGGTGCCAATAGTACCTGCCTCACAGGGTGATTGTGAAGATTTTGTTAGTTACATGCCTGGACTGGTGTATACTACGTGCTCTATATATATTAGCTTTTGTCATTAGCATTTATTTATTTATTTACTTACTTACTTACTTGAGATGGAGTCTTGCTCTGTCGCCCAGGGTGGAGTACAGTGGCATGGCCTTGGCTCACTACAACTTCTGCCTCCTGGGTTCAAGCCTTTCTTCTGCCTCAGCCTCCCTAGTAGCTGGGATTACAGGCATACGGCACCTTGCCCAGCTAATTTTTGCATTTTTAGTAGAGATGGGCTTTCACCATGGTGGCCAGGCTGGTCTTGAACTCCTGACCTCAGGTGATCCACCTGCCTCAGGCTTCCAAAGTGCTGGGATTACAGGGGTGAACCACCATGCCTGACCTCATTATTAGCTTTGACTCTCCTTTCTTCCTGGGCCACCTTGAGCCTATCAATCATATTATGGTTTCTGCCTGCAAAATACATCTTCCATCAGTCCACTTCTGCCTGTCCTCACTACCCGAACTAAAACACTGTGCTTCTTCATCACGATCACTGCAACAATCAGCTAACTGGTCTTTTGCTTCCACTCTTGTCACCCAATAAGTGGGGGAGTGAGCTTCTTAAGTTCAAATTTGATCTCCTTACTCTCTTGCTTTCCAGTAAAATAAAATGAAAAAAGGACCGAAGTGCATAATGAATACTTACATACTCATCATCTATACTTAATTGTTACTGATGTTTTACCATATTTGCTTCTTTTTAGTATTTAAACGTGAATGATAGACATCATGACATTTCCCTTCTAAATGTTTCATTATACATCTCCAAGAAATAAGGACGTTTTCCTCCATAACCTAAGTGCCATTACGACACCTAACAAAATTTACAATAATTCCCTAATATCATTTAATGCTCAGTTCATATTCAAGTTACAGGTTATTTCCCCCAAAATGCCTTTTCTTTCCAGGTGTTTTCTTTAAAATAGCAGTCAGTTAAGGACAACCACTGCCTTTGTTATGTTTCTTAATTCTCTGTAAATTGGCATAGACACCGTCTCCTGTCTCCTGTCACCCATTTTGACATTGTCATGTTGAGAGACCAGGTCAATTTTTCTTTAGAGCCCTTCTTCTGGGTTTATCTGATGGTTTCTTCATGTTGTATTTCTCCAGTGTAAAACCTGTACATCACCTGTATTTCCTATAAACGAGAAGTTATATATGAAGTCTTGATTGGGCCAAATTAAAGCATTTTTAAAACAAAGGTCTCTCATTGCATCATTTCAGGAAGTACATGATGTCTGACTGTTCCATTAGTGATGTTAAAATTGATCACTGGTTTAAGGTAGAGACAGCCAGATCTCTGTATATAAAGGTGTGTTTTTCTAATGTGACCAGCATGTAATCTTTGGATGATACTTTGGCTCTGTGAGATTATCTAGTTCCTCATCAACTTTTCACCTAATGGTTTTACTCTTCATTGGTGATCGATCCTTGACTAAATGATTTCATTAGAGGTTGCACAATGGTTATTTTTATAATTCTTTCATTCCATTTACGTTTATCAGCGTATTTTATTTTGTAGAGAAGGGCTTTCTCTCATCACCTGGATTTAGTTTACACTAAAATACAATTCCAACCGGAAAGGTAGCATACGTTCCTAGTTTTTTTTCTTTACCCATTTGCAAAATAATAAGCTGGTGTAGCGTAGTTACCTCTAACAGTGACTAATACATTTTTAAACATTTATTTATTTATTTGGACTTTGTCACCCAGGCTGGAGTACAGTGGCAAGATCATAGTTCACTGCGGCTTTGAACTCCTGGGCTCAAGCAATCCTTCTGCCCCAGCCTTCTGAGTAGCTACCACTATGAGCCACCATGCTTGGCTAATTATTATTTTTTTTTGTAGAGGCTAGGCACAATGGCTCATGCCTATAATTCCAGCACTTTGGGAGGCTGAGGCAGAAGAATCACTTGAGCCCAGGAGATCGAGACCAGCCTAGGTAACATGATGAAACCTTGTCTCTATAAAAAATACAAAAATTAGTTGGGTGTGGTGGCACATACCTATAGTCCCAGCTACTCAGGAGGCTGAGATAGAAGGATGACTTGAGCCCAGGGAGGTCAAGGCTGCAGTGAGCAATGATTGCACCACTGCACTTCAGCCTCTGG
>NW_016107406.1:3460042-3482594 GCF_001604975.1 Cebus imitator
AATTCAAAACAACAGAGCCAGGGGTATCACTACATTGCCCAGGCTGGTCTTGAACTCCTGGTCTCAAGCAATCCTCCTGCCTTGGCCTCTTAAAGTGCTGGGATTACAGAGGCAAGCCACTGTGTCCAGTTGGCAGATACATTTTTAAAGGATTTTTGTTTTTTTGAGTATTACTATGGAAGTATGGATTTTAATATATTCCATGTGTATCAATCACAGTAATTATTCCTTTTGATATTGAAATTGTCCCAGATTAAACCAGTGAAAGCTCTTTTAATTGTCCTTGTATTGCCTCTGATGTCCTTTTGAAACATCTCATTAATTATTGAAATATTCCTTATTTTCTGCCACTCCAAGATGTACTAGGTTTACCTTTTTTTATTTCCTGTCCCAGACATGGAAGCAGCCATTTCTCCAAAGACACTTGTTAGCTTTTATAAAGACTAATTTTAGAGACAACAATCTAGGTTCTGGGGGTGATAATGGCTATCCAAGTAAATATGTGTTAGACTTACTCATAGTCTCCTCTATGGTTCTACCTTATCTTTTGCATTGTCCATTCTTTTGTCTCTCCATAGACATTCTAGATATTTTCTTTTAAACTGTATTCCAGTTTGCTAGTTTTCTCTTCAGTTGTGTAAAATCTTCTGTTAAACCCAAGTGTCAATCTTGAACTTGGCCAAAAACAGATGGCCCACTCAATCAGAGTAAATGAGAAGCATATAATGAGGGAACTATTTATAAAGGTATGGACAGACAAAGGAATATAAACCTTTGTCAACTCACAGGGGGTCTTGGAAGGAGCCAGGAAAATATGTACCTTGACCTCTTTCTCATTTTGGTCTCTGATCTCCTGCCAATACCTACTATTGGCTGAATTCAACCAGAAGCCAGTAAGCAAGAACCTGTGGTTGGCGCAGTCCACAGGCATCAACCTGGGGTCAGAGAGTAGGGTGAAAAAAGATGGAGCATGAATATGGATGGGAAATGGGGAACATCTAGCATAAGCTGTGACGAACCTCTGATTTTATTATTTAGTGTGTCAGGTAATACCCAGTTCATAATTACTTGTTGTTCCACGGCCAGATATTCAGTCTAAACCAGAGGCCTGGTAGAAAACTAGGAGCTGCTTTTCAAACACAGAATAGTTGATGTATAAAAGGTCATGGCTTTATTCCACTGGGGTTGCTAGGGTATTCATATGACATCTCAGTCTGCCACAGACACTTCCAATGCCACTGGGATCACTGAGTCATAATAACCAAGCAAAAGAACTGCTCTCCTTGCAAGCCAAGACTGCTGCAGAATGTTTTCTTGCTTCAGGCCACAATAGAAGCCAGATGGATCGCTGGTAAATAGGTCGGAGCAGCACATTTACATGGGTTGTGTGTTGTCTCAAATGCCAAAGAAGCCCACTCTTTTCCAAAGAGTATTGCCTCTTTTTTCATGTCAAGATGAAGTGATTTGATTCATTTTAACGAGGGCATCTCAACATGCCACAGAAAACTAGACCTTCAGAAACTTCATTAATGTGACGGGACTCTGAACTTTTCTTGAGATTCTTCTATGCGTATGTCCATAGCATCCAGGGTACTTACTACATCCTGTTTACCATATCTGATTAGCTCAATGTCACCAGAGTAATGGATCAGTGTGGTATTTTCTGTGTAATACTGTCTTAGTCATTTGGGATGCCATAAAAATTTACAATAGACTGAACAGCTTATACACAATGGAAATTTATTTCTCACAGTTCTTGAGGCTGGAAGTACAAGATCAGAGTGCCAGCATGGTTGAGTTTGGCGAGGACTCTCACCTGGGTTTCAGACTGCCAACTTCTTGCTGTATTCTCACATGGAGAAAAGAGGGCAAGAGAGCTCTCATCCCTTTTACAAGGACAAGAATGAATGAATCCCATTCATGAGGGATACTCTCGTGACCTAGTTACCTCTTTAAGTCCCCACCTTCTAATACATTGAAGGTTGGATTTCAACATATTAATTTTTCAGGGGGGGGATACAAACATTCAGCCCATTGCAGATATCAAAGTAAAAAAGGCCTTTCCAGATCATATTTTTACAGAGAACAGGAGAGTTGACAGCCCTGAAATGAGATGGTTTTAGGGTATACTGTTGTCTCTGCCTTGTGAATGCAGCTGTTTCTATTTTTCCTAACAAGAATGGAAAAGAATGTCTAGATCAGTATTGGCCAGTAGAAATAGAATTTGTAGTTATAGATACAATTTAAAATTTTCTAGTAGCTGCATTTTAAAAAGTAAAAGGAGGCCAGGCGTGGTGGCTCACGCCTGTAATCCCAGCACTTTGGGAGGCCGAGGTGGGTGGATCATGGGGTCAGGAGATGGAGACCATCCTGGCCAACATGATGAAACCCCGTCTCTACTGAAAATACAAAAATTAGCTGGGCGTGGTGATGCACTCTTGTAGTTGCAGCTACTTAGGAGGGTGAGGCAGGAGAATAGCTTGAACCTGGGAGGCGGAGGTTGCAGTAAGCCGAGATTGTGCCACTACACTCTAGCCTGGTGGCGGAGCGAGACTCTACCTTAAAAAACAAAACAAAAAAACCAGGTGAAATTCATTTTTAAATTTTTGTTTTTATAGGTTTAGGGGGTATGAGTGCAGATTTCTTACATGCGCATATTGCATCATGGTGAAGTCTGTGCTTCAATTGTGCCCTTTTAGTGCTTTCAGTGTTAATAATGAACATCGTACTGAATAGATAATTTTTCAACCCTCATTCCTGAAATTGATTTTATTTTTATTTATTTATTTATTTATTTATTTAGAGACAGAGTCTATCTCTGTCTCTAAATAAATAAATAAATAAATAAATAAATAAAAATAAAATGGTACGATCTCAGCTCACTGCAAGCTCTGCCTCCCAGTTTCAAGCGATTCTCATGCCTCAGTCTCCCACGTAGCTGGAATTACAGGTGTGCGCCACCACGCCTGGCTAATTTTTTGTATGTTTAGTAGAGATGGGGAGACGGGGTTTCACCATATTGGCCAGGCTGGTCTTGAACTCCCAACCTCAGGTGATCCAACCACCTCAGCCTCCCAAAGTGTTAGGATTACAGGTGTGAGCCACCACACCAGCCTAATGTTAATATTATGTCTTATTTAACCCAATATAAAAAAACAGCTCAATATGTAATCAATATAAAAGATTAATGAGATATTTTGCACTCTCTTCATACTGAGTCTTTGAAGTAAGAATCACTGCATATTTTATTCTTACAATACCTCTCATTTGGACCAGCCATGTTTTAAGAACCCAGTACCCACATACGGCTAGTGGCTGCCATTGTGGATAGTGTGGTTCTAGATCAATGGTCGAATACCAGGAAAGAGAGCTGCTACCTGCAAAGGTCATTATAATCTACAACTTTTCTTCAAGATCCAGCTTTCTGTTTCACAGGATAAATGGGCAAATTAAATAAGAAAATGATAGGAATGGCTACCTCTATGTCTTTCTAGTCTTTGATGAAAGGAATGAAATTCCCCGAGGAATGCGTAATTGCTTTTGGTGCATGCTTTTTGAGGGGGGAGGTTGTTCCAGGTTCTTCTATTGGACCATATCCTAGCAAAATAACCTTCCCTTTACAAGATTAGAGAATCTTAAAACAGCAACTCAAAGTGCTGTTAAAAAAAAAGCAGAGAACCAAAGCAGAGATTTTGCCAATTACTTTTTTTTTTTTTTTTTTTTTGAGACGGAGTTTCGCTCTTGTGACCCAGGCTGGAGTGCAATGGCGCGATCTCGGCTCACCGCAACCTCCGCCTCCTGGGTTCAGGCAATTCTCCTGCCTCAGCCTCCTGAGCAGCTGGGACTACAGGCACGCGCCACCATGCCCAGCTGATTTTTTGTATTTTTAGTAGAGACGGGGTTTCACCATGTTGACCAGGATGGTCTCGATCTCTTGACCTCGTGATCCACCCACCTCGGCCTCCCAAAGTGCTGGGATTACAGGCGTGAGTCACCGCGCCCGGCCGATTTTGCCAATTACTAAGTATACCTATTCCCATTGCATTTCCTCTATTTCCTCAGTCTGAGGAAATTACAAAAGGATTGATATATCCTCAATCCCACTAGACTACGGTAAAGCAGACAGTGGCCACAACTCCATTTATTATGTGACACCCTTAAGTTCTCACTCTGATGTTACCGCAGTGGTCTGGGTCTTCATGTGTGCTAACCTACCCTGTGTTAGCCAGACAGGCTCCATTTTGATGAGAGTCAGACAGATTCCATCTTAACCTCAGCCTCACCCCTCCCGCCATTTCTTCTTTGATTGCATACCTGGGTCGTGTTCCTGTGCTGGGTCATGTTGTACTTAGAGCTAAAGAAACATAACTGTGGTAACCATACCCTGCTTGACAAGCCCACTTGCTGTTGTGAATACCCCCTTGATTGATCGTATGGAAAATACTGAATGCCCCTCGCCCTTGGTAACCAGCAATCATGGGAACTGCTTGTGTATACCCTCCTGAGTTAATCAACAATCATGGGAGCTTCCTGACTCCTAGTTATCAGCCTCCTCCTCTAACCTGCCTATTCTGCTTCTGTAAAATTCTGCTTTGCCCCCTTACCTTGAGCAACATATAAAAGGAAATCAAACCCCTTCCTCAGGGCCGAGAGATTTTGAGCATGAGCTGACTCTCGGTTGCCAGCAATAGAGGACTCTCAAGTCGAACTTAGAGTGTGGCGCTTTCCATTCGACACTCGGTTATAACACATGGACTAGCTTCTATTCAGAACCAGTTTCCAGTAATCCAGAATTTTTGTGTGTGGGAAGTAGAAAAGGTCCTTTTTAAATTTTCCTTTCTTGTTAAAGAATAAGCGTGCTAATAACTTTGTTAAGCCCTATCCTCTGTAGCTGTTAGACATGCCATGCTTACAGGCATGTAGTACATTCTATATCCTTGTACTTTAACCAAGATATCTGTGCTGGACATGCTCACAGGCATGTCCCAGCTCTCCATTGCTTTTACCTGTTTAGAAAAGTTTTAAGTTGCTAGCCAATCAGGTTTTGGTTTAAATTGTGAGGTCTGGCTCCAGCCAACGGAGATCAGACACAGCAGTAAGGATGACCTCGAATGTGTAAGGGATAAATTTGTGTGTTTTCCTTTGCTCATTGCACTCTCATGGCAAGATGGCTGGCAAGGATACCCTTCCTGCAGTCCAGGAAGTAAAAATTGCATTGCTGAAAGATCCTTTGTCTCAGTGCTAATTTTTCTTTGTGGCACCGAGCATCTATTTCCAACATTGTGTATAACCTTTCCCCAGTGCTACTGACCTTGTAAATGGTTACAGATCCTTCTAGGGGAAGATTTGGAGGAAGGTTCACTGTGTCTATTTAAGGCCATATTGCCACCCAATCAATCAAGGGATTCCATTTCTGTGAATTGCTTTAGCCCCAGGAATTGGAAAATAGGCTGTGAGCTCCTACTAGGACAAGGGAACTATCACACATCATCCAATTGACTTTTCTTTCAGAGAGTCCCAGTGCCAACCTCTAAAGTTCTGGGGATTAGATGGTTGCAAAAGGAGGCCACATTGCTACTAATTCAAGTTTAGTCTTCTTTAATTTGAATTGATTAAATCTACCTGATATCAATTCACATGTGTCTGTGGCCTTATTTGCATCATATTTCTTCCAAGTCAAGTGAGTTGCCCAAATTGATTAAACGGCTATCCCTTACCAAAGACTAGTACACCTACCCAGCAGTGCTGGCTGGGCCATGCTGGGCCTTAGGGTGTTGTCATGTTTTTTCCCTCTGGACACCCCTTCTTGAGTAGAAAAATACTGAGTAGGGTCAAGAAGAGATTATACTTCAGTCTCAAAACTCCTAAATATGGTCCAGAAGTAGTTTGCCTCTTTTTTTAACTTTATATAAATGGAGTAATAGAATACATATTCTTTTTTGCATGGCTTTGGAAAGTTGTAGTTTATTCTTTGTTGCTGTAGTAATATTGTACAAATATGCTAAACTTTATTCATCTAAGGCTGGTGCAGTGGCTCACACCTGTAATCCCAGCACTTTGGGAGGCTGAAGGAGGTGGATCCCCTGAGGTCAGGAGTTCGAGATCAGTTTGGCCAACATGGTGAAACCCCATCACTATTAAAACTACAAAAAAAATTAGCCAGGTATAATGACACATGCCTGTAATCTCAGCTACTAGGGAAGCTAAGGCAGGAGAATTGCTTGAACCTGAGAGCTGTGGGTTGTAGTGGGCCAAGATTGCACCATTGCATTCCAGCCTGGGTGACAGAGTGAGACTCCAACTCAAAAAAAAAAGAAAGTGTCTATTTTTCTGCTGATGGACATTTGGGTTGTCTCAGGCTTGGTATTATTATGTATAATGCTATTATGAATATTCTTTTTTTTTTTTTTTTTTGAGGCAGAGTCTCAGCCTCCTGAGTAGCTGGGGTTACAGGTGCATGCCACAACGCCAGGCTAATTTTTCTATTTTTAGTAGAGATGGGATTTCACCATGTTGGTTAGGCTGGTCTCGAACTCCTGACCTCAAGTGATCTGCCTGCCAAATTGCTGGGATTGCAAGTGTGAGCCACCATGCCTCGTCTGAGTTACCGTTTAACTCCAGCCATTGCGGCAGCCAGCAGCAGCATGCAGGCATCATCCGACACCTCCTGCCTCACCTGCACTGAATATCTCTTGTTTTTAGTTTGAGTCTGTCTGCTATGACAGCATTAGACACTCCTGGGAATCTGTTCAGTCATTCTCATCCATGAAAAACCTGGAAGCATGAGAAAATTAACATCCCGTAGTTCCACTCTTGATCCAATGGAGGATGGAGACTAGAAAATAAATACTGTTTTTTTTCTGAAGGGCAATTGTAGGGTATATCTTGTATATGATGCCTAAAGAGTCCCCAGAAGAACTGATTCCCAGCAGCCTACCACTCATTATTGCACCCTTGAATTAGCTTTCCAAACCCCCCTCTTTCACTCTTTTTCCACTCTTGATCTTGTGGTATCTTCCCAAACTAAACAACCCCCATACAAGCACTTATTTTGCGCTTTGACTCTGGGAGGAATCAGTCAAAGACAAGTCATCTTCTGCAGGAGTTTGAGGAGTATGAGCTTGAGGTAATGAGCTAGTGTGTTATTACCAGAAGCAGAAATTGAGGAAAAAATAAATATAGGAGATATTATAACATGTGTTGATGAAAATGATCAGACATCCAAAGGGCTTGAGGTAATGACCTAGTGTGTCATTACCCGAGGCAGAAATTGAGAAAAAAATAAATATAGGAGATATTACAGCATGTGTTGACGAAAATGATCAGACATTCAAAGAAAAGGTAATGAAGTGGGAAGCAGACAGGAAGATACAGCTGTAGTGATGTCCTTAAATGAGCTACCAGCTTTAACTCTTAAAAGTAAATCAATTTTCCTTCTCCAGACAATTCTCCAGGTGTTCCTATTTCATGAATAGCACTGTTATTCCCTCAGTCACAACATCTCTAAATTCAGGTAAGTCATCGCTCTCGACAAAGCCCAGTCATTTGTACTAGTTTGCTAGGGCTGCTGTAACAAAGTACCATAGACTGGGTGGCTTAAATAACAGAAATGTACAGTCTCACAGCTCTGGAGTCTAGAAATCGGAAACCAAGCTGTTGGCAGGGTTGATCACCTCTGAGAGCTATGAGGGAGAATCTGTTTCAGACCTCTCTGCTTGCCTTGTAGATGGCTTCCATCTCCTTTTATCTTTTCATATCATCTTTGCTTCAGCTGTGCTGTCTTCAAATCCTGTCCCTGCCTTTTGTGAGATCGGGTCTCGCTATGTTACCCGGGATGGTCTCAAACTCCTGTGCTCAAGCGATTATTTCCCCTCAGCCTTCTGAGTAGCTGGGACCACAGGCACTCACCACTGTGCCCAATTTCCCCTTTTTGTAAGGATACCAATCACACGGAATTAGAGTCCATCCTAATGACCTCATCTTAACCAACTACGTCTGCAACAGCCGTATTTCCAAATAACATCACATTCAGAGGTACTGGGATTAGGACTTCAACATAGAATGTTTTTGGGGGGAACAGAATTCAACCCATAACAATTGCCAAGGCTTATAAACTCATCTTTCAAAATATCTCTTATACATATCCTCTTTCCCTCCCATTCAGGTCCTGTGTGAAACATCCCCACCATTGCAATAGTCTTTCAAAAATGTTTCCATTCTCTCCTGCTCTCTAATCCACCCTTAAATGGAAACGTGAGGCTATGCTTAAACACAACTTTCATCCTGTTCTCTCACTCAAAAGCATTTAGTGTCTCTTCATTGCCTATCAATCAGATACTACCCAAATCAGAAAACCCGGTCCTCTGTGATAGGAACTGAACCTGCCTTCCTTTCTAAAAACTCCTATCTTTCCTACCCATTCACCATGTCTCAGCATTATCAGATTATTTAATATCCCCCATAGGTTTTATCTTTCCAAGCTCTGCAACTTTGCTCTGGGCGTGGGGGCAATGGTAGGAGGGTCAGGGAATGCACCACAGAAGAGAATTTAGATTTTTCATCAATGGACCACGATTGATGAGGTGGTGTGCTGGGGATGGGGCACTTATATGCAGAGGGAACTGCTGATACAAGGGCCCAGGAGCATAAACCAGCTGGGCATGTTTGGGGAAATGGAAATAGAGCTGAATTGCTGGTGCACATAGGACGGCAGAATGGGGGAAACACCACAGCGTTGAAGAGGTTGGTGAGACAAGAACTTGAACGTTCTGTGGGCCAGAAACATTGCTTAGATTCTTCCCTCTACGCAGGCAGTTAGTCAATGATCTATAACCAAATCCATGGCAGTGGATACTCTGGCTCGTTCACAACTGTATCCCCAGGGACTAGAAAAGTGTCTGGCACATAGTAGGCTTAGTCCTGGTGGACCCAAGAGCAGACTAAGTCAAGAACTTGGGCTGGGCATGGTGGCTCACGCTGGTAACCCCAGCACTTTGGGAGGCCAAGGCAGGAGAATCACTTGAGCTCAGGAGTTTGGGATTGGCCTGGGGAACATAGTGAGACCTTGTCTCTACTAAAAACCAAAATAATTAGCCAGGCGTGGTGGTGAACATCTGTAGTACCAGCTAATGGGCCTCAAGTGAGGTGAAAGAACTGGATTCTTCCAATTGTTCACAGCAGCCTCAGTCTCTCAGGATCAAATGAGGTGGAAGAATCCCGAGAGACTGAGACTGCTGTGAGCTGTGATTGCACTACTGCACTCCAGCCTGGGTGGCAGAGTGAGATCTGGGTCTCATAAATAAATAAGAATTTGGGTGCAGGTAGTTCCTGTGGGAGATGATTCCAGAAATCACAGATGAGGGACAGGGAAAGTAAGTCAAAGAAGGAAGATAAGCCAATAATATTCAGTGTGTTGCTGAACAAGTTACCACTGTGAGTGACTAGGTTAAATCTCACCTGGGATCCTCTGAAGAATCATATGGAACATTCCTCAGAATTGCCCACTAAGGGCTGGTGGAATCTGGGATATTTTTGCAGTAAATTTGGTTCTTGCCTGGTTGAGAGTTGCCTCTAGGGGCATTACATCCCAGGTGCTTCAGGGCTGCCTAGAGCACAGGTGAGCAGTTCCTTGGCATTCCAGAGAGCTTGCAGGATGAGAAGCAGAGTCCCAGGGCATGAGGTGGGAAGGTTGACATGTTCAAGAACTGTCCACCTGTGGCTGCAGGCAAATGGAGATGTAGGCCAGGAGATATGGGGTGGGGTGTCCACTGCATTCACTCCCTGTAAATACCTGAATGACACTATGTTATATGTAGCTTACTTTCTTGACTTTTTCTTTTTTTAAAAACAGTCTCACTCTGTCACCCAGGCTGGAGTGGAGTGGCACAATCATGGCTCACTGCAGCCTCGACCTCCTGGGCTCAAGTGATCCCCCCACCCCAGGCTCCCAGACAGCTGGAACTACAGGTGCACACACCACTACGCCTGTAGGGTCCAGCCCTGTAGGGTTCTGTGAGTCCCCCTCTGCTGGTGTGGAGATGAGAAATTGTAGAAATAAAAGACACAAGACACAGAGATAGAGAAAAGAGAGTTTGAACCTGGGAGTCCACTGCCATCCAAAGTGCGGGTGTCCTGCAGTGGCCCCAAGCGTCCGCACACTCTGACTTTTATTGAGTGCAAAAGCTGGGGGCAGGGAAGGTAGGGCATAGGTAAGGCTGGCCTTGGTGGTCGGCAACTGGGAGCAGGGTAAAATAGGGTGTGGCAGTGACAGGGTCAAGTACAGCACTTGTCATATAGTTAGGGGCTCAGGAATTTCCAGCAGCTGAGATGATGTAAGGGGCATAATGCGTCAGCACTTTTTCCATACTTGCCACAAAGACATTAAGATTTACGTTACTTTTACTGATTAATTCTTACAAGAAAAAAGGAACCAGGTGCAGAAGTGGATCATGAGATTGACATGGAACATGACCACTGAAGCACAGCATCACATAGAGACAATTAAGCCCCTGGATGTTTGTGGGCCTACCTGACAGCGTCAGGCCCAACGCAAGATCTTGGAGAAGCGGAGTTTCCTCCTAACTCCTCCAAGGAGACTTCTCAGCTATTTTGGACGTCTCCTTCCCTAGCTGGCTAAACAGTGGGCACTTTTCCAGCACTGGTGCTGCTGCACAGCCAAGGCGCCCTCCAGCAGCCCTTATGTGGGCATGACAGATGGCTTAGAGCATCTTGCCTTAGGACCATTCATTTCACAATGTCGCCCCAGGCTCACACTTCCGACCAGAGAGGCATTAGTAAAAGAATTAGGATCACCTATGAACAACTACTATGGTTATATCTCTAGTTATTTTCTTCATTATTTACATAGGAATAGGCTGAGGCTGCTGACTCCTGCCTAGCCACTTATGGGATCTCCCCTCTACACACGCCCAGCTAATTTTGGCATTTTTGTAGAGATGGGGTTTTACCATGTTGCCCAGGCTAGTCTCAAACTCTTGGGCTCAAGTGATCTGCCTGCCTCAGCCTCCCAAAGTGCTGGGACTACAGGTATGAGCCACCGCACCCAGCCCTGGCTACTCTTAAAGGTCTTTGAGGGCAGGAACTAAATATACTCAAAGGCCAGGCAGAGTGAAGCACATGATTACATACATGTCTGAAAATGAATAAGAAAGAAAGGCATAAGAAGGAAAGATAGATGAGTGGCGGGGGTTAATTGATTTAATGAGAACTAGGTACAAATTAGTATAACTAGTCTCATGTCAGCTTTAGCTACATGCTTGAACACACAAGAAGGGAAAGGACAACCACAGCAGCATGACTGAGAATTTGGATCATTAAAACTAGTCATGTAATTTATCTGAGTTGTTTAAATGGGGAAGATGTGGTGTGGCCAAGTTCCAGTTCCTTAGAGAAACCCAGTCTTTTATTTTTTTATTTTTATTTTTTGAGATGGAGTCTCACTCTGTTGCCCAGGCTGGAGTGCAGTAGTGTGATCTTGGCTCACTGCAACTCTGCTTTCAGGTTCAAGCAATTCTCCTACCTCAACCTCCTGAGTAGCTGGGATGCTGGGATTACAGGCGCCTGCCACCATGCCTGGCTAATTTTTGTATTTTTATATTGATTCATTGATTGATAGAGAGTCTTGCTCTGTTGCCCAGGCTGGAGTGCAGTGGCACGATCTCAGCTCACTGCAAATTTCACCTCCTGGGTTCAAGTGATTCTCCTGCCTCAGCCTCCCAAGTAGTTGAGATCTCAGGCATGTACCACCACTCCCAGCGAATTTTTGTATTTTTAGTAAAGAGGATGTTTCACCACATTGGCCAAGCTGGTCTCAAACTCCTGACCTCAGGTGATCTGCCTGCCTCCCAAAGTGCTGGGATTACAGGCATGAGCCACCATGCCCAGCCTGATTTTTGTATTTTCAGTAGAGATGGAGTCTCACCATGTTGGCCAGTATGGTCTCAAATTCCTGACCTCAAATAATCTGCCTGCCTTGGCCTCCCCAAGTGCTGGGAGTATAGGCGTGAGCCTCTGCACCCAGCCAAGAAACCCAGTCTTGATACCTGCCCATTTGCTTACACTTGTGAGCCTCCAATATGTGTGAAAGTTCTTCAATACATATAAAGCTCTGCAAATAGAGCATTCTAGTGTTTGGTTGTTGGCTGAGCATGGGCGGTGAGATTACCAACTCCCTTTTATGATTTTAAGCTACTAGGAGCAAACTGGCAAGAACCATCAGAATGTCCGATGTGTGTACTCTCTGACCTCAGCACTGCTCTGCTGGTCCCTGTGGACAGGATGGGTGGGAGAGCCTGGCAGGGGCTATAATGGAGGTGGGAACCTCAAAAAAACAGCAGCAGCCAGGCCTGTCTGGCATGAGGGTAAAAGAAATCAATATGGAGCCCCCTTCCTCATAACATGAAAGGATGGGTAACCAGACCGCACAGTGTGGCTGGGATGTGGCTGAGGAGGCTGCCATTCCAGCTGTGGTCTCACTCTCACTTTCCCCACTCCAGGAATTATCAGTGGAAGGAAAACAAGACAGAAGCCAGCCTTCCATCAGCCAAGAGTTGTGCTCCCCTCAGCCCCACCCCATGTTTGGTCCTACCTCTCTCCCTTTGGAGGCTCTGGCCAAGTTCAAACCCCACTATCTTTCTCAAGACAAGCTCACAGGCAGTGTTTGCATGAGAGTCTACTTTAATGATTCAGATCTGAGTCATCTAGGAACTGCCCCTCTGAAGGGCAATGGGAAGGGTGCTGGGGCTGGGAGGTTCCACATGAGGTTTCAGTCAGCCACAAGGTTGTGGCCAGCAGTGGGAAATGGCCCAGAGAAGCCCTAAAACAAGAAGAAACAAGTCAGGATGTGAGACGGTGGCTCCTCCCTCATCTGCCCTCCTTCCACAAATACCATAGTAACAGCCTGATCCATGTAAGCCTTCAGCACAGTGACAACTCACCGACTGAGAGCCTGGCCCCTTGGCTCTCACATGTAGCCCTGTCTCTCCATGGTTTGTCCTTACGCTCAGGTCTGGAGAAGAATGGCAGCTCCTTGTTTGAATTATTCCTGGGAACACCAGGGAAACCAGTCCCCTACAGGTAGGTCTCTGTCACATCTGTCACTGAGCTCTGATTACATTGCCCCAGCAACCAATCCAGGCTTAGGAAGCCCAGCTGCCACATTGTGGAAGTAGGAATCTGTTTCCTTGGAGAGCATGAGGAGCTGGAACCCTCTGTGGTGCAGGCTGCCTTTAGATGGAGGGTGCGGCCAGCCGAGGGTGCCCTGCTTCACTGCCACCAGCCAAATCCAAGCCACCTCGGTCTCCCTGGACCAGGATGGGCTTCTCCTTACAGATCTCTCAGTTTTTATTCTTGTTCCCCTTATAGTTCATTCCCCAACATCACCAGGGTGGCCTTTTTAAATCATATCACATTGTGACATTCCTTTCCTTAAAATTTCCCAGTTAAATTCCCACTGCACATAGAATAAAATCCAAACCCTTTGCTATGAACTGTGAGCCCCTGTGTGGTCAGTCCTGGGCCTACTTCTCCACCCTCATCTTCTGCCACTGACTTTCCTGTCCATTCCTTGACATGCCATGGTGTGGGCGGAGGCGATGCTCTCCGCCTATGATGCCCTTCCTTTACATCTTCCTTTGGCTGCCACATTCTTATAATTTAGGTCTTAGTCCAAAGGGGGGAAAATCCCTCTTTTTTCTTTTTCCTTTTATTTTTTGAGACAAAGTCTTATTCTGTTGCCAGGCTGGAGTGTAGTGGTGTGATCTCAGCTCACTGCAACCTCCACCTCATGGGTTCAATCAAGTGGTTCTCCTTCCTCAGCCTCCCGAGCAGGTGGGACTACAGACATGCGCCACCATGCCCAGCTGATTTTTGTATTTTTTAGTAGAAACGGGGGTTCACCACAGTGGACGGGCTGGTCTCAAACTCCTGACCTCATGATCTGCCTGCCTCGGCCTCCCAAAGTGCTGGGATTACAAGCGTGGGCTACTGCATCCAACCAAATAAAGTCTTTTTTCAATGTGGAGGAGTCTGATGTCTGGAATGGCCCAATCATACTGCAGCCCTTGAGAGGAAGGGCAGGGATTGTGCAGGGGAAAGAGCTGGAAATCAGGAGACCTGCGTCCAGTCTTGGCTCTGCCACAAACCCATGGTGTGGCCTTGAGCACGTCCCATGGCCTGGGCCCCAATTTCTCATCTATAAAGAAGGATGGGAGTACTAGATGGGATGTTTTCAGAATTCTGAAAGGGTTCAAAGACCCCAAGGAGATGTCTCAGTACCTTGCCTGGGTGACTTGCCCAGGCCACAAAGTAGAGCAAGAGGGAGGCTGAATGTGAGGGCCTCTGAGCTGCACTTCCCATTCATCAAGGGAGTGTTGCTATCACTTGCTATATACGAGGGCATATATGGCAAAAGGAGGACCTTTTATCTCATTTTGAAAACTCTGCAGTTTCAATGCCTATTTTAAACTCAATGCCTATGCATGATCTTATAGATTAATTTCTTCCTTAGAGGCTCTCAGTGCCTGCATCATGTCCAGACCCCCATATGAATGCCTATAGGTAGTCTGAGATATACAGAAAAGTGGGGGTACCTTTGACTGGGAGAGGAAAAATCTTTTCTTCAGCTTATCTGCCCTCACCCCAATGCCCATTCCCTTCTTCCTATTTGCCTCCCTCATTTAAACAGGGCCAATCTCCCTAGAAAAAGTGAGCCCCTCACCTCAACGGGGTTGGCCACCTCTTGTTTCAGGACCTTGGAAATCACTTTGGAGGTAAAGCACCGATCCCTGTTCAACTTGGCCAAGGGGCTCTGTAAAAAGGGAAACCAGGAGTCAAGAAGGAGGCAGAAGAGGGTGAGAGAGCCCCAGAGGGAAAGCAATTGGATACAAAGTCAGGGATTCACAATTCTTGAGAAGATGCATGAGTCTCGCCATGGGGAATAGGAGTCGAAGTCTCTCCCCTTGCTTGCTCCTAGAAGAGACAGGGAATGACAAATAGGACCTAGGCTTGCCGCACCCACCTCCCCTCCCTTTGCCCATATCACTAATGGATCGTGAATTGTTCTGTGCTGATTCCAAACAGGACCTCTGAATTGTTCTCCTCAAAGTGCTCCTGGCTACTTCTACCTGCAGTTTTAGCACATATTCCTTCCCTGTTCTGTCTGTCTGCCAGAATGCTTACAATGACCACAGGCTTCACACACCTGACCCCAGTGGTTTTAGTGGGAAAAACTGCTTTCCCATCCTTCAGGCATGGATTTTGGGGATGCAGTCTGCTGACATGCTCCATCTTTTGGGTCATTACCTCCTGGGTGATGTCATCCTTCCAGAAAAGACCTACAGGATGAAAGGATGGGGTGAGTTGACACCTGGGATGCTTGGACCCACTCCAGGGATCAGAGCAACCTCTCCCTCAAGTATGTATAAGACTGCATTTTACAGAGAGAATTAAACAAGGTGATGTATTAAACTTGCTTAGCACAGTGCCTGGCATATAATATTCAAATTGAGACAATGATGACAATCTTTTTGCTGGTTCATTATGAAATGAACCAGCAAATTATTGTGAGGATGAAATGAGGTTAGGAATGTAGAGTGCTTAGAAAATGCTAAGGTGGTGATTATCAAACCTTAGCATGTGCATCAGAATCTCCTGCAAGGCTTGTTAAAGTACGAACTGCTGTTCCCCACCCCTATGGCTTCTGATGCAATAGGTCTGGGGTGAAGTTCATGAATTCAAATTTCTAACAAGTTCCCTGGTGATGTTGATGCTGACAGTTCAGGGGTGCACTTTGAGAACTACTGCTCTAAGGCACTATGCACACATTAGGCATTAGCAGTGATAATATGAGCTCAAGGAAGATTTCCTAGCTGATTCTCTCCTCCCCAACATTCATGAAAATCTGCTCTAAAAAAGGATCAGCTGCATGTTGCCAATGGACTCTCTACTCCCTTTCATTCCTTCCTTCTGTGTGTCATACAATTTCCTACTCAGAGGTTGAAGTGTATGTGTGTTTTCCTGGCTGAGAACTTAAGGAGTCCTGGCTTTGGAAAAGCTCATATAGTGTCAGGGTTGGGTGGAGACTAGTCCCAAGGAGTTGGATGCTGGGCTTTTTCAGGTTTTTTTCCCCAAGAAGCCTCTACGGGGCTTTTCCAGGGTGTTCAAATGCAAATAGTCCACCCATCCAGATACTACCCCCACTCTTGCCTCATCCCCATGGGGGTAAATGTGACAAGAAACTTTTAAGTAGAGACATTTGGGGAACAGAAAGCCTGTCCTCGGCCAGATAGCCCCTTTTCCCCCCTCCCCATATCTAACCAGGCCCCAACCTTGTTCTCCAGCTTTTACTTACCTTGGGGTATAATCTGCTGGAGCACCACTTGTAAATGCTGGAAGACTGGGGTGGCAAATCCTTGGAGGGGCCAAAGTTGCCCCATTCCTACTTGGTCCTGACCATCTAAGGGCAAAATAGTGCTGTCAGCAAGGAACCTGGCCAGAAGCCTTCCACATCCCAGTTGAAGAGAAGCAACTTCCTTGTACTATTGGTCCTGACCTCTGTTTCCCCTACCAGGCCCCTTTGCCCACTTCAAGTCTTCCTTCTTTAATTTTTCCCTTCCTCCATCACTACTTGCCATATTCTTCAGCCCCTGGGCCTCATTCACTCTTGTTATCAACTTATAGATAAGAACAAAGCTTATAGGCAAAGAGCAGCCTGTAGAAGTTCAGGTGAGCAGAGGCTCAGAATGCTAACCACATGGGAATAGTAATCGGGTGGGTAGGTGGGGTATGGGGAAACAGGTGAGCTTCATTTTAGGGAAGTCATTGAAGCCTGGAAGGATTAGAGAGGGGGACTGGGATCATTAGAAAGAAAAAGTATTGGTTTGTATAGGGTTTGAGGGTCTGGATCCTTTTCCTGAAAGCCACAGTTTGCCCAATTGTGCATAGGGGGAAGGGCAGGGGTTGGGGAAGAGAACCCCTAATGTTATGCACACCTTCCTTCTTCCAGATAAATGAGATAGGGCTGGAAGGCAGTCTGTTTTTTTGCTATACTGTAGTTACCATGAGCCATTCTGGACAGGTCTTTAGAAAAGGGAATTCTCCTAAAGCCTCCTTAAGGAAGGAGTGGAACCTCCAACACCCTGACGAGAAGGGAAAGAGCTTCGGGAAGGGGAGCCGGTTCTCTGAGGCAGCGCTCCCAGGACTGGTGGGAAGGAGTGGTGACCAGCGCTGGCTCGGCCTGCATCCGGAGCTCGCCTGGCGCTGTCCGTGGTGCTGAGAGGTGGGGTATGCTGGCTTGGCAGCGGCGCTGGGCGGCATGTGGGCGAGGCATAGCCTCAAGGCTTGGCCGTCCTTTCCCACGGCCCTCATCCTCTCATTGCCACGAAGCCACCCCCCACAGTTGTTCCCGAATCCGCCGCACTAGCCTCTAAACCCAAATATCAGGCAGGGAGGAGCGCAACAGACTAGAGTTTGCGCTCTCTTCCCCCACGCGCTCTGCACAGGAATTCTCGAGTCGGCGCAATCGGTCTCCTACTGATGCGCCGGGAGTCTGCTCAGGGTCTACTTGGGTTGGTGCGGGGGGTGGGGCGGGGTGAGGATGGTCCCATTCCGCCTCTATCCTGCTTTCCCTCAGCCTAGCGACCCCCTTATTGGAAATCGGCTCACAGCCACCAGGCTCTGGTGGGCTTACGAGGAAGCCCTGGCTCATCTCCCGGCCCAGCCTTTTCCTTGGACCCAAGACCCCGATACCCGCAGCCCTGGTCATCTCTTTTCTGGCTTTTCTTGTTCCTCCTGTGGCCGCATAGGCTGGTTTTACCTCTCTCTGTCCATTTGTCTTTCCGACCTGCTCCCAAATCCCCAATTTTCCCCTGAACCCACTGCCCAGCCTATCTCAAGTCTACGCCTCTTCCCGCGACACTCTCGCAGCGTTTTTCTCTTCTCGCGCCCGTAAACACATTCTTTTACTTCCAGTTTCCCAGCCTTGAGGCCATCTTCAGACCCCCACTTCTTCAGGATCGCTCTCTTGGCCCTGCCCGCACCCCCCAGGGTTCCTCTTGATAGTGGGCACTAATGTCGCTGCAGCCCCTCAGCAGCAGGAAGCAAACAAGCAGCCGGGGGCCCCCAGAGCTCACAGGCCACAGTGGGCGCTGCATCCTCCCAGGCTCTGCACGCTCTCTCCCCGGCCAAGTCTCAGCGAAGTTCATGGCCGAGGGGCTGAGCGCGGCTGCAGCTTCCCACCAGCCTGCGACGCGGCATCTGCTTACCCCTCCTCGGCAGTTCAGCCAATCGCGAGCAGGCCCTACCCCTGCGGTCGCCTCCTCGACTCCTTCCCCTACCGCCTCCCGACCCGCACCTCTTGGAATCCCAGACCCGGCTCCTTTTGGACATAAACTGGGTCCCAAGAACCACCGCCTGTACTCCCAGTCCCAAGGCTGGAGAAATGGATGGCCTGTAAGATACGGGTGCAAGTTGTACCTACTCAGATTTGTTGTGAGAATTAAATATGAACAGCGATGAAACAGTAGGCACTTAAGGAATTTAGTTTATTTTGTTATCCTTGACATTCACTTCAGTCTCACCCCCCCTTAAAAACCTGTAGCAATCATATAGGTTCGAGCTGCAAAATATATATATTGCACATCCATCCACTTTTCTCCACATCCACTGCCATCGCCCTGGTCCAAACCACTATACACTGTACTTTTTGTTTTTGAGACAGAGTCTTGCAATCTCGGCTCATTACAACCTCTGCTGAACCTCTGCTCAACCTTAGGCTAAACTATTCTCTCACCTCAGCCTCCAGAGTAACTGGTGCATAATACCATGCTCAGCCAATTTTTTTTGATTTTTTTTTTTTTTTTTTTTTTTGTAGAGACAGAATTTTGCCATGTTTCCCAGGTTGGTCTCAAACTCCTACCCTCAAGCAATCCTCCCACCTTGGCCTCCCAAAGTGTTGATATTACTGGCATGTACTCTTTTACATTGAGCTGTTGTAATAACTAACTAGCTGCCTGACCTCTTGCTTTCACTTTTGTGTACTTATAAGCTAGTTTGTAAGCTTTCTAACTTATAGACTGGCATGTAAATTTTTTTTTCATTAAGCTTCAACATTTATTAAACCCGGTGTGGTGGCTTATGCCTGTAATCCCAGCACTTTGGGAGGTCAAGATGGTGGATTACTTAAACCTAAGGGTTTGTATACTGAACATTTGGGGTTTGTACATTACAAAGGATCTGAATTATATTATTATATTTAAAGGGTAACAGTTTGAGTTTTTTCAGGCAGGCAATTAAATTTTTGGCAAAAAGTCTTGATCCTGTGGCAGTCTGGTTAGAGAAGGAATACTTCATCCTATTCTCAATTCTAGGCTGTATCTCTTAGTTCTGGGATATGGTGTGGCCTAAGGTGTAGTCCTTTTCAGATTTCAACATAACCCAAAGCCGTTTACCAAAACTCTCTATTTTATGGATCCTGAACTCCAAACTCAGTTACCCTAATGCTGTGACAGCTGCCAAAATCCCTGTTCAGATATTTGACTTTTTCACTAGATAGGTTCCTTGAAATCTCACCCTGCATGAGTGCCATTTAGAAGACAGCTAAGGATTTCAGGGGAATTGGTATGCAGATTTTGAATTCCTTTCTCTGTAATTTACTCATTTTCTAAATTTCTCCCTCAATTTCCAGCTGCTCTGGCATCTCTATACTCCAAAAGCTGCTTCCTCAGTAAGTAAGACTGCCACTTGCTGACAGAGCTGTTTCTCTGTGTACTGCAGTGAACTCTGAAGTATCTAGAGGAAAAGCCTATACATATAGAACTCACTTGGTGGACTCCCTGTTTTTGAGGATTATATGTCCTTCTAGGTTTCTAACTCTTGATCGATCTCCATGCTTTCATACAGTTATTTTTATATTTTGGCTAGAGTATATATTCAATGTTCATAGAGGGTCTGATACAAATTTCTGTCTTGTCATGACAGAAGCTAGAGGTTTATCTGGTTATCACTGATTATGTGCTGGCATATTATTTTAAGATAAATTTACAGCAATAATTTGAGGCCTAAGAGCAAATGAATGTGAACCTGCTTTGTGAAGCATAATGGTCCTGGCAAAGGGGAAATATTGGTCTTTGGCTGGGATGAACAAAGGTGGGTATGCTTCTTTCTGTATTTTAAGATTTTAAGCTAGCAGGAGAATGGCTATCAAAATAATAATGTACAGGAGCATTGATGCTGCACTTCTTTTTACTGTTTATTGGAGGGGATTCTAATGCTGAGATAATACCCTCAGAAGACCAAGGAGGTTCTCAGGCCTATTGAGCCAGGGGTTCACAGGAAGGAACTTTCTTTCCCAAGAAGAAAGAAAGACTACCATTAAGTGTAGCTGGGGAGAGTGAGCAAAGGAAGATTGTAATTCAGCTGTGGTCCTGCCCTGCCTTACATTCTTGCTACAAATGATGTCTGGAAGGAGAAGGGATTAGAAGCAGCCTAGGCTCCATCTGTGCCAAGGAGCTTTACTGTTCCGATCCCCACCCCAAATGTCCCCTCTGTTCTGGCTTTACATATTTTACTTCAGAGGCTCTGACTGGGGCCCACTGTCTTACCTCCAGAGAAGCCTGCTTAAAAAATTTTCATGACAACCCAATTTTTCAAATCCAGTAGCAAGTTGTCCTAGAACTGCCTCTCTGCAGGGCAATGGGGCTGAGAGAGCAGGAAGCCCTCAATCTGTGACAAACTTTTACTTAGAGAAGGAAACAGTTCAAAGAAACTCTAAAATGGGAGGAAAATGGGATTTGGAATTTGTGTGTATATGTGCCAGGGGCTCCCTCTCCACAATATACGTTCCCCTCACCCCACTATATAAGAGCCTCTAGTAGCAGCCTTGACTTGGGCAAGTCTTGAGGAACAGTGACTCAGCAATGACCTGACAGCTAGCCTCCCCTTGGCTCCGGCATCACGATCTTCTCTGCCTCCCTGATTTTCCCTTAGGTACAGAGCTAGTCAAGGACCTTGAGCCTGCAGGAGAAAGGCAGATTCTTGCTTGCATAATTAGTAGCACCATGGCAACCAGTTCTTATTGTGAGGATCAATCATTCAGTGCTGATGATGTCACTCCAGTGACCAATCCAGGTAGGAGAAGTGCAGCTGCCACGGTGACAGGCATCAAGAAGCAGTTTCCTTGGAAGAATGAGGATCTAGAGTCCCCTGAGGCTCAGGCTGCCTGGAGGGGCGGTGCAGGGCCAGATGGAGGTGCTTGGCTCCACTGGGATTGCCTCGCCCAGGCCACCACCATCTTTCTTGGACCAAGACAACACCTCCTAACTGGTCTATTGATTCTACTCTTTCCCCTATCAATACATTCTTAAACAGTCTTTTAAAATTGTACATCACATTATTCTATTTCCTTCCTTAAGATCCCCAGTGATTTTTCCTCTGTACTTCGCATAAGATCTAGATGCTCTACTGTTGCCTACAAAGCTCTGTCTGGGCAGTTTTGAGCTTATTTATCCAATCCTATCTCCTATCACTGGTTGTTCTGTTTATTTCTCTAATGTGCCATTTAAAAAAATATTATACCCAAAGTAAAAACTCACCGGATGAGCTCCAAGCAGCATAGAAATGACAGAAGAGTCAGTCAATTTGAAGATGGGTCAACAGAAATAATCTAATCAGAACAAGAGAGAGAAAAAACATTGGGAAAAAAGTTGACAGAACTGCAGGGACCTGTGGCACAATACCAAAAGTCCAAAATTAATGTCATTGGAATTCCAAATTGAGAGGAGAAAGAGAGTCATACACAAAAAAATTTGAATAAATAAATGACTGAAAAATTCCCAAATGTGTCAAAAGACATAAGCCTAAAGATTCAAAAAGTTTAATGAATGCCAAATAGAATAAACTTAAAGAAGTCTATACTCTGACACATTATAATCAAAATTCTGAAAACTGAAACAAATAAAAAGTCTTCAACAACACGTGACTAAATAACAGTGAGATTCAGATAACTGGATTTCTCATTATAAACCATGGGGGCCAGAAGGAAGTGAAATAACATCTTTAAAGTGGTGAGAGAAATGATCTGTCAACTAAGAATTCTATATACAGCAAAAATACACTTTAGGAATGAAGGTGAAATAAGGATATTCTCAGATGAAGAAAAACTAAGATAATTGAAGAGAACTTCAATATGATAAAAAGGCATCTACAAAAAAGCTACAGCTAATGTCATAGTTAATGATCAAAATCCTTCCCCTGGCTGATTGTGGTGGCTCATGCCTGTAATCTCAGCACTTTGGGAGACTGAGGTGGGTGAATCACTTGAGAGAAGTTTGAGACCAATCTGACAAACATGGTGAAACTCCATCTCCACTAAAAATACAAAAATTAGTTGGGTGTGGTGGCGGGCACCCATAATCCCAGCTACTCGGGAGGCTGAGACATGAGAATCACTTAAACCTGGGAGGCAGAGGTTGCAGTGAGCTGAGATTACACCATTGCACTCCAGCCTGGGCAACAGTGCAAGACTCCACCTCAAAAA
>NW_016107406.1:3483683-3500159 GCF_001604975.1 Cebus imitator
AAAAAAATTAGACAGGTGTGATGGCAGACACCTGTAACCCCAGCTACTTGGGAAGCTGAGGCAGGAATATCACTTAAACCTGAGAGGCGGAGGTTGCAGTGAGCTGAGAATGTGCCACTGCACTCCAGCCTGTGCAACAAGAGTGAAACTCCGTCTCAAAAAAAAAAAAAATACATTCTAGATTGGCCGTTGTTTTCTTTTGGCACATTGAGGACATCAGTGTAGTATCTTTTGGCTGCCGTTATTGCTATTGGCATAACTGTAACTTGTGTCTTAAAAGCAATCTTCTCCCTCTGACCTATTCCACAACTGTTGTATTAGTCCATTTTCTGTTGCTTATTGTGGGGCTGAGAGACCCACAGGGTCGTTGGGTGCCCCTTACATTGTGCTGATGCGCAGGATCCGAGAAATAAAGAGACAGGACACAGAAGTACAAGGAAAATGCAGCTGGGCTCGAGGGGCCACGCCACTTATGAGCAGAGTCAGGCGAGGCCCCGAATGTCCAGAAACGTGAGTATTTATTGTGTATAGGTTAGGGGGCAGGGCAGTGAGTGAAATCATCTTTAAGGATAGTAATAGGGTCGTGAGCAATAAAACAAGGGGTCCACCCCCATTAGGTCACCTAGGCTGGACAGTGTGCAGCAAGGGGTCCATTCCCATTAGGTCATCGAGGCAAGGGCCATGTGCAGTAAGGGATCCACCCCCATTAGGTCACCGAGGCATGGAGGTGGGCTGTGCCCAGTGAAGAGGGTGCAGTGTGCAATACCTCTATCTATGGACAAGCTACTTCTAAGATTTATAGGAGGATGCTTTAAGTCACACAGCAATGACAAAGTTGTCAGGGTTACCGCCACCTGCTGGCAGCTTCCAATGAGTTCTATAGGGGAATGCTTTTCGAGCAGCACAGTAACAAGAGCTGACAAAGTTCACAGTAACCAAGGTGTGATTATCTGGAGGGGTTTTGAGCCCTCGGATGCTCAAGGGATTGCAGGGCTAAGGGCAGCCCTCCACAAGAATTGGAGCAAGGTTCTACAACTCCTTTATCAGGAGAAGTGGCTCTTGCCCCAAGCCTGCCATGCAGCGGGTATCTTTACAATACTGAACGCTGCCGCCTGGGCCATGGGTTCTTGTCCTGGTATAACTGTTTTTCCTTTTTTCCTTAAATCATGCTGTGCACTGTGTCTGCTGTAGACATTCCTCCGACTATAAGCTTCTTATTCCTTAATTCATGCTCTGTACTGTGTCTACTCTAGGCATTCCTCCGATTATGAACTAAGATATAGTCATATATATATGTGTATACACACATATATATATATATAACTGAGTGGTAAGATATTCTTTAGGCTGGGCGCGGTGGCTCAAGCCTGTAATCCCAGCACTTTGGGAGGCCGAGGCGGGTGGATCATGAGGTCAAGAGATCGAGACCATCCTGGTCAACATGGTGAAACCCCGTCTCTACTAAAAATACAAAAAATTAGCTGGGCATGGTGGTGCGTGCCTGTAATCCCAGCTACTCAGGAGGCTGAGGCAGGAGAATTGCCTGAACCGATGAGGCGGAGGTTGCGGTGAGCCGAGATCGCGCCATTGCACTCCAGCCTGGGTAACATGAGTGAAACTCCGTCTCAAAAAAAAAAAAAAAAAAAAAAGATATTCTTTAGGCCCTCATACTATGAACTAACATATGATTATATATTGAAGATTATATAAAGGGAAATGACTGAGTAGTAACACTATAAACTGAGTTATTCTTCAGATCTTAATTGTGCCAGGATTCTGCTTAGCTCTCCTACCTCAGTGCTTATATGAGGGGTTACCCACAACTTATAACATAATAACTGAAAGTAGGTAATTTATAAAGAAAAGGCATTTATTTCTTACAATTATTGAGTCTGAGAAGTTCAACGTTAAGTCTTTATCTGGTAATGGCCTTCTTATTGGTAAGGATGCTTTACAGAGTCTCGAGGTGCTGCAAGACATTATATGGCCAGGGGGCTGAGCATACTGGCTCAGCTCTGTCTTCTTCTTATAAAGTCACAGTCCCATTCCTGTGATAACACATTAATCCATTAACCTGTTAAACCAGGAATGGATTAATCCATTTATGAGGGCAGAGTCCTCGTGACCCAATCATCTCTTAAAGCATCCCCTCAATACTGCCACATTGGGATTAAATTTCAACATGAATTTTGGAGGAAACAAATATCAAAACCATAGCAGTTGTATTTTTCCCTGTGTCTGTGGTTTCCTGCAGTCTCACTGTCATGTTTCTAGGCATGGATTTCTTTCTTTTTTTTTAATCCTGCATGTATTTCTTTTGGATTTTTTTTCTGTTTTTTGAGACAGAGTCTCATTCTGTCACCCAGGCTGGAGTAGAGTGGTGTGATCTCGGCTCATTGTAACCTCTGCCTCCTGGGTTCAAGTGATTCTCCTGCCTCAGCCTCCTGAGTGGCTGGGATTACAGGTGCCTACCACCATGCCGGGCTGATTTTTGTATTTTTAATAGAGACAGATTTCGCCATGTTGGCCAGGCTGGTCTCGAACTCCTGAACTCTGCCCACCTCGGCTTCCCAAAGTGCTGCTCCGCACCCAGCCAGGAATTTTTACATTGAAGACTTACATGTTTTTGTAAAACTCGAAGCTATTAACTCTAAGTATTGTATCTCTCCATTCTGTCTCAACTCTCCTTTTTAGTCATCATCATGCATGTTAAACATTGTTTCTCTATCTATATAATTGTTTTCTGTTTTTGGATACAGGGTCTTGCTCTGCATCAAATGGCTGGAGTTCAGTGGCACAATCACAGCTATAACCTCAACCACCTGGGCTCAAGTGATCCTCTCACTTCAGACCCCTGAGTAGCTGAGATTACAGGCACATGCCACCACGCCTGGCTAATTTTTGTATTTTTTGTAGAGACAAGGTTTTGCCATGTTGCCCAGGCTGGTCTTGAACCTTTGGACTCCAGTGATCCATCCATCTTGGCCTCCCAAAGTGCTGGGATTACAGGTCTGAGCCACCGCTCCCACCTCCTGTATAGTTCTTACCCTCATTTTCGCATTTTCATCAGTCTTCATCCAGTATTTTCTTCTCATTTGTACTCCAGTTTGTGATTGAATTATCTATTCAACTCTTTTAATCTGTTATTAATCCTATCCCATGATTTTTTTTAACTGGGGTAATAGAAATTTTAAGTTCTAGAATTTTTTTTTGGTTCTTTTCCAAATCTGTTTTGAAATTTCTCATGCTTTTTAGTTCTGACAATATTTTCATATTTGTCCTTTATTGCCGTGAGCAGAGTAAGCTGTGTTTTTTCATCTGTATCTGGCATCATTGTGGTACTATTTTTGTTTTCTATTTTTTTTTTTACTGCTTCTCACTCAAATTGTCTCATTTCCTCTTGCGACTGTTTATCTTTGATCATGTGCAGGACACATTGTTTGACAAAAAAACAAAAGGCAGAAATAATTTAAGACCTACTTTGCACTGACAATCTAAAATCGTTTTAATCTAATTTTAAGATTCCTCAGGTGAGTTGAAGCTGGACTGCTTTATGAACAAGAGCTAGTGTACCTCTGTTTCACCCTTCTCGGGTGTAACTCTTTGCAGTCCTAAGGAAAAATGGGGAAGTTTTTGTTCTTGTTGTTTTTTGTTTGTTTTAAACCAGAGGCCTTACTCTTCACAGGCTGTGAATTTCCACATGATTCTCTAGCTCCATAAGGCTGGCAGAATTCCAGCTCAGCCTCTCAGCTGCTTCTACCCAGTCAGCAAGCTTTCTTACCTCTCTGGATTCTGTCCCCTCCTGGAGGCTGACTGGCCCCATTAATTTCTTATTATCTTGATAGTTCCTTGGGGTGTTAAGAAGGTATGCGTTCGATCTTGTCCATAATTTTTAGTTGTATGTTAGACATGGCTTGTGCTCCACCTCACATGCTCCCAGCCCATCTCTTTACTCCAGCCATTGTTGGGGAAGCCAGATGGGAGCAGATGTGGCCTGAGAGCAACTTGCCCCTGCTGTGCAGCCAATCCCTGGCTTTCTGCCCTAAAACTTAGTGAAGCATGCCTGTAAGAATCTACTCAGTCATCCTAATGCATGAACAAACCTCCTCTACATACTTGGCTCTATATTCCTTGATGGGCTATACTTGACCAATCAGAGACAGACGCTGGTCAATGAGCACTGCCCTCCCCTCAGTCTTGAGCAAACAAATCACAGGCATATTCTACATGACTCCTCAAGAGTCCCCAGTGAGCTTGAACCTTAGTTGTCCACAATGGTAAGTAGTTCAATTACACATGCTTAAATTGATTTTCCCTACTTTCTAGTTTTAATTTTTCACTCCCTTGACAACCTGTTCTTTAGGATCATAGCCAAAAATAAGCCATCTGCATTTAAGCCCAATTCTTGAACTCTTGGGGGAAGCTGGGGTCTAAACACTAACTAAGACAAGGTGTTTTCATCCAGAGTGGGGTAAATTATCAAGTCTACCATTGCCAGGGGCAGAAATCAAGTGTTAGTTGTTATTCTTTTGTTTCTAATATGGGAGCTATTTCAGGACGTTTGTACATTTATGGGAATTGTCTAGAAATGAGAAGAAAATGATAGAGAAGAAAGGAGAGAATTTCTAGAGTGATGCTCCTGAATAGACCTCTGGCTTTCCCCCTCCCCTCCCCTCCCCTCCTCTCCCCTCCCCTCCCCTTCCCTTCCCTTCCCTTTCCTCCCTCCCTTCCCCTCTCTCTCTTTCTTTCTTCCTTTCTTTCTTTTTTCTAGAAGCAGGGTTCTGCTCTGTCACCCATGCTGGAGTGTAGTAGCATGATCATAGCTCACTGTAACCTCAAACTCCTGGGCTTGAGGGATCCTTAGTCTCCCAAGTAGCTGGGACTACAGGCATGAGTTACCACACCTGGCTACTAAAACATTCATATATATATATATATATATATATATATATATATATATATATGTCTTACCGTACTGTTTAGGCTGGTCTTGAACGCCTGACCTCAGGCAATCCTCCTGTCTTGGTCTCCTGAGTCACTGGGATTACTGGCGTGAGCCACCATGCCAGACTCTGGCTTTAATTCTTAGGAGTCAAGCAGATTTCTTTCTTAAATCCTTCCTTCTCCAGTCACTCCTTTTTCTGTAAGTAGCATGATTATTTTCCCAGGCGATAGTTCTCTAAATTTAGGTGGCTTCTCTCTTTATCTCTTCACTGAAACCCAAACAGTTGCCAAGGCCTCTCCACTCACTCTTCAGCACAACTCTCAAAGGTGTCTCCTTTCCATTTGCTCTATCTCTGCCCAATTTCAGCCCCTTAGGGCACACATAAGCCATATTACCACTGTTCTAATTGGCTACCTCCTTTTCATGTATTTCCTCTCTCTCTCTACTCTCACATTCATCCTTCAAATATGCTATTTCTTTGACTACAAAATGTCAGTGCTCCCCATGGCCTCTTAAAAATAAGATCTAGATGATAAAGCCTGGCCCTCCGTCATGAAGCCTAAACCTACGTTTCCAGACTTACCTCCAGCAGTTCCAGAATTACTCGTTCACCCACAAAACTTCCTGCTTTCCAACTTCTTCATCTTCTATGCTATTGTCCATACTTCAGCACTTCCTACTGAAATCCATCCCAGACCTCAAGTTTCTTCCTTGCTGGGGCCTTTCTATATCACCCAGTCACATGTACAATCAAGGGTCACAGGCTGTCAGAGTGGAGAGGTCCACTGTAGGACAGAACTCAATACCAATTTCATGGATGGAGCAGTACAGCCTTCCAGCTGTAGCTCCTTTTCTCTACTATATTTATTTAACTCCACTCAATAAATATGTGTTGAGAGCCTGTGCTGTACCTAGGTGTAGGGTCCAGCCCTACAGGGTCCTGTGGGCCCCTCTCTACACGTGTGGAGATAAGAAACTATGGAAATAAAAGACACAAGACACCAAGAAAGAGAAAACAGAGTTTGGGCCCGGGGGTCCACTGCCAGCCAAAGTGCGGAGTCCGGCAGTGGCCCTGAGTGCCTGGAGACTCTGACTTTTACTGTGTACAAAGCAGGGAGCAGGGTAGGTAGGATGAGGTAATGGGGGTCAGGGATAAGGTCAGGTAAATCACGTGTCTTGGAGACAGGGGCCCAGATCTTTCAAGAAGCCGAGGGGAGGAGAAAACCTAATGCGTCAGCACTTTTTCATACTTGTCAAGAAAGAACAAAGACATTAGGATTTATGTTACTACTACTGATTTTGTCTTTTAAGGAAGGGAGGGACCAGGTGTAGAAGCGGAACATGAAAGTAGACATGGAACGTGATGTGACCACTGAAGCGCAGCCTCACATAGAGACAGTTAAGCCCCTGATGTCTGCGGGCCTCCCTGACAACCGTCAGGCCCACCACAAGAACTTGGAGGAGCAGAGTTTTCTCCTAATTATCCCAAGGAAGGAGGCGTCTCGGACATTTTGGACGTCTCCTTCCCTAGCTGGCTAAACAGCGGGCGCTTTCCCAGCGCTGGCGCTGCTGCACAGTCCTGTCACAGGATTGATGATGTGGCCCAGCAGCCAATCCAAGCTAAGCCAATCCGGGCGTGACAGACGGCTTAGAGCATTTTGCCTTAGGATCACTTAGTTCACAATGTCACCTCAGTTCCACGCTTCATAACCCAATAATCATTAGTAAGATTAAAAGATTATATTGAGTATATCTCTGTGATTACATATGAATAACTGTGATTATTCATGATTATATATAGGAATAACTATCTAACTATATCTCTAATTCTTTTCTAATTCTGTATTCAAATGGGAAGAGGCTGAGGTTTCAGACCCTTGCCTCAGCACTTTCGGGGTCTCCCATGGGGTCTCCAACCCACACCTAGGTACTATGCTAGGTACTCAAGACACAGAGATGAGTCAGTCATATACAGTGATCCCAAGGAGAAGCAGTCCTACTTACAAGGTAGAAAGTTAAACATTGAGTTTGCACAGAGAAGTGGGTGATGAACTCAGGTGGGAGAAATTATAGGAATGTCAGAGAAGGCACGATAGAGAAGGGAATATCAAGCTCATATTTTTAGGATATGAGGGATGAGGTGTGTTGGTAGGTACTTAGAGAGTACTGTGTGTATAAGGGCTGAGTAGTGTGAACCAGCGGGGCCCAATTTGAGAAACACAAGTAGGGCTGAATTACTGAAGCACCCACACAGACAGAAAGAAGATGCCTTTAAATGAGACAGGAGAGGCTGGCGGGGCCACATGGACCAGATAAGAAGCCTGGACTTTTTCCTGTGGGTTGAAGGGTCATTAAATAGTTGGAAGCTCACGGAAGCAAGGACTTTGTCTTGTTCACCGCTGTATCCCTAGTGCCTAGAGTCCAAAACACAATACATCATCTTAGTTTGGATTCACCCAAAAGCAAACTTGAAAAGAAGATTGGGTGTGGGTGGTCCAGGTGGCAGGTCATCCCTGAAAGCACGAGTGAAGGAAGGGGAAAGTGAGAGAAGGAAAGGAGAAAAGCCAGTGAACAGAAGGTTGGTGAGCAGGTTGTTGCTGTGGGCAGTTGGGAATGAACCCTGCTGAGGACTCCTAAGGAGCCCTGTGGAAGCTGTCTTGAATTTATCCCACGAAGGGGAGGATACACTGGAATATTTATGCACTAACTCAGCATTTTTTTTTTTGAGACAGAGTCTCGCTCTGTTGCCCAGGCTGGAGTGCAATGGCACAATCTTGGCTCACTGCATCCTCCGCCTCCTGGGTTCAAGTGATTCTTGTGCCTCAGCCTCCTGAGTAGCAGTAATTACAGGCAGTCACCACCATGCCCGGCTAATTTTTGTATCTGTAGTAGAGATGGGGTTTTACCATGTTGGTCAGGCTGGTCTTGAACTCCTGACCTCAGGTGATCCACCTGCTTTGGCCTCCCAAAGAGCTGGGATTACAGGTGTGGATCACCGTGCCTGGCTAACTCAGCCTTTAACGTGTTGAGGATTGCCCCTGAGGGTGGTAAGTCCCAGGCACTCAGGGCTGTCTGGTGCACAGGTATGCAAGTTCTCCTGGCATTCCAGAAAACACACAGGGTGAGAATCAGGGTGTTTCCAGGGCTTGAGGTGGGAAGCTGTCAGCATGCAGACATCTACTTGTTGCTGCAGGTAACCTCAGAGATGGGTCATTGGATATGAGGCAGGGCACCTGCCTGGTCTGCTGCACGGGTGTTCAATATCTATTGCACAAATACGTCATATGTATGTCTTACTTCCCTGCCTAGTCTTCAATTGCCTTCAATTGCCCTAGTCTTCAGTTGAGGCAGGAACTGTATATTGCAGAGGCCAGGCACAGTGAAGCACAAAACTTTACAAATGTGGGTTGAATAAAAGAAAGTAAAATGTTTGATGGGGAAAAGTAGGGTGGGTGGTGGTAAGAGTCAACCTAGCTAATAAAAAGAGGTATAAATAAATATCACTAGTTGAGCATTATATTTATTGATGTCCTTACAAAGTGGCAGGGGAGAGGACATAAACTGGCGGCATCATTGAGCCTGTATACTAAAGGACTCTCGTAATTTCTCTGTATTTCATGGTGGGGAGGGGCTTGATACTTTCCCCTGTGCTCCCACTTATGAGGAACCAATGAGCTGTCTATTCAGTGAGCACTGAAAATTAACAAAACAAAACAAAACAATGAGCTGAGTGTGCAAATGCTTTGAGAAACAAAACTGGAGGCATGGGACCTGTTGGAGTTTGGTTGGGTTGAACCCTGGTGGCTAGACTCCCCTTTCCCAGGCAAAAATTGATCATAGGTACCAAAAAATTAAATATGCATAGCCTTTGGCTGTGGAAGTCTTTGTGGATTTTTGGGGTGGGGCTGGTATGACTGCCCTGTAGGGGACCCTAATGCTAAAAGGGTACTGTGGACCTCTGAAGGCAGCGCAGGGTCCCAAGCCTGCTTGACCTGGGGTCTAGAGGGAGGGATTTCTTTCTATCAGTGGAAGGAAGACCAGTAAGGCGCATCTAAAGGCTGTGTGGGGATGCTGCCTTGCCACCTTCCCTTTCGCCTGCTTTAGAAATTACCAATGGAAGGAAAAAGGCATGTGAAATGAAGCCTTCGGACAACTAGGGAGTGGCTCTCTGCATCCACTGCCCAGGCTTCCCTGCCTTTGGCTCCCACCTCTCCTACCTCTCACTTGGGAGGCTCTGGCTTGGTCCCCTGCCCCGTCATCCTGCCTCCAGACAAATCTACTGAGTTTTCTTGAAAATTGACTTTAATAATCCACATTTGGTTCAGCCTGAAATTGTTCTTCCTGAGAGCATCAGGGAAAGTGTAAGGAATGGGAAGCTTTCCATGTGGCCTTAATCAGCTATGAGGTTGTGACTCAGAGTAGGAAATGGCTCAAAGACATCTTAAAATGGGAAGAAACAAGGGATTTTCAGTTAATGCAATGAATACAGTGGTTGCCACTCCCTCTCCTCCCCTCCCCCGCCAAGTGCAGAACCAGTGTCAATAGCAGTCTCAAGGCCCTTTGCTTGTCCCCCATCTCTAATCCCATCTCCTTCCCAGGATTTTCCTTGAGACACGTTAGGGGCTGCTCAGGTTCCCTGAGCCTGAGGCATAGCAGCTCCTTGTTTGCACACTTGAGAGAACCATGGCAACCAGACCGCATCATGGGATCAGTCACAGGACTAATGATGTGACCCAGCAGCCAATCCAAGCTAAGGAGCCCAGCTGCCATGGTGATGGGGGGCGGGACCACCAGTTTCCTTGAAGGGGTGAGGGGCTGGAGCACCTCTGAGGTGCAGGTTGCCCTGATGGAGCCCATCTAGAAGTTTCCCAGATCCACCGCCACGATCTTAGTCCCAGGTGCCCAGGATCCCACCTGGGCAACCCGGTAGCCCCAGACAGGCCTACCTGTTTCCACTCTTGCCCACTTCAAAATCCATTTTCTAACAGCATCCATGTGTCTTTATAAAACACCTATCACATTGCCCTACTCTCTTTCTTAAAAATCCTCCAATGCCTTCCCACTACACTGACTCACACCCGACCCCCTGTCTATGGACTACAAGCCCCAAGTAGCCCTGGGCCTGTTCTCCAAGCTCATCTGCTATCACAGGCCTGTGTCTGTGTGGGTAACCCCCACATGGGCACCGAGGAAGGAGAGCTGTGCAAACCCCAGGCACAATTAGTGCCTGAAGAATATCTTAGTTTATAGTGTTATTACTCAGTGATTTCCTTTTTATAATCCCTTTTATATAATCATATATTAGTGTATAGAATTAGTGCCTGAAGTATGACTTACTGCTTACATATATCTAGCTTATATAATCATACTTAGAACTTATATCTAGCATACTTAGTTCCATATAACCTTTCTATATAATCATATAGGTATTATAGTCGGAGCTGTACCGACACATTCAATGCTGATTTATATAGTCCTTCTATATAACCGTATAGTAGTTTGTAGTAGGAGGAATGCCTAGAGCAGTCAGAAAGCAAAAGCAGTACGTGGGAAAACAGCCAGACCAGGACAAGAACCAAAGACTCAGGCGGTGGCGTCCCTGCCTGAAAGGGCGTACGCTGTATGGCAGGCTTGGAGCAAGAGCCTCTCTTCCTGAAAAAGGAGTTGTAGTACCTCGCATCCAGTTCCTGTGGAAAGTAGGCCTCAGGCCTGAGATTCTGCAAATAACCAAGGGAGAAGAACCCCTCTGGTATGACCAGGTCACAGTGGCTGTACACCCTGTCAGCATTTCTTGCTTCTGTACTAGCTCAAATCATCCTCCCATAAATACCTTAGAAAAGAGCACAAGTCTGTCAGCTCCCACTGCATTGGTTTACAGTATCTTTCTAAAAGAATCCTTTGAAGTCTTCAGCCCCCAGTAAGAAGTGTTGTGCATGACACCTGTTGCACACAGCCCACCTCCTAGCCTAGGTGACCTAATGGGGGTGGACCCCATTTTGTACACGACCCTCTACTACTGTGCCCGGCATGGCCCTCTACTGTGCACAGCCCACCTCTCTGACTAGGTGGCCGAATGGGGTGGCCCCCCTGCTTGCTACTCACATGACTATGTACGCCCTATCACTAAGCCTGTAGATGACCTCACTCACGACCCTTCCCCCTGCCTTGTACCCAATAAATACAGACGCTTCTGGACGTTCGGGGCCTCACCTGTGTCCACTCATTGGTGGCGTGGCCGCTCGAGCCCAACTGTCTGTTCCAGTCCTTCTGTGTACTGTCTCTTTACTTCTCAGATCCTGTGCCTTAGCACAGCATAAGGGACACCCTGCGACCCCAGTGGGGCAGCAGCCCTATGTGTCTGTTCCCCCAGCATGCCCCTGAATCTCCTCTAACAGCAGATGTATTTGAAAACCTCTTTGCCTTGGGGACTCTTCCTCCAGATCTCCCCCTGGCTGCCTCTTTGTCATTTGGGTCTACGTTTAAATGTCCCCTCTTTAGGACCTCCTTAGCCTAAGGTGTGTGAAACAATCCAACCTCTATGGGGGTCGCTGAGAGGAAGGGTAGGTACTGTTCATGGGGAAGGCTGGGAGTCAGGAGACAGGGGCTAGTCCTCGCTCTACACTTGCCCAGGCTGGACCTGAGTTCTCATCTATAAACGTGGCTGGAGGTACAAGATGGGTAGTTTTCTATTTGAGCTACAAAGGGCTCAGTGGTCCCAAGGAAATGCCTGAGAGCCTTGTCCAGGTGACTTAGTCAATGCCACAGAGATGAGCAAGGGGGTTGAGGGGGCTGAGGTAAGAGGCTCTGGGCCCTCCTCTCTCACTGAAGGAGAGAAGTGCCCCCCCCATACACACACACACACACACACATACACACACACACACACACACAATGTATACAGTGTATGTATATGTAAGGGTGGGTGAGGTTGGGATTTCGGTCATGGCACACTTGGGATTCTCAGAAAAACAGAGAGCCCATATATTTTGTTTGGATGGGTTTTGTTTTTTTGTTTTTTGAGACAGGGTCTTACTCTGTCACCCAGGCTGGAGCGCAGTGGTGCGATCACAGCTCACTATAACCTTGAACTCCTGAGCTCAGGCTAACCTTCTTGCCTCAGCCTTCTGAGTAGCTGTGACTATAGGCACGTACCACCACACTTTTAAATTTTATAGAGCAGGCATCTTGTTATGTTGCCCAGGCTGGCCTCAAACTCCTGGCCCTGAGTGATCCTCCCACCTTGGCCTCCCAAAGTGCTGGGATTACAGGCATATGAACCACCATGACCAGCCCACAAAGATCCCATATGCTTTTTTTTAAACGTTGCACAACCTCAGAAGCAGATTTCTGTAGACCCTTCAACTTCTGTGCCTATGAATGATATAAGAGGAAGCCACTGGAAGCCCCAGTCCCTGCATCCTGAGTTGCTGCAATCTATGAAAGGGAGACTATGAGAGACAGAGAAAGCGAGGACACCCTCCAGTGGGGAAATGAAGAATTTTCCTTCCATCCAGAGCTGCTGACCCACCTTTATCATACATTGCCTTTAATCCTCACGGCAGCCAGGGAAGGTAGCCATTATGACCATTCCAGTGATGTGGAAGGAGGGCTTGTAGGGCTTCAGTACGGTCATGACTGGGAAGCAGCAGAGCCAGGACTGGCCTGGGTCTGTCTGGGTGGAAAGCTGTGTTTCTTCCCATCCATTAGTCCCATGCTTCCAGAAGATTCTCCAAGAGAATCTTCTGGAAGCCCTCGGTGAAGCCCTATCAATACTCACACTGCCAGTGTCTATCCCCTCCATCACGCTGCCTCCCTCTTGAAATAGCCCTTGCTGGGCTCAGTCTTCCTGAACTAGGCCAGGCCCTTACCTGCAGCAGGGCCTTAGTGTGGCTGGTCACCTCTTGGTTCAGGACCTCCAAAACCCCTTCAGAGTTAAAGCGTTGCTCCCTGCTCACCCTGGTCATGGGGCTCTAATGGAAGGAAAGCTAGGAGCTAATAGTGAGGAGAAAATGGTGAACAGGTCCAAAGAAAAAGAGAAGGGGGCTAAGTGAAGGATTTCAAAATCTCTGAGGGAACCTCACCTTAGGGAACAAGAGTCAAAGATTCTCCTTGTGCTTGCCCCTAGAAGACAAAGATTAAGCAGGGATAACAAATAGGAACTGTACTTTCCAGCCCCTGCCCTGTGCAGACATCACTAATGGATCATGGATTCCTTCCGGTGGAAATCAGATGGGCGCTCCTATTGTTTCATTCCCTGAGCTCCCGACAGCTTCTACCTACAATCCTGATATGCACTTCCCAGCTTCTCTGTCTACTGGGAGGTGCAGTGCAGCAGCCATAGGCCCAACACACCTCACCTTGGTGGCTTTGGTGGAAAAAGGCTGCTTACCTGCTCCTCGGACAGGCCTCTGGGGCATGGAGCCAGGGCTTGTGCTCTGTCTGCTGGGTCCTCACACTTTGAGTGATGTCATCCTTCCAGAACAGTCCTGCAGAGTGAAAGGATGGGGTGAGTTGACACTTGGGGCACTCTGATTGGCCCATCCCAGAAACAAAAGTGTGATTAGAATTTTTCCTTTCCCCAAAATGCACAGTACCACAGTGCAGAGGGCCAGTGGAGGGGGTAGGGATACCGACTGGGGTACAGGAGTTTGCCTTCTGCCCACCCTATGGCTTGAATCCTTGTTCTTGCTAGCTCTGTGGCCATGAGAGACAATTAAACTCGCTGAAGCTGTTTTCTCGCTCATGAAATGATGAACCTCATAGGATGGCTGAGAGAACGAAGGGCGATAGCGCACACGCGTTTCTTGGCTGACCCTTTAGCACACAATAAGTGACCAAATGGGAACTACATTTTAGTTTTACTTTTAATTTTTTTAGTTTCCTCTGATAGAAAGGGACAGATGGGAATTTTTAAATGCTGCTGCTGTGAGAATCAGATACAAAATGTGTTTCCAGGCCAGGCACAATGGCTCACGCCTGTAATCCCAGCACTTTGGGAGGCTGAGGCAGGCAGATCACTTGAGATCAGGAGCTCGAGACCAGCCTGGCCAACATGGTAAAACCTCATTTCTACTAAAAATACAAAAGTTAGCTAGGTGTGGTGGTGGGCGCCTGTAGTCCTAGCTGCTCCTGAGGCTGAGGTATGAGAATCGCTTGAACCTAGGAGGCAGAGGTTACAGTGAGCCAAGATCATGCCACGGCATTCCAGCCTGGGTGACAGAACGAGACCCTGTCTCAAAAAATAAATAAATAAAAATAAAAAAGAGTCCTTCTAGAACCCTAGGTTTACCCATTATACACTATGATTATTAGTAGTAATTTGAACGGAAAGCAGATCTCTTTTCTGAAGTCTGAAGCCACACACTCTGCTTTCAGGAAGGGTCAGATACTTTTTCCCAGGTATAAGTATCCTCCCACTCTCCCCTCCGGCCTTTCATGTCTTCTACTTGTCATACTCTCTGAACTGCTCACTCCTTTTTTTTTTTTTTTTTGACAGAGTTTAGCTTTGTCACCCAGGCTGAAGTGCAGTGGCGCAAGCTGGTCTCACTGCAACCTCCCTCTCCTGGGTTCAAACAGTTCTTCCACCTCAGCCTCCTGAGTAGCTGGGACTACAGGCATGCGCCACCACACCCAGCTAATTCTTGTATTTTTAGTAAAGACAGAGTTTTACCATATTGACCAGGCTGGTCTTGAACTCCTGACCTCGGGATCTGCCTGCCTCGGCCTCCTGAAGTGCTGGGATTACAGGCGTGAGCCACCTCGCCAGCCAACTGCTCACTACCTTAATTCAGTCTGGAGTGTGCATGTGGGGGTCGGAGGGGGCTGGTTCCAGCTGAGGACTGCATGATTCCTAGGTCTGGAGCAGTCAGCACCAGGCGTGGTGAGTCAGGCCCAAGGAGATAGATGCTGGCCTCTTCTGGGGACTGCCAGTGGCCTCTGCTGTGTTCCTCTATATCCCATGTGGGAACAACTCCCTGGCTCAAGTTGCACCACGACTCTTGTCTCACCCCATCTCTAGCAGAGACTGTGCAGGTGAGGCTCCAGAGGTGGTATGATGAGAAAGTGTCAGGCGGAGAAGTTTGAGGAAGGAGGTTTTAATGTCAAGTTAGAGATTCCCTCTATCCACATCTGCCCCTATATTTGACCAAACCCAGTCCCTCTCCTCCAGTCCTCCTGGGTCTCACCTTGAGGCATAAGCTTCCAGAGCACACCTTGCCAGTATCAGAAGGCTGCGTGGATGCCGTCTTGGAGGGGCGTGACCTGCAGTACTCCCACCTGGGTCCTCCTCTCTAAGGGCATGAGAATGAAATGACTAGGTACCTGGGCCAAAATCTTTCAAAAGGCAGCATCCTCTCCATTGGCACTCCCACATCCCATGTCTTCGTTCCTCTGCCAGTCCCCTCCCACTTTCCATCTCTCCATCCTCTCTCCCTCCCTGGCCACTCTCTTCATATTCTGAGTCTCACGTACTATCGGTACAAACTTCCAGGTAAGAACAGTCTTCAGGCAAAGAGGCAGCCTGTGGAGAGAGAGCTGAACAAAGTCTCAGACAGCTACAAAAATTGAATGGACAGACAGGTGGACAGGCTAGGAATGGGGGAAGTTCAGCTGCTTCCTGGGAGGAGTTCTAGAATCCTTGGAAGACGACAGCGTGGAACCAGCTTCAGACAGTTAGGGCTGGCAAGTCCAGATCCTTTCCTGGGAAGCCACTGTATACCCAACTCACAATGGGGGCATGACCTTTCTATGATACAGATCCTCCTCCTGGATACAGATCATCTCCAACCAGGTAGAAGAGGTGGGGGAAGAGAAGCCAGGCTTTTCCCATCCTAATTCTTGTCCTCTTCCAGTTCATAAGCATATCCTAATAATGATGCCAAAAAAAGTCAAGGGCCCCACCAAAAAGACAAATAACCCGATTTAAACATGGAGGCAAGTCTGAACAGGCATTCTTAAAGAGGGTCAACAACTGGATGATAAGCACATGGAAAGGTGCTGAACTCCACGAGCCATCAGGGAAATGCAGATCAAAACCACAATGAGACTGCGTGCGGTGGCGCATGCCTGTAATCCCAGCACTTTGGGAGGCTGAGGCAAATGGATCACTTGAGGTCAGGTGTTCAAGACCAGCCTGGCCAACATGGCAAAACTCTCTCTCTACTAAAAATGCAAAAATTAGTCAGGCGCAGTGGTGGGCACCTGTAATCCCAACTACTCAGGAGGCTGAGGCAGGAGAATCGCTGGAACCTGGGAGGTGGAGGTGGCAGTGAGCCGAGATTGCACCACTGCACTGCAGCCTGGGCAACACAGTGAGACTCTCTCAAAACAAAACAAACAAACAAACAAAAAACCACAATGAGATACCACTTCACACACACTAGAGTGGCTACAATCAACAGGACGGTTAATAACAAGCATTGGTAAGGATGTGCAGAAATTAGAATGTTTCTAGGCTGCTACTGGGAATGCAAAGCCGTGCAGCTGCTGTGGAAATAGTCTGGCAGTTTCTCTTTTTTTTTTTTTTTTTTTTT
>NW_016107406.1:3500379-3513819 GCF_001604975.1 Cebus imitator
GGGGTTTCACCATGTTGACCAGGATGGTCTCGATCTCTTGACCTCGTGATCCACCCGCCTCGGCCTCCCAAAGTGCTGGGATTACAGGCTTGAGCCACTGCGCCCAGCCAGTCTGGCAGTTTCTCAAAATATTAAACAGACTGGGTGCGGTGGCTCATGCCTGTAATCTCAACACTCTGGGAGGCTGAGGTGGGTGGATCATCTGAGGTCAGGAGTTTGAGACCACCTTGCCAATATGGCGAAACCCCTGAAATACAAAATACTGAAAATACAAAAATTAGCCAGCATGGCGGTGCATACCTGTAGTCCCAGCTACTCAGGAGGCTGAGGCAGGAGAATTGCTTGAACCTGGGAAGCAGTGGTTGCAGCGAGCCAAGATCGCATCATTGCACTCCAGCCTGGGTGACAGAGCGAGCCTCCGTTTCAAGAAGAAAAAAAAAGTTAAACAATCCAGTGACCATATGATCCAGCAAGTTCACTCCTAGATATATATTTAAGAGAAATGAAAACAGATATCCACACAAAAACTTGTACATGAATTTCATAGTTGTATTATTTATAATAGCTACGAAGTACAAACAACTCAAATGTTCATCAATTGATGAATGGCAAAATAAGATATTCATACAATGTGAATACTCTTATATACTCATACAATGGGAATATGCTTCATCAATTACCAGAAAAGAAGTGCTGATACACGCTACCACACGGAATAACCCTGGAAATATTATGCTAAATGCAAGAAGCCACATGCTGTGTGACTCCATTTATACGAAATGTGCACAGTAGGGAAAGCCATAGAGACAGGAAGTACATTGGTGGCTGCCTCGGGCTGAGGAGGGTGGCTGGAGGAGGGAATGGGTAGTGACTGCTAATGGGAGCAGTTTGCTTTTTGGGGTAATGAAATTGATTGTGGTGCTGGTTGCACAACTCTGTGAATACACTAAAAACCATTTTAAATGGGTGAGTTGTATGTCAATAACGTTGTTATTTAAAAACCACTAATAACTTCAGTTTAACAAAACGGAAGCACAGCTTTCCCCAAACTTTAGTTATTTGAGAACCACAGCTGTGATCTTTGTGCCATTGTGCTATTACTGGCTTACTCTTTTTTTTTGAGACAGAGTCTCGCCCTATTGTTGGAGTGCAATGGCACAATCTCAGCTCACTGCAACCTCTGCCTCCTGGGTTCCAGCGATTCTCCTGCCTCAGTAGATGGGACTACAGGTGCGTGCCGCCACGCCCAGCTAATTTTTTGTATTTTTAGTAGAGACCAGGTTTCACCGTGTTAGCCAGGATGGTGTTGATCTCCTGACCTCATGATCTGCCTGCCTTGGCCTCCCAAAGGGCTGGGATTACAGGCGTGAGCCACTGTGCCCGGCCTGACTTACTCGAGTTGATGATTATGCTTTTTATTTAAGTGAAATTATTTTAATTTAATTAATTAATTTATTTAGAGACAGGGTCTTAATCTGTCACCCAGGCTGGAGTGCAGTGGCACAATCTCGGCTCACTGCAACCTCCGCTTCCTGGGTTCAAGCAATTCTCGTTTCTCAGCCTCTAGAGCAACTGGGAGTACAGTCGCGCGCCATCATGCCCGAGTAATTTTTGTATTTTTAGTAGCGATGGGATTTCACCATGTTGGCCAGGCTGATCTTGAACTCCTGACCTCAAGAGATCTGCCTGCCTCGATCTCCCAGAATGCTGGGATTGTAGGTGTGAGCCACCATACCCAGCAAAGGGAAATTATTTTAAAGGGCAACTTTGCTACTGTAAATGGGAAAACCAGTGTTTCTTGGCATAAGTAGAAGCTAATTATAAAAAATAAAGACAAACTCCAGAGAAAGAGAGAGAAGATATAAATATATAGACAGAGGCCCCAGCACCCTACCCGTGGGGAAGGGCTTCAGGACTGTCAGGTAAAGGGCGACCTTGGGCTCTGCCCCTGCTGTCATCAGCGCTGAAGCCCTGGGCCGATACCCAGGGTTTGGTCTGGAGGTGGCTCCCTAAGGCCAGGGTCGATCACAGGGAGAGCACCCAGGCATCTGCACAGACGTGAACCTCTGCCCGCCAGGCACCCTGCCCACACACTGCGCCACAGGAAGCCCTCCGCGTTGGTGTCCAAGCTTGATCACCAAGAGGAGGAATCCATGGCCATTGGGTGGGGGGCATGGGGGTGCGGAGTAGGCTAGGATTCCTCCCAATCCTGTGCTGCGTCCTCCCCCAGCTGCCTCCCCAGGCTGACGGGAGGCCGCGGCCAGAACATGGCTCTTCCCGAGGTCGGGACTGGATGCCAGCGGTCCGGGCTCCTTCTGCCGGAGATGCCAACCCCCCAGCGCCGGGCACCTCGCCCTGACCCCTCGGCGCGTCTCATTTCTCCCAGGGCCGCAAGTCTCGACTCTCGATCCCTTGGGCGCTCCCTCCTGCCAAACTCCGAATTGGTCTTGAGCCCACTCCTCCTAGCTCCCCCCCATCTTCCGACGTTTAAGCCCCTGCCTCCAAGACGCCCTCCAGCTTTGTCTCCCAATCCCGCACACCTTCCCAGCTTCTAAGCAGTGTGCACCACCATCCCGCAGCCCTCCCTCGGGATCGCCCTTGCCCTTCCCCCAGGTTTCTTCCTGACCGTGGGACTAAAGGCGTCCCAGTCCCCCGGGCGGGACGTCCCAGCTCCCCGGGAGTCAGCAGCTGGAAGCAGAGAATCAGACGCATCCCAGCTGGTCCCTGCGCCCTATACCCCAGCGCTGCCCCGCCTGCACTATGGCGACCGCTGCCCGAGCCGGGCGAGGCGGATTTGCGCGCCCCTTTCTCTGCAGCGCGGCCCGTCGCGGGCCCCAGCAGCAAGGTCCCCCAACCCTCGCTCTCCCCTGTCTTGACGTCAGAGTCCTGCTTTTAAGACTGGGCTGTTGCCTGAATATGGTCAACCTGTATCTAGAATCCCAACCCCCTACGCCCCTACACACACACACGCACACGCACATAGAATTGCCTTCTCTGGCACCCCCACTTCTTATCACCAAGGTTTAACGATGGGGTTGGGGGGCTTGATAAAATCCAGCATTGCCTGTTGACAAATGGCACTGCATGTCCTTGAGAAATGTCACTTACTTGTTAAAATGCTGTGCTAGGACCGGGTGTGGTGGCTGACGCCTGTAATTCCAGCATTTTGGGAGGCTGAAGTGGGAGGATTGCTTGAGCCCAGGAGTTTGAGACCAGCCTGGGCAACATAGTGAGACCTCATCTCCAGAAAAAAAATTAAAAATTTTCTGGGTGTGCACCTGTGGTCGCAGCTACTTGGGAGGCTGAGATGGGAGGATCATGTGAGTCAGGGAGGTTGAGGCTGCAGTGAGCCTCGATCCTATACTCCAGCCTGGGCAACAGAGCAAGACCCTGTCTCTCTCTCCCTATACATCTCCCCCCAAAAAAGAGTGTGCTGGGGCCAAATCTAAGTACTTGCAGGCAGTTTTTTGCTTCCTCTGTGCCCCAGTTCCCTCATTTGTAAAATGAGTTTGACAGCAGCATCTAGCTTACGGCATTCTTAGAAGAATTAATAAGCTTAACACCTTTGAAGGATTTAGAAATATGATGGGACTGGCACATCATAAGTACACATCATAAGCACATATCATAAGCACTCAATTAACGTTGGCTGTTACTGTTCTGTTTGATGCTCCCTTTCTGTCAGTAGCATCTCCTACTCATTGTTCAGGTTTCTCCCTGCAAAAATTTTCTCCTACAATTTACATTTTTTTCCAGACCCAATGCCATTGCCCTTGTTCAAACCACCATCGTCTTTATTTTGTTTTAGTTTTTAAATTTTTAATAGAGACAAGATTCTGCTATGTTGCCTAGGCTGGTTTCAAACACCTGGGCTCAAGTGAACCACCTTCATCGACCTTACAAAGTGCTGTGATCACAGGCGTGAGCCACCATGCCCGGCTGGCCATCATCTTTCACCTGTCTCTGAAATTGCATCTTAGTTGCCTGGAGTAACTCATGACGTGGGGTGTGTTCTAGAGCCTGGGATCGTGTCTGGTACACTGTAGGCGCTCAGTAATTCTTGCTGAATATTTGTTTTCCACTCTCGCTTCCCTATAGTCTCTTAAGCACCAGGAGAAGCTTTCTAAAATATAAATTAAAGCACGTTGCTCCCTTGCTGAACACTGTCCAGTGAACCACCTCCTTTGCACTTTTGAGTAAATGCTGAATTTCCGACCATGGCCTGCGAGCCTCAGCACGACCTAGCCTTGCCTTCCTCTCCAGCCTCATTTTCTTCCCTCCTCTTGCTCTCCCCGTTCCCAGCCTCCTTTCCATTCTTTGAACACCTGAGTCCTTCTCAAAGGCCATTTCTGCTTCTCCCCAACCTCCACTGTTATCTCTTTGTTTTAGTATAAATACCCCCTCCTCAAGTACTTTCTGGTTCCTAGGAATGACTGTCACTTCATTACCTTCATGACACTTACCATTGTTCATGACTTCTTCCTTTGTTTTTTTGTTTTGATAAGGAGTTTGCTCTGTCGCCTGCCCAAGCTCTAGGGCAATGGTGATCTTGGCTCACTGCAAACTCTGCCTCCCAGATTCAAGTGATTCTCCTGCCTCGGCCTCCCAAGTAGCTGGGATTATAATCTACCACTATGCCCAGCTAATTTTTGTATTTTTAGTAGAGATGAGATTTCACCATGTTGGCCAGGCTGGTCTCAAACGCCTGACCTCAGGTGATCCACCTGCCTTGGCCTCCCAAAGTTCTAGGATTACAGGTATGAGCCACTTCGCCCCACCAACTTCTTCCTTTGTTTACTTGTTTATTTGCTTTGCTCCACTGGAGTGTAAATGTCAAGAGGACAGAGGACATGTCTGTTTCATTTGCTGTCACACCCTCAGTGTCTGGCTCAGGACCTAGCTCAGTGTGGATGCTCAGTAATGAAACAGACTTTGGGTCCTGAGGCACAGATGAAACGCCTCTGCCTCAGTGCTCTCATCTGTTAGATGGGCAGCTCATGAGGGTGACTATGAAAATGAAACGAGATGATGGATGTGAAGCAATCTCGTGTTGCACAGATGCATTGTGAATCGAATTCTAGCTCATTTCAGCTTCAGCCTCCCTGGGATTTGTAAACCTCAGCCCATGTCCCAAGGTTTCAAGGTGAAAGACCTTGAAACTCAGAAGGGCAGAGAGGCCTGTCTGGTAGAGAATCAGGAGCAGAACCCAGGAGATGTGCCTTACAGCTCACCGGGGGAAGGCGTGAGACAGCTCAGCTGGCCCCAGGGAACAGAGGCTGCCCACTTTGATAGGGAGAGGGCAAGGCCTGAGTCAACCTCACCACAACTGGACTAGGCAATGGAGGCCTCTGGGGAGTTACCTGTCTGCGGGTCATCTTGGCCGGGAGACAGGCATGGTGGCCTGTGCCTCTTCTTGGATAGGCAGTGGGGATGGTGCTATCATCGCTTTGAGGCCTGTAAGATCCAGGCCACCACCCTTTGTCAGGAAGCAAGATCGTCCCTCAAGGACAGCATCACCTCTGGTGGGAATTTCCTGTAGAAGAGGCAGCTCCTCAGGGTCAGAGCTCTGTGGGGAGCCCCAGGTGGGCATCTGGATGGTGAAGAGCCCAAAGACTCTACAAGTGGATTCTCAGGACTTGCAAATGTGTGCATGTGTTTATATGTGTGTGCATGTGTTTGTATGAATCAATATGTATTGCAAGCATGTGTCTTCGTGTGTGTATATGTAGGTTTGTATATATGTGTGGGAGCTGTATTTGTGTATGTAGATGGGATGTGTGTCTCAATGTGTGTACGTGTACGTGTAGGGTACTTGTATTCATTGTCTATCACTTTTTTAAAAAAATCCAGTTTTCTCAAAGAATATCTATTGCTTATTGTTACCTGACAAATTACCCCAAAGCTTAGTGGCTTAAACTATAAACATCTATTGCACAGTTTCTGTGGGCTGGGAATCTGAGAGAGGCTTAGCTGGTATTTTTGTTTCAGAGTCTCTCCTGAAGTGAAGATGGTACTCCGGGGTTGGCTGCAGTGTTCTGAAGGCTTGCATGGGGCTAGAGGACCCACTTTTAAGAAGACTCATTCAGCCTCCTGGCAAGACGATGCTGGCTATTGGCAGGAGGTCTCAGTTCCCTGCCACGTCAGCCTCTCCATATGGCTGCTTGAGAGTCTCATGACAGCATCTGGATTCCTCTGGAGTTAGCGACCTGAGAGAGAGAGAGAACTGGGCAAAAGCCACAGTGTTTTTAAAGCCTATCTTTGGAAGTCCCATGCTAACATTTCTGCCATATTGTCCTGATCACACAGACCAACCCTAATACACTGTGGGAGGGACTACACAAAGAGATGAATTCCAGGAGCAAGGATCACTGGAGGTCATCCTGGAGGATGGCTATCAGGTGTAGTATGTATATGTGGGTATGTTGGGGCTGTGTGTTTACAGGTGTGTACATAAAGATGTGTTTGTGTGTATATGTGTTTGTTTTTGCATGTGTATCTATGGATAGATATATAGCAATGTGTTTGTGTGACACATGTATCTGTGTATTGTTTGCATATGTGTATGTGTGCATTTATGTATCTGTAGATGTATCTGTGTTTGTGTATTGCATATGTGTATGTTTTTTGTGCACACAGGTATGCATGCGTGTATATATTATGCCTCCATGCATGTCTCTGTGTTTGTATGTGTTCTGCATGTGTGCACACGTTTGTATATGCCTTCTTGTACGTGCGTATTTTTAGTATGTGAATGAGCATATGTATCCATGAGTGATGGGTTTGTACGTGTATCCAGGTGTATATGTGTGTCTATGCATGTGGCTATATGAGAATACGTTTGCAAACATTGTATGTGCATGTGCACCTGTGTTATGTGTGTGCATGTATGCTCATGTGTGTGCATTTGTGTATAAATGCCTATGTGTAAGTCTGCATGTGTCTATTTATGTGTGTAGGCATGTATATATTATCTTTATGTATGTGTGTGAGGCGTATGTGTGTAGGTTTGAGAATACATGTGTGCATTAGCATGTACCTATTGCACTTGCATATATAAATGTGTGCTGGCACACGCAAACGAGCTTAGGAATGTCACCTGCTGTGGGAGGAAAGCCTGGAGTCAGGAGTGGGAAGACCCAGGAAAGAGTCCCTCTTATTCCTGGGGTACCGCATGGGTGGAAGGCTCTGGAGCCCAGAGAGCAGACTCTTCCTTGCATTTAGGGTATGTGGATCCATGGTCCTCTGCATCTGACTCTCCTTTGTTGAGGCTTTCTGTTGTTGCTCATTTATATTTAAACATTTCAGTCTTTCCTAAGCTGTCAAATAAAGCAGCAGAGAAAGGACTATTGCCTGGAAGTTGAGAGTTCAGTGTAGACTAGCGCCCCTTCGGGGCTGACCTGGGGAAAACAAGGGAATTTCCCTGGAAATCCCAGCTGACCCTCCCTCTCATCTCTTCTCTGCTTAGCTGGGAGCTTCTGGGGTTTACTGGGCAAGAAGGGGAGGCATTTCTTTACTTCGAAAAATCCAGTCATCTTAGAAGCCACTCCTTTTTCCTCATTCCATTTAGAATATTTCTGATGCCAACTTTTGTGTTTAGAAGCTTTATGCTTTTTTCTCCCTTTTATAAAAAAGCATTTTTACCTTATTTTTACTTTTTTTTTTTTTTTGAGGGTTTTTTTCTTTTTTTACCCAGGCTGGAGTGCAATGGCGCGATCTTGGCTCACCGCAACCTCCGCCTCCCCGGTTCAAGTGATTCTCCTGCCTCAGCCTCCTGAGTAGCTGGGATTACAAGCACCTGCCACCATGCCCGGCTATTTTTTTGTATTTTTAGTAGAGACGGAGTTTTTCCATGTTGGTCAGGCTCTCGAACTCCCGACCTCAGGTGATCTGCCCACCTCGGCCTCCCAAAGTGCTGGGAATACAGGCACGAGCCACCACGCCTGGCTAATTTTACCTTTTGATTATGAAAAGCAGTACACATGAACAGAAGTAGGCAGAATATAAAGGTACAGCTCAATAGATTATTAGAGTGCACAGCCACTCATGCTACTCAGTGACAGGGTTTGGGACACGCCACCTGAAAACATGGCACACTGGCACGTTGAGTATTTTAAGCTGGAAGGATCTGAGAAACAGCATGTATAGGACAGTCTCTCTGACCTCCCTGATCTTTCTCCCCTAAAGCAGGTCCTAAGACCCCCATGTGAAGAGTACCCTTCCTCCAAAGATGGGTACACAGAGAGGAATCTGAACAAATGGGCCTTGCTACGTTTCTTGGGTAAATAAAACTAGTTGTAAGATTGTTGGCAGGCTGGGTGCAGTGGCTCACACCTCTAATCCCAGTGCTTTAGGAGGCTGAGGCAGGAGGATCACTTGAGCCCAAGAATTTGAAACAAGTTTGAACAAAAATACTGAGACTTTGTCCTTACAAAAAGCTAAAAAATTAGGCCAGGTGTGGGGGCTCACACCTGTAATCCCAGCACTTTGGGAGGCTGAGGTAGGTGGATCACTTGAGGTCAGCAGTTCGAGATGAGCCTGGCCAACATAGTGAAACCCCGTCTCTACTAATAATACAACAAATTAGACCAGCGTGGTGGCAGGTGCCTGTAATCCCAGCACTTTGGGAGGCCAAAGTGGGCAGATCACTTGAGGTCAGGAGTTCGAGATCAGCCTGGGTAACATGGTAAAACCCCATCTTTATTAAAAATACAAAAATTAGCTGGGCATGGTGGTGGGCGCCTGTAATCCTAGCTAGTTGGGAGGCCGAGGCAGGAGAATCATTTGAACCCGGGAGGCGGAGTTTGCTGTGAGCCAAGATGGCTCCATTCCATTATTCCATTGCACTCCAGCCTGGGCAACAGAGCCAGACTCTGTATCAAAAAAAAAAAAAAAAAAGATAGTTGATAAAATAAAAACAGAAATGTCTTCAGAGTTGTTAGCATTACATATAATGCAGACATACAATTTTATTCTACCTGGGTTTACTAGTCAAACAATGTTATATCTACTAGATGTTTAAGATTATAAAATTATAAATCTAAACTAAGAACAAATATACAATAAAAATAAATTGCTTGATGCATATTAAGCACAGCAGTTTTTTTAAAAAAGAGAGAGAAGAACCATATATTTAACTTTTTAGGTTTTTTGTTTCTGTGATTTTTTGTTTGTTTTGCTTGAAACAGGGTTTAGCTTTGTTACCCAGGTTGAAGTGCTGTGGCATGATTACGGCTCATTGCAGCCTCAACCTCCCAGGCTCCAGCAATCCTTCCCCACTTAGCCTCCCAAGTAGCTGAAACTACAGGAGCGTGCCACCACTGCCAGACAATTTTTGTATAGATGGGGTTTGGCCATGTTGCCTAGGCTGGTCTTGAACTCCTGGGCTCAAGCGATCTGCCCACTTCGGCCTCCCAAAATGTGGGGATTACAGGCATGAGCCACTGCACCCGGCCATTTTTTACATTTACCTGATTTGTCACCAAGAAAAATAACTTGAGATGGTGGCTAGCTTTGTTTGGTGTTATGGTATGTCTGCCTGAAACAGTTTCCAAATCTTATTTGGTAACTTGCAAGCTTAAAGTTAGGTTAAATTAACTAGTAGATAAACTACTGAAACATTAAGTACTAAGCATAAATGTAAGCATCTATTCTTCTGGCATCTTATTTTTATATGGTATAGAGAAGCTAAATACATTTGGGCCTATTAATAAATATGTTCTTTGCCACATTGAAAGACTGCACTATATGTTCCTGAAATTGTAAAATGGTATATTCATAAATTTACTAATCTATTGCAAGATGCCGATATATGACAGGCAGTTCACAATTGCCTGCTTCCTAATTTTCGCTGCAAATTAAGGTTACTAAGAGTTAAATCTTATAATAAGTATATGTAAATAAAACAATTAGAAGTCATAGGGTGGAAGAAAACAACTTTGTATTCAAAGTATGCAAGGTATGAATAACTTATTACTACTATTATTATTATGATTTGAGATGGAGTCTTGCTCTGTCGCCCAGGCTGGAGTGCAGTGGCATGATCTTGGCTCACTGCAACCTCCACCTCCCAGGTTCAAGTGATTCTCCTGCTTCAGCCTCCCTAGTAGCTGGAATTACAGGTGTCTGCCAGTTTGCCCAGTTAATTTTTGTAGAGATGGGATTTCAACATGTTGGCCAGGCTGGTCTCCAATTCCTGACCTCAGGTGATCCGCCTGCCTTGGCCCCCAAAGTGCTGGGATTACAGACGTGAGCCACTGTGCCTGGCGAGCTGTGGTTTTTTACAGATGCCTTTATCAGGTTGAGCAAGCTCTTTTCTACATCTGAGTGTTGAATATTTTTATTATGAAAGTGTTTGTGATTGTACCAAATGATTTTTCTGCATCAATTGAGATCATGTGGGTTTTGTTCTTTATTCTATAATATAATGTATTATATTAGTTAATTGTCATATGTTGAAGTAAACCTGCATTCTTGGATGTCCACTTTATTGTGGTACATGACCAGCCTGGCCAAAGTGGTGAAACCTGTCTCTACTAAAAATACAAAACTTAGCTAGCGGTGCTCGCCTGTAGCCCCAGCTACTAGGAAGGCTGAGACAAGAAAATGATTTGAACCTGGGAGGCAGAGGTCACAGTAAACCGAGATTGCGCCACTGCACTCCAGCTGGGCAACAGAGTGACACTCATCTCAAGAAAAAAAAAAAGAAAGAAAAATCAATAAAATGGAATTGCCACTTTTGTCATAAACCAAGTATCAAATATTCATTTGTCTCCAATCTGTTCTATTGGTCAGTTTCATTCTTGAACCAATAACATACTATCTTAATTACTACAGCTTTTGTAATAAGCTTTGACAACTAATAAGGCAGTTGTCTTCTTCAAATCTTTTTTTTTTTTTTTTTTAAAGATATGGGGTCTCTTTATGTTGCTCAGACTGGTCTCTAACTCCTGGGACCATGCAATCATTCCATCTCAGCCTCCCAATTAGATAGGACTACAGACATGCACCACTACACCTGGCTCAAATCTTGGCTATAAAAAAGAATCAGCTTGTCAACTGCCACACTTAAAGAAAAAAAGCAAGGAGGAGAAGATAAACTGTTGATATTTTTATTAGAATTGCACTGAATGTATATGTCAGTTTGGAGGATAACATATTTTTACAATAGTGAGTTTCACATCATGAGTAAGAGATGTCTTCCAAATCACTGGAACCTTCTTACATAAAATTTTCTCTGTAGAGGCCGGGCATGGTGGCTCATACCTGTAATCCCAGCACTTTGAGACCCTGAGGCAGGTGAATCACCCGAGGTCAGGAGTTCGAGACCAGCCTGGCCAACATGGTGAAACCCCCATCTCTACTAAAAATACAAAATTAGCCGGATGTGGCGGCACATGCCTGTAATCCCAGCTATTTGGGAGGCTGAGGCAGGAGAATTGCTTGAAAGATTCTCCTCCATCTGGGAGGTGGAGGTTGCAGTGAGCCGAGATTGTGACACACACACACACACACACACACACACACACACACACACTCTTTCTCTGTAGAGATCTTGCATAACTTTATATTTATTGACAGGTACTTGATTTTTATGCTTTGTAGAAGTAAACCTTTTAAAAATTTCATTTTCTACCCCTTTTTTGTTGGTATGTAGAAATAGAATTGATACTTGTATATTGATTTTCAGCCAGTTGTATTGATAAACTCTCTTATTAATTCAAATAATATAACTTTTGGATTTCTACATAACAAATAATATAAAAAGAAAGTTTTATTCTTCTCTTTCCACCTTTCTTTTATTCCTTTTCTTGTTTTAACACATGGCTAAAGACCTAGAGTACAGTGCTGAATCGTAATAGGACAGCAGACATCCTTATCTAAAAATCTCAGAAGAATTCGAACTTAGTTTCAGTCTTCTCAGAAGCAGACCCCGAGACAAGGATCTGTGTACAAGAAATTTATTGGGAGGTGAAGGAAAAACCTTGGTTGGGGAGTGGGAAAGTGAGACAAGGAAGGGAAGGAGGCCAAGAGTGGGGTGTGTTATCAGGCTTAACTCTGGAGCTGAATTCTGCTGGGGGACTCTGGCAGCTAGTGTAAACTACGCGCCTCAGAGTTCCCTTGCCCCAGATGGGAGGGAGCGGGGATATTCAGACACAAAGTCTTGCCAGTTATTGGTTAGCGCAGCTCTGGGATGGAACATGAATCCCCCAGCACTTCCACCTACCCTGGGAGTGGAAAACTGTAGTCAAGCAGCAGAAGAATGCCCTTAGGCAAAAACTGCAGATGCTGGCGGCTGAAAGTGGTACTGGGAACCTTGAAATGGCAAAAGTGATGGATACAGGTAAGTTGCCAACAGTGTCTTCTACAAACACCTTCAACATTTTACCGCATTAACAAGTAACATTTGCAGTTCTCATCGGATAACAGCAGCGGCAAGTCCAGTCTTTCTAGACACTTCCTAAAATCATGCATAAGTCAATAAAGAGCAAAAGAAGGGAAAAAATACACATAATTGTTGGGCGTGGTGGCTCACGCCTGTAATACCAGGCCAAGGTGGGTGGATTGCTTGAGTCCAGGAGTTCAAGACTGTCTGGGCAACATAGTGAGACTGTGTCTCTACTAAAAATTTTAAAAATTCGCTGGGTGTGGGGGTGCATGCCTGCAGTCCCAGCTACTCGGGGGTGCTGAGGTGGGAGGATCTCTTAAGCCTGGGAAGTTGAGGCTGCAGTGAGTCAAGATTGCACCACTGAACTCCAGCCCGGGCGACAGAGCAAGACACTGTCTCAAAACAAACAAATAAAACACACATAATCCATGCTTACAGCATAATCAGGAGACAGAAAAACACTACAAACTATGATGGTCAAGTGTTGCCAGCTCACCATTAACACCAGGGAGCTCAGTTCTCTGGTAGCATTCCCTACTGTGAGCCCTGGCCTACAAAGGACAGCCACCTCTCAGTGAGTCTAGTAACTGCCATACTACAGCACGCCAGGTTTACCAACACTGCACTTAGCATTAACAAATAAGAATCCTGGTACTCAGAAATACATAGAATGGACTAAGTTAAGGAAAAAGGGAGAGTGGACAAATACAAGAGAGAGAAGGAGTAGGAAGAGGAAAAAAAAGAGGAGAAAAAGGGAGACAAGAAAAAAGGGGCCGGGCGCAATAGGTCACGCCTGTAATCCCAGCACTTTGGGAGGCTGAGGGGGGCGGATCACTTGAGGTCAGGAGTTTGAGACCAGCCTGACCAACATGGTGAAACCCCGTTTCTACTAAAAATACAAAAATTAGCTGGGTGTGGTGGTGGGAGCCTGTAATCCCAGCTACTGGGGAGGCTGAGGCAGAAGAATTGCTTGAACCCAGGAAGCAGAGGTGGCAGTGAGCCAAGATCGCACCACTGCACTCCAGCCTAGGTGACAGAGCAAGACTGTCTCAAAA
>NW_016107406.1:3514604-3524531 GCF_001604975.1 Cebus imitator
AAAAAAAAAAAAAAAAAAAGGTGGGAGGGGAGAGAGATTATACTTCTGATTCATTAAGTGGAAGTGGATCATCACAAGGTTTTCATCTTCATCATCTTCATGTTGAGTAGGCCAAGGAGGAGGAAGAGGAGGGGTTGGTTGGGGCAGCAGTGGGAGAAGACGTGAAGAAGGTAGAAGAGGGGGTTTTGGGGGGTTCAGGAGAGGCAGGCATATGTGGTATCACTTTTTGGGTTTTGTTTTTTTTTTTTAATCTTTTTTTTGTTCCAAGATGGAGTCTTGCTCTGTTACCCAGGCTGGAGTGCAGTGTTGTGATCTCTGCTCACTGCAGCCTCCACCTCCTGGGTTCAAGTGATTCTCCTGCCTCAGCCTCCTGAGTAGCTGGGATTACAGGCGCCCACCACCGTGACCTGCTACTTTTTGTATTTTTAGTAGCGACCAGGTTTCACCATGTTGGCCAGGCTGGTCTTAAACTCCTGACCTCGTGTTCTGCTCACCCCAGACTCCCAAAGTGCTGGAATTACAGGTGTGAGCCACCTTGCCCGGCCGGTATAAAAAAAATTTTTTTTTTGAGACTGAGTTTTGTTGTCCAGGCTGGAGTGCAATGGCACCATCTCCACTTAACGAAACCTCTGCCTGCGGGTTCAAGCGTTTCTCCTGCCTCAGCCTCCCGAGTAGCTGGGATTACAGGCATTCGTCACCACACCCAGCTAATTTTGTATTTTTAGTAGAGACGGGGTTTCTCCATGTTGGTTAGGCTGGTCTTGAACCCCTGACCTCAGGTGATCCGCCTGCCTCATGATCACCTGGGTTGATCCAAAGTGCTGGGTTACGGGTGCAAGCCACCACGCCCGGCTGCTGGTATAACGTTTATTGGAAAAAATCCACATGTAAGTGGATGGATTTGAATGGCACAGGTCCATTTATTTGTGAATTTTCTTCCACCTCTGGGGTAATGTTTCGATCACCCTCCTAAAGTTTTCTTGCACCCTTTTGCAACCAAACTCCCTCTCAATCCTTGATATTTGAGCAACCACTGGTCTGCTGTCACTATAGTTCAGTTGGCATTTTCTAGAATTTATCCCATGGGAAAAACTAAGGCAAATGTACAATGATATATGTATATGATATATTTATCTCAATGTTGTTTAGAGTTGTCAACTGGAGAAAAAAATGACCATTATATTAACAGACTGAATAAATAATGAACATCTATACAATGAAATACTGTATGGGAAGTGTAAGAGTAAATATAGTGTTAAGGTAAAGTTTTTTACATAAGTAATACATGGTACATTCTGTTGTACAAAAGGAAATCATTACAAAAAGGGTAAGGCCTTTTGTCACTGCCAACCCAGAAAATCACTGTTAAAGTTTGATGCGCATTTTTCCAGGCTTTTTCTAGACATGTATATATCTACATGCATATTTATATAGACATAAAAATATATAATCATGTTTTTTTTTAAGACAGAGTCTTGCTCTGTCACCCAAGCTGGAGTGCAGTAGCACGATCTCAGCTCACTGCAACCTCCATCTTTCAGGCTCAAGCGATTCTCCTGCCTCAGGCTTCCAAGTAGCTAGGACTACAGGTGCGCACCACCATGCCTGGCTAATTTTTTTTGTATTTTTAATAGAGACGGGGTTTTACCATGTTGGCCAGGCTGGTTTTGAACTCCTGACCTCAAGTGATCTGTCTTGGCCTCCCAAAGTGCTAGGATTACAGGCGTGAGCCACCATGCCTGGCATATAATAATGTTTTGAAGGTACATGGGTTTTGCAAAAATTCCTTATCCTGTGTCCAGTTCTGCAACCTGCCTTTTCTACTCAACAAGTCTTTGTAATCTCTTTATGCTGCTACATACAATACGCAATTGACCTTTTTCTCAATAGCTACCTATAATGGACATTTCGTAGTGTATTTGGCCTTGCCTTTACTGAGAAAGCTTTTGATAGATTTTTGCCATTGCTAAATTAAATTTATATATATTGATATAGAAATATCTCTATATCATGCTAAGTTTTTTAGAAAGATTAAGTGGAATATTTATATCAAAAAGAACTTTTATATAGTTATCAAAAAAATTGGAAGGCCACTAGTTTGCACAATTATTTTAGTGGAAGGAAGGAAGTTGGTTTATAAGCAGACTTCACTTTTCTTTTCCTTTGAGACAGAGTCTTGCTCTGTTGCCCAGGCTGGAGTGCAGTGGCGCAATTTCAGCTCACTGCAACCTGTGCCTCCTGGGTTTGAACTATTCTCTTGCCTCAGCCTCCCAGGTAGCTGAGATTACAGGCATGCGCCACCATGCCTGGCTAATTTTTGTATTTTTTTAGTAGAGATACTGTTTCACTATGTTGGCAAGGCTGGTCTTGAAGTTCTGACCTCAAGTGATCCACCTGCCTCGGCCTCCCCAAGTGCTGGGATTACAGGTGTGAGCCACCGTGCCTGGCCAGACTCTAACTTTTCCATTTTTTCGGTGGTAATCTTTTTTCCTGATAATATGTTCACAATCAAGTAATATCAGGGACTGCTGAGAAGTGAATGATGAAGGGGGATAAGGTATAGACCCTGCCCTTCTCTTTGCAGCTCCCAAGAGGGGCTGGAGAGGGGTTCGGGAGGGTGGGAAACAGCTTTGGCTGCCCAGAGCAGCTCTCAAAGGGGCCCGATGCTGAACAGGAGTCCTGAGGGCAGAGCTGGACAGCTATTCTGGAGATGGAAGGAGGGAAGACCATTGAGGCCACTTCCCGGGTGGAGAACTAGGGGTGGAAGTGACCCGCTTGTGGATCCAGCCCATCCTTCACCCCCTTCAGGCATGGACTTGAGACAGAGAAGAGATTTTAGACCAGGCTCCCATCAGCTCCCAGGAGTGTTGCCTCCACCTGTTCCCCAACTTTGCTCCGAAGGTTCAAGCTAGGCTCAACTCCCACTCCTCTAGTCTCCAAATAAGCACAGCACAGAGAGTCTGAGTGAAAAATCCACTTTAATAATCCAGCTTCATCTCAGCTGAGAACCTCCCCTCTCAGGTGCAAAGGGCTGGCAGAGAAGTCTTTCCAACAGGGCTCAATCCACTAAGAGATTACGGCTCAGAGAAGGGAAGAGCTCAAAGAAGCCCTGAAATGGGAGGCAGCATGGAATTTGGAATTAGTGAGTGACCCGATGGAGATGTCCCGCCACCCACCTCCCACCAACAGATGTTCCAGCAAGATAAGGACCAAGGTTTCATCTGTTCTTGACAGCCACCCCGGTCTTCTCAGCCCAGTCCCCTCTCTCCCTCCCCTCATTTTCCATTTCTTTGGGTCAGGGCCCCTGAGCCTTGAGAAGAATAAGGATCCTTGTTTAATCTCTTTCTTCTTTGTCTTTTGTAGAGACAAGGTCTTGACATGCTGCTTAGCCTAGTCTCAAATTCCTGGCCTCAAGCAATCCTCCCCCCTCCCAAAGTGCTGGCATTACAGCGTGAGCCGCCATGGTTGGCTAGGACCTTGTTTACCTACCTGGCCACACCATGACAACCAGCCCCCATTACTCAGGCCAGTCACTTGTGATGGCGAGGTTGTCCCAGAAACCAATCCAGGCACTAGAGGGGAAGGAGCTCTGCTGCCATGGAGAGGGTCCAGGGTGGGAGTTACCTTGAAGAGGGTGAGGGTCTGGAGGACTCCTGTGGTGCAGGCCATCTCCCGGATAGAGTGCATGGCCAGTTGGGGGCTGCCTAAATCCAGCACCCGCAGCCCCAGCCGAGAAGCCAAGATGGGTCCAATGGTGGTTCCACAGGGGGAGTCATTCCGGACCATGAGGTCCTAGGGAGAGCAGAAGACCCATTAGCAACATGCAGTGTGTGCACATTAGAGCCAAGGAGGAAACCATCTTAGAACTGCAGGGCCAGAAGGGGCCTGGGAGACGGTTCACTTCTACCCCTCTTCAGAGCATAAAATCAAAGCGAACGCTAAATGGCAGACCCCAAAGGACAATATATTCTGAATTCGTCCCATTCTATCTGCACTGCCGCAACCCTAGTTCCAATCCATTCTCCACACAGCAGGAAGGGGCATTTTTTAAAAGTATCCATCCTTCTTTGTCACCGTTTGTCTTGCTTAAGATCCACACCCACAGAAAAAAATCACTCAGTGCTATCAGTGTCTTTAAAAATATTGCTACTGACATTTTGAAACCATTTTCTTTATATTGTGGTAAAAGAGTAAATAAGAAAATCAAAATATGAGGCTAGATATCAAGCTTTTCAGTGTAAAACAATTATAAAATCAAATAAGAAATAACTATTGTTATTTTATGAATAAGAATTATAGTACTAACTCATAATTTTTATTTATTTATTTTTATTTTATTTATTTTTTCACGACATAATCTCTCCGTGATGCCCAGACTGGAAGTGCAATGGCACGATCCTGGCTCACTGCAGCCTCTGCTTCCCGGGTTCAAGTGATTCTTCTGCCTCAGCCTCCCGAGTAGCTGGGGCTACAGGTTGAGTGCCACCACGCCTGGCTAATTTTTATACTTTTAGTAGAGATGAAGTTTCACCATTTTGGCCAGGCTGGTCTCGAACTCCTGACCTCAAGTGATCCACCCACCTTGGCCTCCCAAAGTGCTGGGATTACAGGCCTTAGCTATTGCACCCAGCCTCATGATTTTTAAAATACGTACTTTTTTCTTGCTATGTCCATGGAAATGGTCCCAAAGTACTGTCCCCTCCACCAAGAACAATGAACACTTGCAGTGCCAGACCATGGTTTCTAATACCATTGTTTGCCAAAAACTACTGAGTCTGGGGGGCAAAATTAACAACACACACCTGCAATTTTTGTTGTGCTAAAAAGCAAGGAAACTTCAAGAGTCAAAGAGCACAGGACTTATGCTGAAAGGGCTCCCACTGGTCAAAGCCATGACAATTCACTATAATTATAGTGGACTAGGTCACATTGAATAAATGAAATTCTAAGATCCTATGACAATCAGAAATGGAAAAGCAGGTCAGGTGTGCTGGCTCACACCTGTAATCCCAGCACTTTGGGAGGCCAAGGCAGGCAGATCACATGATGCCAGGAGTTCGAGATCAGCCTGGCCAACATGGTGAAACCTTGCCTCCACTAAAAATACAAGAAATAGCTGGGCGTGGTGTTGTACGCCTGTAATCCCAGCTACTCAGGTGGCTGAGGCAGGAGAATCTCTTGAAACTGGGGTGAGGAGGTTGCAGTGAGCAGAGATCGCACCACTGCACTCCAGCCTGGGCAACAGAGCAAGACTCTGCCTAAAAACAAAAAAGAGGGAAAATTGAAAAATTCTTCGTCACTTGACACTTCACCTTGAAAAGTAGATAAGGGAAAGAATTAGCATTTATCCCACTTTCTAATAGGAATGATATTCCATGACAACCAAAGAACCCCAGTTGATTGGAGGGAGGACACTTCATAGAAGAATGGAAGACTCGAAGAATTCAGGGGAAGAGGGCATTTTTTGGTAAATTCTAATGAAATCATTGATTTAGGCAAGGATTACCATGACTGTTAAAACCATTAGGTGTCTGGTTAATAGGGCATCCATCACTTGTATGGGCCACTGTCAGGTCAACAGGAGAAAAACGACCATATAATGAAGGGATCGGGGACATCCCTGAACCAGTGGTCGATCTTTGCAAGGCTAAGGGTGACCCACCCAGATATCGTGTGTGTGACGCCATATGAACACATCAGCCATGTCTTCTATCCAAAAATGTTTAACTTGAGGCCGAGTGTGGTGGCTCACGCCTGTAATCCCAGCACTTTGGGAGGCTGAGGCAGGTAGATCACTGGAGGTCAGGAGTTCAAGACCAGTCTAGTCAACATGGTGAAACCCCATCTCTACTAAAAATACAAAAATTAACTGGGCGTCAGGGTGCACACTGGTAACCCAGCTACTTGGGAGACTGAGGCAGAAGGATGACTTGAACCACGGAGGCAGAGGCTGCAATGAGCTGAGATCACGTCACTGCACTCCAGCCTGGCAGAGTGAGACTCTCACTCTGTAAAAAAAAAAAAAAAAAAAGTTTAACTTGAATCCATCAAGTCTTTAGAAATTCCATTTGATAGGAAATATGGGGCTTACAGACAAGCTAAATGATACCGTAAGGCAGCAAGGAGACATATCCAGAAGTTTCTTGAACAAGCCAATGCTACTTAAAAAGGGGTGGGGGAAACTGTGCTACATTAGAAGACATTTAAGCAACGTGTCAGCCAAATAGAATGTGTGGTCCTGAGTTGGATACTACGGTGGGCTAAATAATTGTTAAAAAATATTTTGGGAATAACTAGGGAAAATGGAAAATGATCTGTGCATTAGATGAGGTACAAGTTTACTGAAACGACAATTTCCTGAAATGGGGTTGGGAGTGGTGGATCACACCTGTAATCCCCGAACTTTGGGAGGCCAAGTGGGGGAGGATCTCTTGAAGTCAGGAGTTCAAGGCCAGCCTGTGCAACATAGCAAGAACTCCATTTTTACCAAATACAGAAAATTAGCCAGGATGGTGGCATGCACCTGCAGTCCCAGCTATCTGGGAGGTTGAGGCAGGAAGATCTCCTGAGCTCAGGAGTTTGAGGGTGCAGTGAGCTATGATCATGCCACTGCACTCCAGCCTGGGAGACAAAGCAAGACCCTGTTTCTAATTTTAAAAAACTTTTTTAAAGAAATTGCAATAGAAAGGTGAAGATGACTGAGTGAAAAGACGCAACAAAAAATATATCCAATATAATATTTTTTAAAAGTATATATGAAGTTTAAGCATAGAAAAAAATCTGGAAGACTATACCAAATTTCTGGGGATTCGTGTTTTATTTTCTCATCTCTATCTGTATTTTCTAATTTTCTAAAATACATGTGTCCTACTTCTGCTGTAGTTATTAAAGAAAAATCCCCCAATGTCTTCTCACTGCCTTAGAATAAAATCAAATGCCCTTCCATGGCCTAGGTATTCCTACATGCTCGTTGAGCTGGGCCTCTGCCCTGACCAGCTCCTGCTCTCATCCTGGCTCTACCATCCTGCCTTTCTCTTCTCCTAATGTATCAGCTCATTCCTGTCCCCCTTGGGGTCTTTTTACTTGTGCCCTCTGGCTGGGACCCTCCCATAGCTGCCTCTTTCTCAGTGGTTAGATCTCAGCTCAGATAGAAGCCTTCCCGAAGGCAGAACAATTCAGCTTTCCAAAAGGCAGAACGAGCACTGTGCAGCAGAAAGAGCCCTGTGCTGGCAGTCAGGAAGTCATGGTTCTACGACCACTAGAACTTGCCCGCTATGACTGTCACTGAACCACCCATGCCCATGTCCCTGATATAGACAGGTAGATAGATATAGAAATAGACAGTCATGCACTATATAGTGACATGTCAGTCAAGGATAGGCCACATATGTGACAGTGGTCCCATAACATTATAATGGAGCTGAAAAATTCCTGTCGCCTAGTGACATCACAGCTGTTGCGACGTTGTGGCAGGATGCATGACTCATTTGTTTGTGGCGATGCTGGTGTAAACAAACCTACTGTGCTGCCAGTCATATAAAAGCATAACACATGCAATTATGTACAGCATGCAATACCTAGTAATAATGAGCTGTTATGGTTTATGTATTTACTATATTATGCTTTTAATTAATTAATTAATTTTGAGACAGAGTTTCACTCTTGTGGCCCAGGCTGGAGTGCAACGGCGCCATCTTGGCTCCCTGGAACCTCTGCCTCCCAGGTTCAAGTGCTTCTCCTGTCTTGTCTCCAGAGTAGCTGGGATTACAGGCGTGCACCACCAAGCTCAGGTAATGTTTATATTTTCACCCTGTTGGCCAGCTGGTTTTGAACTCCTGACCTCAAGTGATCCACCCACCTTGGCCTCCCAAAGTGCTGGGATTACACGCGTGAGCCACCGTATCCGGCCTATTTTTATTTTAGAATGTACTCCAATTATTTTTTTTTAAAAAGTGAACCATAAAACAGCTTCAGGCAGGTCCTTTATGAGCTATGCCAGAAGAAGGCATTGTTATCATAGCAGATAGCAGCTCCCTGCATGCGACTGTCTCTGAAGATCTTCCCACGGGACAAGATGTGAAGGTGGAAGACAGTGACACTGATAGTCCTGACCCTACACAGGCCTAGGCTCATGTGTATGTTTGTGTCGTTGTTTTTAACCAAAAAGTTTAAAAATTTTAAAAATAGGAAAAAGCTTATAGAACAAGGAAACAAAAAAAGAAAATATGTTTGAATAGCTGTACAATGTGTTTGTGGGTTTGTTTTGTTTTTCGAGACAGAGTTTTAGTCTTGTTCCTCAGCTGGAGTACAATGGCGCGATCTTGGTTCACTGCAACCTCCACCTCCCAGGTTCAAGCGATTCTCCAGCCTCAGCCTCCCAAGCAGCTGGGATTACAGGTGCATACCACAACACTCAGCTATTTTTGTAGTTTTAGTAGAGACGGGGGTTTCACCATGTTGGCCAGGCTGGTCTCGAGCTCCTGACCTCAGGTGATCCACCCGCCTCGGCCTCCCAAAGTGCTGGGATTACACTGTGCCCAGCCTGTTTATGTTTTAAGCCAAGTGTTATGACAAAGGAGTCAACAATTTAAAAAAAAGAAGTTTATAAAGTAAAAAAGTTACATTAAGTTGATTTATTGTTGAAGAAATACAATTTCTAAAATAAATGAGGGTAGCCTAAGTGTACAGCGTTTATAAAATCTGCAGTAGCAGGCAGGAACACCCTAGGCCTTCACATCCACTCATCACTCACTCAGGACAACTTCCAGTGCCAAAAGCTCCATTCATGATAAGTGCTCTATACAGGTGAACCATTTTTAATCTTTTATACCACATGCTTCTTGTACCCGTCCTTTCTTCTTTCTTTCCTTTTCTTTTTTTTTTTTTTGAGACAGGGTCTCACTCTGTCGCCCAGGCTGGAGTCCAGTGGCGCAATCTCGGCTCACTGCAACCTCCACATTCCGGGCTCAAGAGATCCTTCCCAAGTAGGGAAGGCCTCCCAAGTAGCTGGGACTACAGTCACCAGGTGCCACCACACCTGACTAATTTTTGCATTTTTTGGTAGGACGGGATTCACCATGTTGGCCAGGCTGGTCTTGAACTCCTGATCTCAAGTGATCTGCCCACCTCCGCCTCCCAAAAGTGCTGGGATTACAGACGTGAGTCACCACGACCTGACTCCTGTACCTTTTCTATGTTCAGATACATCTACCATTTTGTTATAATTACCAACAGTTTTCAACATAGTAAGAAGCTGTACAGGTTTGTGGCCTAGGAGCAATGGGCTCTGCCACAGTCTAGGTGTGCAGCAGGCTGTCTGTCCAGGTTTGTGTATGTCCACTCCATGATGCTCACACAATCATGAAATTGTCTAACAATGCCATTTCCCAGAACATATCCCTGTGGTTAAGCCATGCATGATGGTATATGGGTGTATACATGTGTATACACAATACTGTCATGTGTTATATATATATATGTATAAATGTATACAACATATATATGTACACAAATACACACATATACGCTGAGGGGAAATGACTAGATGGCTGATTTCTCAGGGAAGAGAGAAAATGAGTAGTCGGGGTTCCATACTCCCCAGCCCTGAACTTTCCCTGTGGAAGCCTCCAGGGTGTGTAAGAGATGGGGGGAAGTGGGGGTGCCATGGGGAAAGGCAGGACTATGTGCCAGGAACACACTGTACCTTCAGTCTTCATAGAAATCCAGCAAAGTAGGCCGGATGCCATGGTTTACACCTATAATCCCAGCATTTTGGGAGGCCGAGGTGGGCGGATCACCTGAGATCAGGAGTTCAAGATCAGCTTGACCAACATGGAGAAACCCCACCACTACTAAAATACAAAATTAGCCAGGTGTGGTGGCGCATGCCTGTAATCCCAGCTACTTGGGAGGCTGAGGCCGAAGAAT
>NW_016107406.1:3524592-3527378 GCF_001604975.1 Cebus imitator
AAGTATGTATAAAAAATGCACAGGGGCTGAAAAAAAAAAAAAAAAAAAAAAAGAAATCCAGCAAAGTAGGCATCATAATCATCCTATTCTACAGATGTGGAAACTGAGACTCAGAAAGGTTAGGAGACTAGGCCAAGGTCACACAGCTAGCACCACAGCAGAACCAGCACGGAATCCAGCTGTATCCAAAATCACTGCTCGTCTGACTCTATTGGGACCCCCTTCACTCAAGGCCATCTACCAGGCTCCCTGTTCATGGTGAGGGGAGCCCATCTGTTTGTGTCCCCACCAAGCTCCCTCCATCACACCTTCCCAGGCAGGGGACACCCTCACCTGTAGGGGGACGTCGACTTTGTTGGCCACCTCTCTGATCAGGGCCTCTGACACTGCATTTGAGGCATAGCGTTGCTTGCTGTTCACCTTGATCACGGGGCCCTGGGGAGATTCAAGGAGACAAAGGCAATGACAGGCCCAAAGGGAATGAGCCAGGCCTCCAAGTCCCTAGGGAGAAATGGCATGTCTTACCTTGTGGAATAAGGGCCGATGGTTCTCCTCATGCTTGTCCCTGTAAGAGACAGATAAGAGCCAGGGTTGGCAAACAGGAGCAAGCCTGTCAATACTCACCACCCTCCCATGGCAGACATCACTAATAGATCACAGCACTCTTTCCCGCCCAGCCCAGGGGACTTCAGAGTCATTCCACAGACAGGATTCCAGGCAGCCTCTAGCAATAGATGGAAACAAGTTTGTAGACAAAGCCTATTCCACACACGTGGGTTAGGCATTGCATGACTTTGACCAAGTCAGTTTTGCAATAGTGAAAAGAAAGTGTCCCTGAACCTCCCAGCAGAATGAAGAAGGGAGGATGGAAGAGGCTGGGGCCAGGGCAGAGCCTCAAGGCAGGTTATGCTTGGGTCTCCAGCTATATGAAGACTGTGTGTCTGGCACGTGAGACTCACAGGTAGTTGGGGTGCACGGCATGGGCCATGTCTGCGCTGATCATGAAGGACTTGGGTATGGCTTCCTCAAAGGCCGTCGGGTGCTGGCACGAGGCTGAGATCCGCCGCAGCACCAGCTCTGTCAGCAGTGATTGTGCTCCCTGTGCGCTCTCAGACCCCACCTGGCGACAGCAGAGTCCTGACTCGGGGAATTTGGGTTCAGGGGCCTGATCTTGAAAGTCAGTGAGAGGGGCCCACTGCCCAACTGGCCCAGAACTCCAGAGTCACTTGGGTGTTCTTACCAACACCCCTAACCCGGGGTCATCACTGATCACCAGATGGTGGTCTGGGGCCAAACTGACTTGCAGTCTTTTCTGGGGCAGAAACAGCATTGGTGGGTTTCCTGCACTGCTTCCCTTCCTCTTCCCGTGACCTCACATCTGGGCCTTAGCAGAGGTGCCCCACCACACTGGTCAATTTTCTTTTATGCATATGACAGAGACTGCTAACTGTTCGTGATATCTTTTATTTGTTTTTTCTGAGACGGAGTCTCACTCTGTTGCCCAGGCTGAAGTGCAGTGGTGTGATCTTGGCTCACTGCAACCTCCGCCTCCCAGGTTCAAGCAATTCTCCGCCTTGGCCTTCCAAGTAGCTGGGATTACAGGTGCCTGCCACCATGCCTGGCTAACTTTTGTATTTTTAGTAGAGATGCTGTTTCACCATCTTGGCCAGGCTGGTCTTGAACTCCTGACCTCATGATCCACCCGCCTTGGCCTTCCAAAGTGCTGGGATTAAAAGTGTGAGCCACCATGCCCAGCCATGATATCTTTCATAACATAACACCCAACTTGCAGCTAAGCACTTAACTACCCAGCTAGAGATGACATTCCCAGCCTGCCCTGCGGCTACACACACAACCACGCTAAGTTCGTGGAATGTCAGCAGTGATGAACGCCACTTCTGGATCACGCCCTTAAAGCCATAAGGTGTCTACTTCCCCTTTGCCCTCTCGTCCCTTCCTACTAACTCAGTGGATACCTGATGGCCACAGCTGGAACGGCCACCCTGAATCCTGAAATAGCAGTCATGTGTTCAGGATGGCAGGGACCCACCTAAAAGTGCTAACTCCGGCCTGGGTCGTTACATGAGACAGCACTATCTGTGCGAGCACTGTTAACGCAGCTAAGACTGCAGCCTCACACATGCAGGTATCATGAGGACCTACTCCATGCCGAGCCCTGGGGCCATGAGGATAGACTGGGTAGAGTCCTTGTCCCAGAAGAAGCTCACCATGTGGCACAAAGAGAGATACAGGAGCAGTGGTCACCCTCGAAGAAGCAGATCTATGTTGAGCCAGAGGAGACACCAGGGCGAAGGAGGCACAGGCAGCATCTCCCCTGTCTTTGGGGCCCCCAGAAGAACCCTGGCTCACGGTGGATGCCTGGCACAAGTTGGCTATGGAAGACTCCGCAGAGGTGAGTCTCCCCAGACCCTCCACGTACCTCTTCGTTGTCATAGAGTGTGATCATGCGCACGTGAGGATCCGTGGCCAGGGAGCCAGGGCCTGCACAGGAATCTATCAAGGCCTGGATCAGGGAAGGACAAGAGCATCATCTCCACCCTCCTTCAGCTGGAACTCAGCCCACTAGCACTTGGGTATGCACACTCCCCCATCGGCCTTCGGTGGTCATGGCTTTTATCTTAGGGCACTGCCTGGCACAGGGTGTGGTGGGGCCCTTTTCTTTTTCCTCCCTCCCTCCCTCTCCTTCCTTCCTTCCTTCTCCTTCTGTCCTTCTTCCCTTCTATCCTTCCTTCTCCCTTTTTTCTCCTTCTCTCCTTCCTTTCTTC
>NW_016107406.1:3527595-3533508 GCF_001604975.1 Cebus imitator
TGAGACAGCCAAAAGACCACACAGATCCCATAAGCGGACTGGCTTCAGTGAAAAGACTAAGGTTCAAAGAGGCGACAGACTTTATCAAGGTGATATGACAGCTGGCTGCCTGCAGAAGTGGATGCAGGTCCCAGGTCTGGCTCTGGTCTCAATCACAGCCTAAAGCCTCTCTCCAGCCACAGGATTGCAGGGAAGGCAGAAAAAGGCTGAAGAAGATCAAAGGCAAGAAGAGAGAAAAAGAGGGAACTGGCTAGGATGGAAAGAAGGTAGGGAATATCGAGGTGACTGGGAAGAGAGGCTATCTGACAGATCCCACGAAACAGGGAGAAGGCTGCGGGCTTGAGCCTGGGGGGAGGGGTAAGAAGCAGAAGGAAGTGGATGATACTGCCTTGTGGGATGATAAGGCCTTTCCCTGAGGCAGAGGTTGTTAACTTCAGGGAAAGCAGCAGGAACAAGGCCAGGACAAGATACCGCGGTGCCCTAAACAACTTCTCAGGGTTCTTGCCTCAACTCCCTGACAGTGCAAAGGACAGAGGCCAAAGGTGCTGATGCCGAGGCTGCAGCATGTAGCTCCCCTTCCTGGTCTACCCAGCACCAGGAGACTGAGCAGGTAGCCAATGGCTCTCTCTCACAACCTGCTGGGGCTTCAGGCAGCTCCCCTGACCCCGAACACGCCACCTCTGCTGGTGGTATGTGCTGCCTGGGGTGCCCCAGCTCCTCACCTGCAGGGCACAGAAGCAGCTGTGCAGATTGTCCAGCCTAGGAGCAAAGATGAACTCATCATAGGCACCACCCAAGACCTAGAGAGATAAGATAGTCAGCCCAACCTGCAACCCTCCACCCCCACTCACCTGTTTCTCCTGCTCCCAAGGGTCACCTTGGTTTCCTGCGCAACCTCTCCCTTCCCTGACCCCTGGCTTAGAGCACTATTTTTTTTTTTTTTTAGATGGAGTTTCCCTCTGTTGCACAGTCTGGAGTCCAGTGGCTCAATCTTAGCTCACTGCAACCTCGGCCTCCCGGGTTCAAGCAATTCTCATGCCTCAGCCTCTCAGGTAGCTAGGATTACAGGCGTGCACCATCAGGCCTGGCTAATTTTTGTATTTTTCTTAGAGACGGGGTTTCTCCATGTTAAGCTAGTCTCAAATTCCTGACCTCATGTGATCCACCCACATTGGTCTCCCAGAGTGCTGGGATTCCTTGCTGGGCAGGACTGAGCAGAGACTGCAGAAGGGGGCTGGGCTGGTGCTGAGGAACAGAAGGGTGGAGGCCTATAGCTCTTGACCTCTTCCCGTGGGTCAAGAAAAGGAAGGGCTGAATTGTCAACAATAAGGCCAAGGAAGTAAACAGAGGAAACCAGCCAAGAAACAAACTTAGTTCATGTTCAAGCAGGACAGAGCATCCAAAGATATAGCAATCTCTGACCATCAGCAACTGGGAGACAGAGAACAGATGGCCATATCCAGGCCTCTTTCCCTAAGCCGTTCAGAGTCAGTGTGGGTCAAAGCAGACAGGGCCCACCTGTAGAAGAAACTCCTGGGGCATCTGTAAAAAGGGCCAATTCCCAGCCAGTCCTTGCAGGCAGGTCTGGGGTGGGGAACTTGTCTTTCTGAGAACCAGTGCCCGAGAAGCAGCGGGGGATGTGTTCACTGGGAGGAACAGGATGAGAGTAACTGAGGGCTTGGTGGAGGTGACAAGTGCTTCTGCAGGACATGCCAGGCGTGGCTGGGGTCCTAGAGGCCTCCACCCACAGGTTGCTACAGCCAGTCCTCACCGCGGGCTGGGTGTCTGCCAGGCAGAGCTCCATCTCTATTATGTCCTTGGGGCTCAGATCCAGATGGGTACAGAGCAGGGACATGAGGACCGAGTGGTGCCGCTCATCCTACAGGGCAGACAGATGTTAGGAAGAGTCCATTCCTCCTCTCCTCCCTCCTTCTCGGGGGACTCTGCTGCCCTCCCCATGATCAGGTGACTCTCTTACCGTAGCATTAAGAGGCCCTGGCTCTGGACTCCCCTTCTCCAGCTCCTCCTGGACTGCTGTGGCAAGAATGGGGACTCTGTGGGGAGACGTGGGTTGGGAGGGGATTGTGAGGCACAGCAGAGGCGGGCATCGGTGAATTCAGGTGTCTCCTGATGGGCAGCTGCCCCTGCCCTTCAATTCCCAGCCCACTCCCCAAATGGCAGGGCTGTGAGGACCCTTGGAAATTAACTGGGACCACAGAGTAAAATGTGACTGTGGCTACGATTAGGTAATCGTCACCTGGGACCATTCTCCATCCCTCCCAGCCATCCCTGTCCCCGCCCCAGTCTCACAGGTGCATCTCTGTGTTGGGCCCAAAGTTCTCGTTGATATTTCGCTGCAGATGGATGGCCAGGTGCGGGATGCGAAGAACGGGCCGCTCCACGTGCACCAGCCGCTGCTCCAGCTGACCTGAGGTAGGGCACTGCGGCCAGCCAGGCCAGGTCAGCCCAGGGTGCCTCCCACCCCAGTGGTAAGCCTTCACTTCACTCAGACTAACCAGGGTGGTTCTCTGACCAGACTGCCCCCAGCCCTCTTCCCCACAGGTTAACTGAGGAGTGTGGCAGACTTCTGAGGAGGCTCTACCATCCCCAACCTTGGTTCCCACCTTGACAATGAGGCGTCCAGCCAGAGTCAGGTCACGGTCAAACCAGGTGCTCCAGATGCCACCACCGTAGGTCTCCACACCGACTTGCTGGAAACCCACCTGGCTGCGGCGAGACCGACGTTTCACCTGAGTGTAAAGATGGAGAAGTCAGAGGAGGCTCCATGACGAGATGTGGAGATGAGACTTGGGCTACTCAAAAGTAGTAGACAGCGAATATTAATGTCACACGAAAGGCTCAAAGTGCAGAGGAAGGCTCCATCCCCCAGTTTGTACCTCCTGGTTCTCTTTCACCCTATAATCCCCTGACACCTCCTCCCACCCCAACACAATCCCAGTTTCTTACCCGGAGGCAGGGGCTATCCGTATGGGCCCCAATGAGGGTGAAGCCATTGCCAGGAACGTACTGGCCCCCTACAGCAAAAGCTATGATGGTGGAGGAATTCCTGGTCATGAAGTACTGAGGGAAGGGGGAGGAAAGACGGGGGGTGTTGAGTTGCATTAGCCAGCTGGCACACAGGGCTTTGAGACCCATCCCAGGGACCTACCTTTCCACCCCCACCCCACCCGCAGTACCTTGCATTCTGGCTTAATATCCCATTTTTCAGTCTCCTTGAGTTCACTGAAGCCAGCCTGGAGGAGGCGGTTGCGGCATTCAGCCACAGCTGTGGGAAAAGCACCCTCTCACAGTGATGGAAGCTAGTCGGGGGCACACCAGCCTCCACCCTCCTCCCTTGCCCTGGCCATCACTTACCGTGGAAAGGAGAGGGACTCCGGTTCACGAACTTGAGGAGTTCCCTGGCTGCAGTCTGTACCGCTTCTTTGCGGGCCTTACCGGTCATGGCCACCTAGGAGAGGGGGCGCTCAGATTCCTACGAGGTTTGGGACCCCTGACCTCTCACCCAGGTTCCGACGATTCTCCCATCCCCACCCCCACAAATGACCAACCCAAGGCACAGACCTCTGCTTCCGCCCGTCCCCACCGAGAGACCCAAACCCGACCCAAATCCAGGGCTGAAATTCTCCGTTGAAAGCTTCAACCCGCTTGCCCAGGATCACGACCCGGACCCGCCCACTAATCCGAGCTTCCGCCTGACTCCCCAAGTACCACCCCCAGGTCCCTGCCCAGCTAGGAAATCCAGATCTCCCAAACTCCAGGATCCTAAGCTGGCCGCATACTCTGAGGTGGCCTGCATCACGTGCGCGACCCCAGCTCGGAGCCAAAGCCCTGTGCCCCAAAGAACACCCCGCCTCCTCTCCACCCACCCAGTCTCTCGCAGGACTCTCCCTTCCAGTCCTGGGAAGGTCAGGTCACCCCCCGCGGGGCTTTCGGTTTCACTTTGGATCGGGCGGCCTCATCACAGCGCCGCGCTAAACTTGGGCCCTGGAGGGTGCCGGACCGGGTCTGGGATCGAAATTCAAGCGGAGCCGGCGGGGACCACCTACCTGCATGGTCCCGCGCAAGGGATTGTGTCCGCTCATCGGGCCCCCGCGCTCGGCCCGCCCCCGCCGCGCCGCCCGCCCCGCCCCTCACCAGCCCTGCAGGTCCTCCGCGTGCCCCTTCAGGCTGCACCGCGCGCCCAGGCCTCCATCAGGCTTCCTCGCCGCCCCGCCTCTTGCCAGGCCGTCCAGTCCCACGTCTGGCCTCCCAGCCCGTTCCTCTCCGCCCCGCCCCTCATCAGGCCGTCCCCGCCCACCCCGCTCCGCCACGCCCCTCTGCAGTCTTCCCCATTTTCCCCGCCCACCACGCTCCGCCCCGCCCCACGGCAGGCCACACTGCCCAACACGCTCCGCCCCGACCCTCACCACGGGCAAATGTCCGCTCCGCCCCTCGGGGGACTCCCCACCACCCGCCCTTGCTCCCCAGACCCCCGAGTTTGGCCGCGCCGCCCGCCCCGCCCCTCGGCAGACAGCACCGCCCGTCCTGCCCCTTGCCAGGCTGCACCGCCCGCCCCGCTTTGCCCCGCCCCTCACCAGGTTTCCCCCGTTCGCGCGGGCCCTCGCAGTTCCACCACTTGCCCTGCCCCCGCCCTTGCTCCGCCCCTCGTCGGGCCGCACAGCCCACCCCGCCCTTCTCCGGGCTGCACCTCCCGCCCCGCCCCTCTCAACCTTCCTCGTCCGCCCCGCCCCTCGCCAGGCCGCGCCTCCGCCTCTGCCCTGCCCTCGTCTCCGCCCCTGCGGGGGCTGCTCGTCAGGCCCCGCCCCTCACCTCCCTAGTTCTCCTCCGCGCTACCCGCTGCCGCCGCCAGGGCCCTCTGCCGCCGCGGAGGTACTAGAACAACCGCGAACGGCCCGACTCCCCGTGCCCTGGGCAGAGTCCAGTAAAAGACTCGCTCCCTCCAGCTCACCGGGTCCGAGGGGTACAGTACAAAGTGCTGTCTCCCGTCACAGTCGCTCTTGTGACAATAAAAGCAAAAAGGCTAATGTCCATGGGGCTCTCACGGTGAGCTTTAGCTTTATGATAAAGCTTGGCGTGTTACCTCTTTTAATCTTCACAACTGCCCCATCAGCTGTGTACTCTGTCCCCATTTTATGCAAGAACAAGCTGAGATACGGAGACAAGTGACCCGTCGAGGTAGTAAACGGCAGAGGTGGGGTTTGAACTCCCTCAGTTTGATTGCAGAGGCCTGGAGCAAACCTACAGGCTTCTCTCTGATCTTTTCTGGACCTTTTTCTATATGCGTTGGTGTTACGTTACACGGGAGGTCAACAAGGGACACAGACATTGATTTGCCCAAGATCACATCGCTGTTTGGGTGGATCTGGGATTTGACTCTGATATCTGTGCCCTTTCTATTTGTTAAAACAACAGAAAAAATTGCACGTTATTGGCAGTTCCAGTATTCCCATGTCAAGAGTTGTGAGTAGCACTTTTAAACTCCATGCACCTTCCTAGCTGCAGGAGCTGATCGGGACCCTTGGTGGCCTCTAGGTCCAAAACAGGGCCCAGTTACTAGGGATGCAATCAAAATTTCAGAGATCTCAGGTTTATGGAGCAAGCTGCCATTTATATACTTGGGGTGGGAGTGACGGGGTGGGGTGAAGAGAGGCTGGAAAGGTCCTGCAGCCCTCACTTCAAACTAGTAGATATGGCAGGGGAGTTTTCAGGAATTCACGCTCTAGGTGCTGACTTAAATTCATGACACTCCCTAACCATTTATTGAAATACCATTATGGGCTGGGCTCGGTGGCTGACGCCCGTAATCCCAACAATTTGGGAAGCCAAGGCGGGCTCATCACTTGCAGTCAGGAGTTTGTGAACAGCCTGGCCAACCTGGTGAAACCCTGTCTC
>NW_016107406.1:3533535-3575108 GCF_001604975.1 Cebus imitator
AAAAATTAGCTGGGCAGGATGGCCTGTGCCTGTAATTCCAGCTACTCCAGAGGCTGAGGCAAGAGAATTGCTTGAACCCGGGAGGCAGAGGTTGCAGTGAGCCGAGATAGTGCCACTGCCCTCCAGTCTGGACGACAGAGTGAGACTTTGTCTCCAAAAAGAATAAAAGAAAAAAAGAAATACCATTATGTATAAAGTTAAATGCTAAGCAGGACATGGAAAGAACATTCTTGTCCTCTGCCTCCTGGGGAGGAGACACATTCAAGGAGGACAGTGAAAGGGCTGAAAACAAGGCTACAATGTATAAGGGAAGGAGACAACGTTATTAAAGAGCCACCTTTAATGTTCTTTCTGATCACAGAAAAAGGTACATGCTTGTGTAAGAAATGCAAACCACCAAAATGCGTAACTTAGAAAGTGAAAGTAAACATTTGATAAATTGAAACTCTTAGCTGGGCTTGATGGCACGAGCCGGTAATCCCAGCTACTCGGGAGGCTGAGGCAGGAGAATCGCTTGAACCTGGGAGGCGGAGGTTGCAGTGAGCCAAGATCATGCCACTGCATTCTGGCCTGGTGACAGAGTGAGACTCCGTCTCCAAAAAAAAAAAATCCCCTAAGAAACCAGGAAAAAGATAAAGGACATCTACCAGAAATCTACAGCAAACATTAGTGAGGAAATACAGAAGTGTTCCTATTCAAATCAGAAGTGAGACACTGATGAGCTATTACTGCCGCTAGACAATGTAAAGCTATAGTCAGAGCCAGTACCACAAAACAAAAATAAACAACTGTGTACGTGAAAAAGTAAAATTAGTCAGGATTTATATATATATATTTATATATATTTAGACTATATATATATATATATATAAATGATCAAGTTATTATTAAAACTGGGGAAGGGCAGCCTAATTTAAAAAACACTGACTTTCTTGTACAATAATCACCTAGAAAATATAAAGGTAAAAAAATTTGTATTGACCATTTTTGGTTTGGGAAAAAAATGTAAAAAGGTTATAGTTACAAGAGCAAGAAATACTGTTAAATTTCTAGTCATGAACATTTGAGACATCCAATCTCACTTTAAACAGGGAAATGCAAGTTAAAAATGAGATACCGGCTGGGTATGGTGGCTCATGCCTGTAATCCCAGCACTTTGGGAGGCTAAGGCAGGTGGATCACAAGGCCAGGAGTTCAAGACCAGCCTGGCCAACATAGTGAAACCCCGTCTCTACTAAAAATTTGAAAAATTAGTTGGACGTGGTGGTGGTCACCTATAAACCCAGCTACTGGGAGAATGAGGCAGGAGAATCGCTTGAACCCGGGAGGCGCCACTGCACTCCAGCCTGGGTGACAGTGCAAGACTCCATCTCAAAAATAAATAAATAAAATGAGATACCTTTTTTTGATATATCAGATCAACAAAAATGGAAAAGATTGGTAATATTAAGTGTTGGAGAAGGCTTGGGGTAATGCTTGCCTTTCACGGAGGCTAAAGCAACTCCATCTGGGAAGTTAGTCTGCCATGTTGACTTTTCTTTTTTTTTTTTTTTTTTTTTTTTTTTTTTTTTTTTTTTTTTTTTTTTTTTTTTTTTTTTTGAGACGGAGTTTCGCTCTTGTTACCCAGGCTGGAGTGCAATGGCGCGATCTCGGCTCACCGCAACCTCCGCCTCCTGGGTTCAGGCAATTCTCCTGCCTCAGCCTCCTGAGTAGCTGGGATTACAGGCACGCGCCACCATGCCCAGCTAATTTTTTGTAGTTTTAGTAGAGATGGGGTTTCACCATGTTGACCAGGATGGTCTCGATTTCTTGACCACCCGCCTCGGCCTCCCAAAGTGCTGGGATTACAAGAGTGAGCCACCGCGCCCGGCCCATGTTGACTTTTCATCAGCCTCTGTTCCAGGAATGACTCTAAGATTTCTACTCTACCTGCTATTACCATAAATCCTGCCCTTAGGCAGATTCATGTAGCATTCATGCCTTTGCTTAGGGGTCAACTTCAATTGTGCTACATATTCTTTCCTTATGTTGTATAAGCCCTGGGTCTGCAGGCTAATGGTACAGGGATCCACCATTTCATCTCTAAACTATGGCTTCTATTCGTAAGTCCCCATGAAATGTTTATTCCTCAGAGATCGGATATGTCAGCCTCTTTCTTCAGCTTTTCAGCTTCTCTGGACTTTGAGGATATATTTGCATAGATCTGCTCACCCTAGAGATCTTGATACCCAAATTTCTGTGGTGTAAATATTCCCCCTGGCCAATTTCAAGGTGTAAAGATGATGTCACCAAGTGGAGTTGGGGAGAGATGTGCAGAAGTATGCCATTATGTAGATTTCCACCATGCAGACACAATAGATATAAATAACATCAATAGCATAGATTTAAGAAGGCAGTAAAATGTTTGGAAAAGTGATGGATGTTTGGTTTTTATTATCTGTGATATAATCTATTTAATTGTTAGTTTATATAATTTAGTTGTTTTTTTTTTTTTTTTTTTAATGATTGCTGTGTTTAACAACGAGCTCACCAAATTCCTGGAAATTTGACAATCAGTTCTCATGAGCTTGTCCAAATTGGCCCCAGCACACGACTCCACCCATACTGTGCATCTTTGCTACTAAATGTGTGATCTGTTGACCAGCAACATCAATAACATCTGGGAGCTTTTTAGAAATGCAGACCCTCAGGGCTTACCCCAGAGTTACCAAGTCAGCATCTGCATGTTAACAAGATTCTTAGATGATTTGAATGCTTGAGACACAGTGTTTTAAAGTGCTGTGTAGCCATTTAAACAACAACAAAAAAGGAGGTCAATCCTTAGGAATTGTTACAGAAAAGAATTCCAAATATACTGTTGAGTGAAAAAAAAAAAACCAGTTTCCAGAATGCAAGGTGAGGGCATTTAGATAAAACTCACACAATGAGCTAAATTTGTATTTCTATATGTTATATAAATGTATATGTAAATGCATGGAAACAGGGTTGGAAGGATAATGGTTGCCCCTGGGTAAGGGAATGGTATTGGATTTAGAGTTGGGGTGGGGAAGTCATGGAATGACTAGCAATCAAGAAAGACAAAGTTTTTAAGAGTCATTCTTGCCTTCCGCCTTCTGAGAAAATCAGATCTTAACTGATGTTTGCAATGCTACCACTATTCATTCATCTTTTGGGTTTAACACATATTAAAATGCAAATACTTTTGCTTAAACATACAGTCAGCTACATACACTTCAGTGTGAGTTGATATGATACATATGTCTTCCCTCCTTCCCTCCCTCCCTCCCTTCCTTCCTCCCTCCCTTCTTTCCTTCCTTCCTTCCTTCCTTTTTCTTCATTTCTTTCTTCCCATCTCTTTCTCTCTCTCTCTTTTTTTCTCTCTCTTTTTCTTGCTCTTTTCTTTTCTTTTGTAAGATGGAGGCTTACTCAGTCGCCCAGGCTGGAGTGCAGTGGAGCCATCTCAGCTCACTACAAACTCTGCCTCCTGGGTTCAAGTGATTCTCCTCCCTGAGTCTCCCAAGTAGCTGGGTTTATAGGTGCCCACCACCACATCTGGCTATTTTTTTTTTCTTTGAGATGAGGTCTTGCTCGTTTGCCCAGGCCGGAGTGCAATGGTGCCATTTTGGCTCACTGCAACCTCTGCCTCCTGGGTTCCAGCAATTCTCCTTCCTCAGCCTCCCGAACAGCTGGGATTACAGGTGCGCACCACCATGCCTGGCTAATTTTTTGTGTTTTTAGTAGAGACAGGGTTTCACCATGTTGGCCAGGCTGGTCTTGGACCCCTGACCTTGGGTGATCCACTTGCCTTGGCCTCCCAAAGTGCTGAGGTTACACGTGTGAACCTCCGCACCCGGCCTAGAACTATAAACTATTGATCCTTTTTTTCCCTATTCCTCACTCCTGCCCTCATGTGCCTCCTACCTAGGAGGAGTCATACATTCCACTGTTGTGCTCACTCCCTCGCGCACACCTTCAAGTCCCTTGCCTGCTCTGCATTTGCTTACTTGCCTGGCAAAGCCCCAACCCTGACTGCAACCAGTTTCTCCCCTGCTCCAACCTGTGTGGCTGGAGAAACACAAAGCTGTGCTGCCTGGTCTCACTTTAAACCAGGGGTGTCCAGTCTGTTGGCTTCTCTGGGTCACATTGGAAGAAGAAGAATTGTCTTGGGCCACAAATAAAATACACAAACACTAACAATAGCTGATGAGCCAAAAACATTTCAAAAAAAATCTCATAATGTTTTAAGGAAGTTTACAAATTCACACTGGGCTGTATTCAAAGTCGTCCCAGGCTGCATGGGTTCGACAAGCTTCCTTTTTTGTTTTCTTTTTCTTTTTTTTTTTTTTGAGACTCAGTCTCTCTCTGCTGCCCAGGCTGGGGTGCAGTGACATGATCTCGGCTCACTGCCACAACCTCTGCCTCCCAAGTTCAAGAGATTCTCCTGCCTCAGCCTCCCAAGTAGCTGTGATTATAAGCATGAGCCACCATGCCCGGTTAATTTCTGCATTTTTTTTTTTTTTTTTTTTTTGAGATGGAGTTTCGCTCTTGTTACCCAGGCTGGAGTGCAATGGCGCGATCTCGGCTCACCGCAACCTCCGCCTCCTGGGTTCAGGCAATTCTCCTGCCTCAGCCTCCTGAGTAGCTGGGATTACAGGCACGCACCACCATGCCCAGCTAATATTTTTTGTATTTTTAGTAGAGACGGGGTTTCACCATGTTGACCAGGATGGTCTCGATCTCTTGACCTCGTGATCCACCCGCCTCAGCCTCCCAAAGTGCTGGGATTACAGGCTTGAGCCACCGCGCCCGGCAGTAATTTCTGCATTTTTAGTAAAGATGGAGTTTCACCATGTTGGCCAGGCTGGTTTCCAACTCCTGGCCTCAAGTCATCCACCCGCCTTGGTCTTCCAAAGTGCTGGGATTACAGGTGTGAGCCACCGCACCCAGCTGGACAAGCTTGCTTTGAATTTAACCACTAACCTAAGGGTTCTTTGTCCTGCCCAGAGGTCCTATTGCATCTCGTGGACCACTCACTGCTTTGCTCTCCTGCAGGACAGTTTCATCCAGCGTCCTCCTCCATCCTCACTCTCAGCCAAGGACCATGGTCCCCATTTTACTGTGAAAATAGAAGCCTTCGAAAGAGAATTTCCGCAAGTTTTAAGCTGCCACGACTAGGCTCCTACCAGCTTCTGAGCTCCATATTTTGCTGTCCTCATTTCTGTGGGTGAACCATCTGTGCTCCTATCCAAGGCCACCCTCTGCACTTGTGCACAAGATTCCACCCCTCTTGCTTACGTCAGGACACCGTGCCAGCAGTTCCCTTCCTCCCGCATTATCAATCTCTGCAGTTCTGGCGGGTCAAGCTGATTAGCATATACATGTGCTATAATTTCTCCCTTGAAAAAATAATCCTCCCTTAACCCCCTGTCTCCCTCCAGCAGTGGCCTCATTTTTCTTCTCCTCTTTATGTAAATCTCCTCTTTTAAAAAGAGCTATCTAGACTTAATTTTGCCGATTCCTCTTCTCGCATTCTCTTGTAAGCCCTCTCGAATGAGGTTTCAGCGCCAACGTTCCACCACAGCTTTTCTTGTCAAGGTCAAACACAACCTCCGCAATGCTGAACCCAGTGGTCATTTTCAGCCCTCATTGTCCTTGACCGTGGGTCCTATTTGACAGAACTGCTCCCTCTCCTGGGAACACTCTCTCCACTTGGCCCCCCAGACACTTACTACCCTCACCACACTCCTTTGGGTCCTTCCTGGCTCCTCCTCATCTCCCATCTTTAATGTTATTATTATTTTATTATTTTCTTTCTTTCTTTTTTTTTTTTTAATATAGAGGGACAAGTTCTCACTATGTTGGCCAGGCTGGCCTCCAATTCCTGGTCTCAAGTGATACTCTTACCTGGGGCTCCCAAAGTGCTGGGATTATAGGCATGAGCCACCGTGCTGGCCTCATCTCCCAGCTTTAAATGGAAGGCCTCAGGGCTCAGTTCTTAGATATCTCTCTACCCTCACTCCGTGGCTAATCTCCAGTCTCATGACTTTAAATAGCATCTATACCTTAACAATTGTCAAATTTACATATCCCTAACCCAGATATCTCTTTTGAACTATATATAGTCTCACATATCCAATTGTTTTTGCACAGTCTTCATGTGTGGGCCTAATAGGAACCTCCAGTGTAACGTGTCTTAATCTGAACTCCTTGTTCCCCAAACCTACTCCATCCATATTCTACCCACCTCAGTGGTGTGCTGAACCCCTGTCCACTCGCATAAGGAAGGCCCCGGGTTCAAGAGGCCAAAGAAGAGACCCAGAGCCAGCAAATGAGCCATGGATTTTTTTTTTTTTTTTTTTGAGGGGGAGTCTCGCTCTGTCGCCCCAGCTGGAGTGCAGTGGTGCCATCTTGGCTCACTGGAAGCTCTACCTCCCAGGTTCAAGCAATTCTCCTGCCTCAGCCTCCTGAGTAGCTGGGATTACAGGCATGCACCACCATGCCTGGCTAATTTTTGTATTTTTAGTAGAGACGGGGTTTCATTATGTTGGCCACGCTGGTCTCGAACTTCTGACCTCAAGCAATCTGCCCATCTCAGCCTCCCAAAGTGCTGGGATCACAGGCATGAGCCACCAGGCCTGGTCGACATGAGGTCTATTGAGGAGAACTTACAAGATGGTCCAGTGGTGGTGGGCTGGACAGTAGGACTGCCGCCACCTGCAGAAAGCATGCATTTCCTCTCAACACCTGCCCCTAACAACCTCCACTTGGCAACCTTCATTTAACCAAAACAAAGGGCCTCAATCCCCTGTATGACCCTTGTTCCACAGGATGGGAAGGGGGCTCTGAGTTTCCTCATAGATGAGGATCTCTAGGTTGGCCACTCCAGGACTTCTTAGCTTAGAACTCCAAACACACATCAAGTACCTCTGTCATTCAGGGTCATTCTCAGGGTGTGCTTCGGTTATCTCTGTCAGGTGTGTCTGCCATACATTCAATAAATGGCAACTCTGTCCTTCCAGTTTTAGGTCATAACTCTTGGTGTTAGCCTCAGTGCCTTTTTTTTTTTTTTTTTTTTTTTTTTTTTTTTTTTTTTTTTTTTTTTTTTTTTTTTTTTTTTTGAGATGGAGTCTCGCTCTGTAGCCCAGACTGGATTGCAGTGACGCGATCTCAGCTCCCTGCAACCTCTGCCTCCCAGGTCCTGGTTCAAGCAGTTCTCCTACCTCAGCCTCCAAGTAGCTGGGATTTTAGGCATGAGCCACCATGCCCAGCTAATTTTTGTATTTTTTAGTAGAGACGGGGTTTCACCATGTTGGCCAGTCTGGTCTTAAACTCCTGACCTCGTGATCCACCCGCCTCGGCCTCCCAAAGTGCTGGGAGTACAGGCGTGAGCCATTATACCTGGCCGGTGCCTCTCTTTCTCTTGTACCCATGTCAGATCCATCAGCACACCTGCCTCCAGAGCTCCTTCACAAAACCTTCCTTAGCATCTCCAGAGGGAAGTGCTCCAGGCCAGGCCAGTCCTCCCCTCCTAGCACCAGTATCATCTCCTGTCTTAGGATCCACAGGAAGAAGCCTCAGTTTGTCAACTTGAAGTAACCTGCTGGCTGATGACATGTAATCAATTTCACTTGGCTGCTGCGATTCTCAGTGCCTGGCACGTAGTGGATATACAATAAACACTTACTGGATGAAAGATATTTTGAAAAATAATTGTTCTTTGTGAAAAAGGACCCTCATGGGATAATACTCAGCAATAAAAAGGAACAAACGGTTGGTAAATGCAACAGCATGGATGGATCTCATGTGCGATGTGCTGAGTGAAAAAAAATGACAAAATCATGGAGATGGAGAAAAGATTAGTGGTTGCTCAGGGCTAGGGAGGATTCGGGGCAGGGATGTGTGGGACTAGGAAGGGGTAGTTCAGGAATATCTTAATGGTGATGGATAGTTCTATGTCTTGATTATAGTGGTGGTTTTGACTCTACCCATGACAAAATTAGGGTTGCCAGATGAAATACAGAATGCAATGTCCAGTTTAATTTGAATTTAAGATAAACAAGGGCCAGCCGCAGTAGCTCATGCTTGTAATCCCAGCACCTTGGGAGGCCAAGGCAGGCGGATCACCTGAGGTCAGGAGTTCAAGACCAGCCTGACCAACATGGTGGAATCCCCATCTCTACTAAAAATACAAAAATTAGCCAGAGTCGTGGCAGGCACCAGTAATCCCAGCTACTCAGGAGGCCGAGGCAGGAGAATTGCTTGAACCTGGGAGGTGGAGGTTGAAGTAAGCCAAGATCACACCACTACACTCCAGCCTGGGCAACAGAGCAAGACTCCATTTCAAAAAACAAACAAAAAACCAAAGATAAACAAGGAATAATCTTTTCAGTATAAGTATGTCCCGAATATTGCATGGGATATATGAAAAACAAAATTTAACTGAGTTTTCCTGTATTTTTATTTGCTAAATCTAGCAAACCTAGGAAAAAATGGCATAGAACCCTAGGCATACACGTTTTATGTATGTCACTTTCCTGGGTGTAGTACTGTGCTGTGATTATGTAAGATGTAACCATCCAGGGAACTAAGTGGAGGGCACACAGATCTCTGTGTACAATTTTTGCAACCTCCTGGGAAGGTAAAATTATTTCCAAATAAAAAGCTTTTTAAAGTGGCCCTCCAAAGAAAACCAACTGCTCCTGTTAGCGATGAAAACAAAGAGGTATAGGAAACTGCTGGTTACTAACCTTGGAAGTTTTATGGAACATTGTAAAACTGGCACTTCACAAAGGGCTTAAGATGTGTCTCCCTTGAATGTCAATGCTCTTGTGTAGTTATTGACAGTATAACGAAGTGGTTATGAGCGTGGGCTCGGGATCCACACACTGGCTCACATCCTGGCTCCTGTATTTATTAGCTGTGGGTTGTATTTGCCGAGTTGTGTCAGAGCCAGCCCCCCACCCCTCCCACCCCCGTCTCTTTCCTGTTCCACATTCAGAGACATTAGGCAGGAAGCTTGAGACAGGCCTGCAAGTATGTACACTACTGAGATTGGCAAACACTACAAATCAGGGCATTTTGTTCTTCCCAGAGAGCTAGTTGGTTTTTCTTTTTCTTTTTTTTGTTTGAGACGGTCTTTCTCTGTTGCCCAGGCTGGAGTGCAGTGGCATGATCGTGGCTTACTGCAACTTCCGCCTCCCGGATTCAAGCCTTCCAAGTAGCTGCCACATGATCAATAATGTGGATGGAATAGATTTGGGGAACAAGGAGTTCAGATCAAGACACGTTACACTGGAGATTCCTATTAGGCGCACACATGGAGACTGTGCAAAAACAGTTGGATATGTGAGACTATATATAGTTCAGAAGAGATCTCTGGGCTGGGGATATGTAAATTTGACAATTGTCAGGGTACAGATGCTATTTAAAGTCGTAAGACTGGAGATTAGCAAGGGTTACAGGCATATGCCACCTTGTCTGGCTAATTTTTGTATTTTTAGTAGAGACAGGGTTTTGCCATGTTGACCAGGCTGGTCTGAAACTCCTGACCTCAAGTGATTCACCCGCCTCAGCCTCCCAAAGTGCTGGGATTGCAGGTGTCAGCCTCTGTGCCTGGATGCTTTTCTTTTTTTAAAGTTTGAATTTTAGATGGGGTTTCACTGTGTTGCCCACGCTGATGGCAAACACCTGGGCTCAGGCAGCGCTTCCAGCCTGGCCTCCCAAAGTGCTAGGATTACAGGTGTAAGGCATCACACCTGGCCCAGAGAGCTAGTGTGAAACATCTACCAGCACACCAGACTTAGAGCCTTAGTTTCCTCATCTGTGAACGAGAGGATAGTAATAACCTTATCATGCTATGAGAAGTAAATGGGATAACGCATGTCAGGTGCTCATCGGTGAGTTCCTTTTTTTTTCTTCCTTGAGACAGAGTTTCGCTCTTGTTGCCCAGGCTGTAGTGCGGTGGTGCGATCTTGGCTCACCGCAACCTCCACCTCCTGGGTTCAAGCAATTCTCCTGCCTCAGCCTCCTGAGTAGCTGGGATTATAGGCCCAGCTAATTTTTTTGTGTTTTTAGTAAAGACGGGGTTTCGCCATGTTGGCCAGGCTGGCCTCTAACTCCTGACCTCAGGTGATCCACCCACCTCAGCCTCTCAAAGTGTTGGGATTACAGGTGTGAGCCACTGTGCCTGGCCTAGTGAATTCTTCAAATAGTTAAGTGGGCAATACTTGTGAGCTAGTATTACCCCTCATTTTAAACCGTGAACAACTTAAGAGCAGGTCTATGCACTACTCATCTTGATATCTTTAGTGTCTGACCTGACATGTAGTAGGTTCTCAATGAATGTTTACTAAATGAGTGAATAAATGGCAAATAATAGTAACTTGGGCTGAGCGTGGGGGTTCATGCCTGCAATGCCAGCACTCTGGGAGGCTGAAGAGGGTGGATCACCTGAGGTCAGGAGTTTGGGGCCAGCCTGGCCAACATAGTGAAATCCTCTCTCTACTAAAAATACAAAAAAATTAGCTGGGTGTGGTGGTACACGCCTGTAATCCTAGCAACTTGGGAAGCTGAGGCAGGAGAATGGCTTGAACCCAGGAGGCAGAGGTTGCGGTGAGCCGAGATCATACCACTGCACTCCAGCCTGGGCGACAGAGCAAGACTCCATCTCAGAAAAATAAAAAACTAACTTGAGGTAATATGCCTCTAGAAAATCTGTACTTTTTCAGAGGAATTTCAGGACACACTTCTTCATCTTTAAACATGAGCTTTTTCAGGCCCTGTGGCAGGCTGCCAGGGGGCCCTGGGGTGCACTCCTGCCACCCAAGGGTAATGTCCGCCCTTGCAGGCCTGGCCCTGAGCCCCCAAGGAATGCAGCTCCTGACGCACCGCCTCCAGGTGGCAGGCACAGGCCTCGCCTTCCTCCAGGAGCCAAGATGGGGCAGTTCTGGCTTTCAACCTGTCTGACTAGAGGTCATTTAATCCTCGCTGGATTTGTCCTGTTTATTTTAGTGAACAGGGCTGTTTACTTTCGGTTCGTATTTCTAGGGATGCTTACTCATTTTGCTTCCCGTTTATTTGCTCTTTGCAAGCACTTGAGTTTGAGTAAATATGTCTATAAAGTTCCAGGGACTGGGTGATGCTGTGTCTGCTGTTTTAATGGCCTTTAAACAGTGTCTGCTCAGGTAGGCACTTTATAGATGGGTTGAAAAGATAGGAAATTCTGTTCTCAGTGGCCTCTGACTCCTTTCCAAGCTGACAGCTGGCCACCAGCAGCTTATGAATCATGGCTTTTCATCAGTAATAAAAGTATTGAAGGCCGACACCCATCTCAAACAGAGAAACCGACCCACCCTGGGCCGACAGACGTGGGTCTTGGAAACTGTGGCAGGTGTTTAAACTCTAAGGCAGGGCTCAGGGTATGAATCCCGCCCCCCAGCCCCCGCCCAAATGCCTTTTAAGATGCAGATTCTCGAGCCCCATACCTGAAAATCCTGATTTGGAAGATTTTGGCTGAGGCCTAGGGATCTCTACTTTTAACAGGTGCTGCAAGTAATTCTGCCATCTTTAGATCACCCTGAGAAACGCTAATCAATTCTCGAAAAACACTTGTGCCTGTGGGTGAGCTGCCCTTGAACTCGGTTGTTGGGCAACGTGGCATGGAGAGAATGGGGCACCTGACAGGTTGTTTGGAATGATGAAACCCTCCAAAGTTAGCTGAGAGGACGATGATTGCTACTCTGTTAAGCCTCTTGCTCGAGGTCTAGTTTGTTAGCAGATTGAGAGCAGGGGATCTGATCTCATTCGTCTCTTTATTCCCATAATGCCTAAGACAGTGTGTGGCTCACGGATGGCCGGTGCCCAGGAACATGTGTCTGCACTGGCTGGGACGCTCTTGCTGCCCACAGAACCAGACAGGCCCCATTACCTTGTGGTAGCCAGCAAGCCAGCTGTTGAGGACGAATGCAGTGGAGAGGCTCAGAGCCATGGTGACCTGCTCACCTCCTCCCAAGGCTGGAGACCGGGTTCAGGTGGTTTGGCCTGAACCAGGTGCCTTTGTTGTCAGATCTTCCCCCTGCCTTGGGCCCCAACTTCCAGGTCTCTGTCATCCTCAGAGCCCATTATGACATCATCAGTGCAATGTGAAGCAATAACATCCTCAGGGCACCCCAAGCCTCAGGCTGCCATATAGTGGCTAATAGCTAAATGTTGACACCTGACCTGGGGGCGGGGTATCTTGTATTCTGGAAGTTTAAGGATAGAGACTTTTTTTCTTTTGAAACGGAGTTTCTCTCTTGTTGCCCAGGCTGGAGTGCAATGGTGCAATCTCGGCTCACTGCAATCTCCACCTCTCGGGTTCAAGCGATTCTCCTGCGTCAGCCTCCCAAGTAGCTGAGATTACAGGCACTCACCATCATGCCCAACTAATTTTTGTATTATTAGTAGAGATGGAGTTTCACCGTGTTGGCCAGGCTGGTCTTGAACTCCTGACCCCAGGTGATCCGCCTGCCTCGGCCTCCCAAATGTGCTAGGATTACAGGCATGTAGCCACCAAGCCTGGCGAGACTTTTTCTTTCCTTGAAGAACTCCTCCCTCATTCTCAATTTCGGCCCCTTTGTTTGCTTCCTGCCAGCCAAGGCTCTAATTATTTTACCAATACGTGTTTACTTTTTTATTGTCTGTCTCTCTCATCAGAACGTGAGCTCCAGGAGGACACAGCCCTCCCTGTTTCCTTGTTCCCTGCTGTGTCCCAGTAGCAAGCACGATGTCTGACCTAGTAAGTGCTCAATAAAGACTTTCTGGGACATGAAGGCATGAATGAGAGGCTTCACTGGCTCCAGTCATCCATTAATTTATTCATTTGAATTGCATGTCTTGTACATCTGTTGTGGGCCAGGCTCTTGTCGACCTGAATAACTGCTTTTCTGCCCCCAGGAGCTGCCAGCCTGGTGGCAGGCTGCTGGAGACACATCCTTTGTGTAATGCACTCTGACAGGGGCTATCTCTGAGCTGTAACAGAGATGGGGTTGCATGGAGGAGTGCGCCGTGGCAATGACAGGCTCTTAAGCCAGAGAAATCGTATCTCGTCTGGCAGGATTTCCCCCCCGCCTGATTCAGGGAGCCCCATCTGCCCCCAGGCCTCTGCCTATGCTGACAAGCACTGCTGCTTGTTCCTGCTAATATTGCAGCAGGGTGCTTCTATAGAAGCAATCTATAAAACACCATTTACAGCCATAACTGAACCACAGAAATCAATCCCCAACGCTCACTCCCATCAACAAACATGCTTTGAGGGCCTCCTCGGTATGGGGCACAGTTTGATGGTGCCCTGGGAAACAGAGGGATGAATAAAATGAGGACTCTGCCCCCAGGGGAGGAGGGGTTTCGAATCTCCCAACAAAGACAAGACACATGGGAATGGGATAAATACTGTGCTCAGCAGAAGCGGGGATGCCAAGTAGAGAATGAAGGCTCTAGAACTGCGCTGGGCAGTACGCAGCTACACGGGGCTCTTCAGTCCTTGACATGTGACTACACCTTCAAGTACCTCTCTCATTGAGAAGTACTATACCTATAAAACAGTGTGCACATTGGCTTATATACAAAATGTATGAAATATCTCCATTTTAAAATATTGCTTACAGGTTAAAATGATAGCATTTTGGATACATTGTGCTAAATATGCTATATTGGTAACATTAATTTTACCTGTTTTTATTACTTTTTTTTTTTTTTTTTGATACAGAGTCTCTGTCACCCAGTCTGAGTGCAGTGGCACGATCTTGGCTCACTACAACCTCCTGGTTCTGGGTTCAAGCGATTCTCCTGCCTCAGCCTCCTGAGTAGCTGGGATTCTAGGCGCCCACCACCATGCCTGGCTAATTTTTGCATTTTTAGTAGAGATGGGGATTCCACCATGTTGGCTAGGCTGGTCGAGAACTCCTGACCTCAAGTGATCCACCTGCCTCAGCCTCCCAAAGTGCTGGGATTACAGGCGTGAGCCACCGCACCTGGCCTGTTTTTATTACATTTTAAAATTGCAGCTATTAGAACATTCAAAATGACATATGTGGCTTCCATTGTATTTCTATTAGACAGCACTGGTCTAGGAGTAGAGGACCCAGCAGGGGACCAATAGCCTGTGTGACTGCAGCTGCAAGAATGCTGAGGAAATGGGACAATGAGGAGCCTGCAAGGGGAAACTGAAGATGGGTGTGGGGAGGACATTCGAAAAGTTGGATCATGAAGGGAAGGAGGGAGGTGGCAGTTCAGGGAGGCCACCAGGGTCTCAGAGAAAGACAATTACCAGATCTTCCTCTCTCTCTGGCCATCTTCCAGAAAGAAGGACCCTGGCCACTTGCAGCTATACCCCTGGCCCGGCACATGCCTGACAATGGTCTAGAATGAGGTGCCTTCATTTCAGCCCTTGGCAAGGGAGAGTGAGCCAGAGATGGCCGTTAAGCTGCATGTGGATGCTAAGTCATGGTAAGCGACATCCTTGGCCAGGACATCCATTGCAAGGTGGGTTAAAAACACATCTCTGCTCCCTGACTCCCAGCTCTGGGCAATGGTGGGGAGGGAGAGATCAGGGATTCTGATATAGATGCTGCTGGAGTTCAGTTAATGTCTGAGATCAGGGAGGATTTCTCGGAGCAGCAGTGTGGCCCAGGAGGAGGAAGTCAGCCCCCTGACCTAGCCACACAAAGCTCCCATTATGAACACGTTTCATCGGGGGACATCAGGCAGGCTGGATCTGATGTTCATTTCTCTGCCCATATCCTCCTCCTCAGTCACACAGAGAAGCCGTAAACACTCGAATACAAGGATTAACTCTGCGTGTGGTGTCTGGGACATCATGCACAACTCTTGGTGGCTGTGTTTGTGTCTGTGTTAAATTGATCTTTTTAACCCCCAGCACCTAGGACGTGAGGCTGCCAAGCTCGGTATTCAATAAATATTGATGGATGAATGAACAAAGGAAGAAAGGAGTGCATGGGTAAACAAATGACAAATATATCAAGACACAGATGCAGGGTCTTGGAATGGGCTAATGCTGTTTTCTGCTAGATTTTTGGATGTGGGCAAGCGAGAAGGTCTCTCACAACACAGATCCCAGGCTGTCTGGGTCCGAAGAGAACTGATGCCCAGGCATGGCATTTCACCATCCTGCCTGGGGCCCTGGACCTACAGGATTTGAGGACAGTGTATGGCCCGGCTGCAGCCTTCCTGGGCTAAAGCTCTGCCTCTTAGTCTCTTATCCTACTAAGTGCTTTTTAGAAGCCCTTTAAGGTCTTTGTAAAAGGAAATATAATGTGAAGAATACTAGAAAGACTGGATAAGCCTGATTGGGGGTGGGAGTGCCTGAATTACCCGACTGGCTAAAGAGGGGCTCCCTCAAAGTTCATTGGAAGCCTGCAGCTTCCCCTTATGGCCACTGGAGGGCACTTGGACCATGAAATACCAGATCTTTGGAGAGCTGTGATTCAACAAACGTTTCAAAATCATCACGATAATGATAGCGCTTGTGCATTGAATATCCAATATGGTGTGAAACACCTTATATATATATATATGTGCATATATATATAAACTCGTTTAATATTCACTACAATTGTTGTGAGTTACTAAGGATATTTAGAAAAAAATCAAGGCTTGAAGAAGTCACTTACCTAAGATTGCTTAGCTAAATAAAATTTGGGAATAAGAACTTGAACTCGAGCCCCTGGGCACCAGCCATAGGTAATAAGTGCGCACAAAGTTGAAATGAGGACTCTCTGGCTATAGGACACACACACCACACAAATATTATTGTTCCTGAACAATCTACACATTCTGAGACTGGAAGATAATTTACAGACAATTTATACATTACATGGTAATGCTTCTTTTTTCCCTTGAAATGATGTTATTAAATAAATGAAGTGTCTCACAATTCATGGTGTCTTAACTTGAAGGAAATAAGGTCATAGTAACACAAGGCAGAAAAGATAATTTTCATTGAACATTTACTATGTCCCGGAACTATTCTAAGCACCTTACATAAAGGAACTCAATGAATCCTCATAGGCACCCTCTGAGAAACACGTTATTACCCTCATTTACAGATGAGGAAATGGAGACACGAGGAGGAAGACAACTTGGCCAAAGTCACGCCTCGAGGAAGAGCTGGGATCAGGGTCTCTGGTAGTCTGGTTCCCGTCTGGGTTCCAAACCACTCTGGGCTCTGAGAAAAACTTGGGAGATGAGGCTGGAGCTGGCCTTGAGACTGAGATGGTAAGAGCTGTACTAGAAAAACTGCCCTGTGGAGGTGAGGGTGTTCCAGGCAGAGGAAAAGTGTGAGCAGGCCAGGCACAGTGGCTCACGCCTGTAATCCCAGCACTTTGGGAGGCCGAGGCAGGCGGATCATCTGAGGTCAGGAGTTCGAGACCAGCCTGGCCAACATGGTGAAATCCTGTCTCTACAAAAATATAAAAACTAGCTGGGCATGGTGGCAGGAGCCTGTAATCCCTACTACTAGGGAGCCTGAGGCAGAAGAATTGCTTGAACCTGGGAGGCAGAGGTTGCAGTGAGCTGAGATTGTGCCCCTGCACTCCAGCCTGGGCAATAGAGCGAGACACCATCTCAAAAAAAAAGAAATGCCCTGTGAAGGTGAGGGTGTTCCAGGCAGAGGAAAAGCAGGAGCAAAGGCCCGGAAGCAGGAAAGCACCAGCTGAGAAGTCGGGCCAGGCTTAGAGATCAGGGCTCTGGCCTCAGGTCTGGGCTACTTAGAGGCTGGGACAGCAGAACAGAGGCCTGCAGGGCCAGAGCACCCTGGGGCCTCCTAGGCATGGGGGGAAAGAGAGCAGTAGAATGTTAAGGCATGAGGAGGGGCGTGCTTCAGTCCAGGGAAGAGCTGAGGCCACCCTGCCCTGGCCACTCTCCAGAGGAGGGCCATTTGGGAAGCGCAGTGTGTGCTCAGGAAATGGCTGGATTGGGTTACCGGGAAGATTAAAGGAGCTAAATTGGGCCCGAGCCTAGGAGAGGTGTCCAAGAAGGGAACTGCACAGGACCAGCAGCTGGTAGGCCAGGAGAAGCAGCCTGGGACCTAGGAGGGGCGGGGATCCTAGTCCAGGCTGAAAGCCCTCCAACACCAAAAAGCTAGAATGTGGGTTCACCAAATAGGGCCTCCTCACTTAGAATGAGCTTCGGCTGGGGTGGAGCCCCAGAGGAGAAGAGAAATTGGAAGAAGTTGGAGTCTAGATTCAGCCCCATCCTGAGCTGGTGTCTGGAGCTCCAAGCCTTGTCCTGGCTGGGAAGTGGGGGGCACTATTGCTTGCAGGGTGTTGATGGGAGCTCACTGCACAGCACAGAGGAGCTGCTGGAAACAGCCTGGGGCCCTCCAGCACCTCTCAGCCAAGCACCAGCCTGCCTGCTCCTCTCAGCCTGATCCCTCCCCCAGCCTGAGTGGCAGCACCGGCTGTGGCCCCTCCCAGCCCCAAGGGCAGGCGGTCAGTGGTCTATTCTGGCTCCCAGGGTGGCTGGGGCACCTGGGAGAGGGTAGAGGGAGCACCTGCCCCATCTCTTTGAGGCTGGATGAGGAGGGGCATCAGGAGGACCCTTTGGGATGGCTGGGGTATGCCGTTCTGACTGCCATGGGTGGGGAGAAAGAAGGCTAGTGCTCTGCTTTCAGCAAGTTGTAACTCTGGGGATCTTTAATTGAGAAGGGAAGTGTAGCTGGGACACCCCAGTGCATTCTGGGAGCATCTGGCACTCACCAGCTGGGGCAGTGGGAATCCCCAGGGGCTGGCAGCAGACCCCAGAATCTTTTTGGAAATTCTAGGCGGCAGATCAAGCCTGGACTTTGGTCCCAGTCCTTCCGGCAGCCTCTCCAGGACAGAGGTGTGAATGCTGCTACTGGAGGCTGAGTCCTATCAGGTCGGTTGGGGGCAGTCTGGGGCCAGGGTGGACTCAGGGGAGCCTCTGCAGCCCATGGGGAGCCCTGTGCCTGGCTGGCCTGTGATTGGCATAGGGCAGAGGAGCCCCCACTGGATTTCTTATTCCTCAGATGGGAAATTTCCAGTGTCCTCCTCACCTGCCTTTCCTGTGGGCTGAAGTTCAGACTCCTCTGTCAATGGGGTCTGACTCCCTGACAGCCCCCCCCCCTCCATGCCCAGACCCTCACTGGAGGGCAGGGGTTTCGGGAAGAGGAGCAGAGCAGAAAGTCAGGAGGGACTTGCCCAATACTCGTCAAGGTGCTTTTTCCGTGGAGAGCCCCCAATGGGGCCAAGTTAAAAGGGGATGAACCTAGGGCTGTGTCCACCAAACAATATGTGGTGAGGGCTTGGAGACCACACAGAGAAATAAGCAGGACTTCTAGGGGACACTGACTGGGGTTCATATCCAAGCTTTGTTTTTCAGTTGCTGTGCAACCTTAGGAAACTTACCTAACCTCTCTGAGCCCAGTATCCACAGCTGTAAAATGGGGATCAGAGTTACTTCAGTGCTATGAGGATTAGAGATACAGTGATTCTATATGGCAGCTATCCATAACACGGTGCCTAGTATACAGTAGGTGCTCAGTGAGTGGTGGCTGTGTTAGTCTCAGAGGCACCAGAGCCCAGAGGAAGAGCTAGCGCTTTGGAGTCAGGCAGTCCTGGGTCTGAATCTTGGCCTTGACCTGCTGACCTGAAGCAAGGACTTGAGCAAGTCCCTGGCCCCCACTGAACCAGTTTCCTTATTGGTCAAAAGGGGATACAAAAACTACTCGTGACGGCTGGTACTTACTGAGCACTCGAAGCGTGCTTGGGCACTGTGCTAAGTGATTTGCAGATAAGTTTTTCATTCAATCTTCCCAACAACTCTATGCTGTGATTACCATTTCACAGATGAGGAAACAGGCTCAGAGAGGTGAGGAACCTAACCCAGGAGTGGGAGATCCAGGACCTGAACTCCGGCCGTGACCTATCAGATGCTTCTCAAATTCCTCCCCTTGCCCACACCTCTGCAGAGCCTAATGGAATTGAAGTATTAGCTGACTATCTGGCAGGTGTGAGGAAACAGAAGGACCAAGGGCTGGGCTACAAGAACATATAACACTCAGAGCCCAGAAAAGGGTGTTGTGTGGAACCCAACACTCATCTTCATTGTGTACTTGGATGGTTCAGAGAATAAAGCATTCCACCCAGCAGCAAGAACAGTTCAGGGTACTGTGGTGAACTTGGGTGTGGAGTGGCAGAGAAGGCCCTGAGGTCTGAGTGGACCCCAAGCTGACTGTGACTCAGCTGACTGAAGAGGAGGATGATCCTATAAGGCTATAAATAGCAGCTGTGCATAGTGGCCCTGTGAGGTCATTGCCAGCCTGTTCAGCCCCTGTTTAAAGCCTCACAGCCTCAGAGGGATGTAGGAAACCTGGAAGGGGCCCAGGAAGGCAGAGATCTGACCAAACTCGAGGGGCTGAACCAAAAAAGCCTATGAGACAAGATGAAAGGAATGGGGATGAATCAGGGGGAAGAGAGAACGGGAGCGATGACACTGAGATCCCAACAGAGAATTCCAGGGAAGGCGTGCCACCCCTTTTCTTCTTCTAGGTTGAAGTGTAAGAAAGAAAGAAGGGGCCGGCTCGGCTGCTCACGCCGTAATCCCAGGACTTTGGGAGGCCGAGGCAGGTGGATTACTTGAGGTCAGGAGATCCAGACCAGCCTGGCCAACATGGTGAAACCTCGTCTTTACTAAAAATACAAAAATTAGCCAGGCGTGGTGGTGGGTACCTGTAATCCCTTCTACTTAGGAGGCTGAGGCAAGAGAATTACTTGAGCCTGGGAGGCGGAGGTTGCAGTGAGACGAGACTGCATCACTGCACTCCAGCCTGGGCAACAAGAGTGAAACTCTGTCTCAAAAACAAAACAAAAACAGAAACAGACCTCTCTCATCCCTCTCTTTGGGGTTGGGTCAGAGTAGGGAGGTATGTTCGAGAATATTTCACTTTAAGCAAGGATAAACCGAGACCCAGAAAGGGGAGGTGACCAGTCCAGTGTCACACAGCTTGTCTCAGAGCTGGTCCAGGACAGGCCCCCAGACCAGCCATGTGCTCCCAATGCATCAGGAAGCATAATCCCAAAGTGCTGGGATTATAAGCATGAGCCACTGTGCTGTCCTGGGACCTTTCTTAATGCTACCAAAGCTCCTTTCCCTTCCATCCACCCTTCCGTCCCATCCTCTCCTCCCCCTCATCTCTTACTGGGTGAATACCCCCTGAAATTTACCGGGCATGGAGAGTCCACAAAGCCCTTTCGCCTCCATCATCTCATGAGCTCCTCCCCCTTGAGGGCCAGCCTCCTCCTCCTAGCCTCCTTTCTGGGATGAGCTGTCCTATTTGGTGGGAGAAGTTGGGGGTTGGGGAGGAGGTGAGGCTAGCCCCAGACTTGCCCTACTTTGGCAGAAAATCCACAGCACTCTGTGTCTGTAAAAGGAGCGTGGGGCAGGAGGGGGCAGGATTCAGGGCTGTGGGGCCCTCCTCAGAGAAAGAGCGAGGTCGGGGCGTGGGGGTGATGAGGATGATGAAGGAGGGGTTGATGAGAATTGGGGTGGGGGTGCCAGTGAAGGAAGGGGCCCAAGAGAGGGTCTGGGGGCTGGAGGTGGATAAAAGTTAGGAGAGGGAGGATATGGCCTGAACGTCTTAAGCCCATGAGATGTGGAGTGCGGCCGATGGGAGGGGGGTCAGTTGCTGGCTGAGCCTGGGGAGGAGGCAGCGCAGCAGGAGAGGGATGAGTTTCAGGGAGAATCCTGACGCCATCCCGGCTGGGCCCCCAACTCTCCAGCCTCCCCCCGGCTGATATCAGGGAGAAACAGACGCCTCTGGACATTCCTTCCCTTTTACAGTCACTCTGGCTCCTCAGCAGCCTGTGGAGGTCAAGCAGCTGCTCCAGCTGGGGGAAGGTGGATGGAGGGGAGGGGATGCATGGGAAGGGGCTACTGGAGGGAGGGGCTCTGGGCAGGGAGGCCAGGGGACATCAGACAGTGAGTCCCAAGGAAAAACTCAGCTGAGACCACTCACCGTTCTCACCCACTGCTGGGGCCCAGGGTCTCAGGTTGTCAGAAGCTGAGGGGACCTCAGAGGTGACCTGGCCTGGTCCCCTCTCACGTTGGGGTCATAACAGGGCCTGGGCCAGGGACTTGCCCAGGTGGCCCAGATGGTCAGCTGGTGAACCCCCAGGATGTCCACCTGTATCTTAGCCTCCAACTGACCCCTCTACCCCCCATCCCTATGCTTGTGCCTCCTGCCACCACTGCCCCCCACCTGCCCCTGCCACTGACCCAGGGCTACAGTTGATGATGACGGCATAGGCCCCCAGAGTTCATCCGTGCCATGCTGTCCCCAAGCCTCTCTTACACAATGGCTGCCTTCTGGCCCAACCTAGCTCAGGGTGGAAGCACGAGGTCCCCAGCTGGGAAAAAGAGAGGGGCCCTGGAGGAAGGGACAGAGGGTGCCCCTGTGGGTGGTGTCAGTCCACAGAGGGATGGCATGCTGGGGGAGGAATTAACACTGCCTCACACCTGTAATCCCAGGGCAAGCGAGGCTCTCCCAGACAGGGTAAAGGGCCAGTTCTCACCTTTTTGAGCTCTTTCAGTTTTTCCTAATCCAAATGCCCTATGCCAGCAGAACCACCTCAGCGATCCATACCAGCCACCTGCCCTCCATCCATGCCATCCATGGAATCTGGGAGCTCCTAGGAAGAGCCAGGACCCTCATCTTCCAGAGGGCCTTCTGTGAGGTTCAGAGATCTGCTGAGGCGTCCTCCAGACAATGCACTCGGTGGACAGCAGGGAACAGCGAAGGCCAAGGTCTGGGGGCTGGAGAGAGCTGGGCAGCCTCACTCAACAGAAAGGAGGCTGAAGCGAGGGGAGTCTGAAGGAGCGGTGAGTGAGCTGCAGTTGGCACGGTGGGCAGGGCCAATCCTGGGGGGCCCTCAGAGGCCATGACGAGTTTAGATCTTGCTGGTTCAATAAGTCAGGGAAAGGAGAGGAGCTGGGAGTGGTGAAATCAACATGTTCCAAATGGCATGAGCACTGCCCCTCTTTGCAGGACAGATCTGTGAAAGGGGGGTTCTTGCTCTGCTTTGGCTCCCAGGTTAGAATATGTGGCATAGCAGAGACACATCATCTGGCTTTGAATATAAGGAAATGTTTTCTTTCTCTTTTTTTTTTTGAGATGGAGTTTTACTCTTGTCGCCCAGGCTGGAGTGAAGTGACATGATCTCAGCTCCCTGCAACCTCCGCTCCCCAGGTTCAAGTGATTTTCCTGCCTCAGCCTCTGGAGTAGCTGGGATTATAGGCCCGCACCACCATGCCTGGCTAATTTTTGTATTTTTAGTAGAGACGGGGTTTCACCATGTTAGCCAGGCTGGTCTTGAACTCCTGACCTCAGGTGATCCGCCCGCCTCAGCCCCCTAAAGTGCTAGGATTACAGGTGTGAACTACTGCTCCTGGCCAAGGAAAGGTTTTCTAACAGCAGAGCTGTGGAGGAGACATGTTAGGCACTCAGGGACTCTTTGGGAATGGAATGTGCTGCCTGGAGACAGTGAGTCCCCAGGCACTGGAGGGATTCAAGCTGATCAAGTGCTTGCTGGAGCCACAGTAAAGACGACTTCGGACTTTAGAGAGAAGTGGGAGCATGAGACTGGTCAGCCTCGTGACCTGCTGAGGTCCAACGTAAGTTTCTAAAACTCTGAGGTTTGAGTAATCTGAAAATATTTCAAACAGAGAGCAGGACTAACTTCCTTCCTTAATTCATTTAACAAGAGCTATTGCCAGTACCCACTGTGCAAGGCACCATCCCACATACACAAATTTATAAATTGTCCCTTTTCTGATAAATGCTGAATGAAATAGTCTTTCCTGGTGGACCTTCCCATTTCCAATACCAATTAAGAAAGAGACCTGATCATTAAATAGCGTGACTGTTATGTTTTAAAAAACAAAGTACCAAAATTTATGTTCAAAGGTGTCCTAAAGATATTCACACCAGCATTGCTTATAACAGCAAAAGACTGGAAACAACATAAATGTCTATCCATAAGGAACTAGCCAAATAAATTATACCAAGTCTATATAGTGAAATACAAATAAAGATGTTATGAAAAATAACTCAAAATCTCACAACAAAGAAAAGTACAGGACCAGATGGTTTAACTGGTGAATTCTACCAAACATTTAAAGAGAACTAACACCAGGGTGGGCACAGTGGTTCACACCTGTAATTCCAAGAGTTTGAAAGGCCAAGGCAGGAGGATCACTTGAGCCCAAGAGTTTGAGATCAGCCTGGGGCAACATAGGGAGACTCCATCTCCACAAAAACGTTTTCCAGGCATGGTAGCACATGCCGAGGGTCCCAGCTACTAGGAAGACCTAGGTGGGAGGGTGAGATGATTGCTTGAGTCCTGGAGGTTGAGACGGCAGTAAGCCATGATCACAGCACTGCCCTCCAGCCTGGGCGACAGAGTGAGACACTGTCTCAAAATAAACAAACAAACAAATGTAAAAACCTAACACCAGTCCTCAAACTCTTTCAAAAATTAGAAGAGGAAGGAATATTTTCTAACTCATTCTATGAGGCCAGCATTATCCTTATACCAAAGCCAGACAAAGACACTACAAGAAAACTATAGACCAATATCCCTTGTAAATATTGATGTAAAAAAATCACAAAAAAAATATAAGGAAACCAAATTCAGCAGCAAATTTAAAGGATTACCCTCTATAATGAGGTGGGAATTATTCCTGGAATGCAAGGATAGTTCAACATACAAAAGTCAATCAGTGTAACAGTTCACATTAATAGTATAAAGAAAACCCCCCACATGATCATCTCAATGATAAATGAAAACAACTGCATTTACAATAGCATCAATAATAAAATACTTAGCAATAAACATAACCAATGAGGCATAAGACTTGTACACTGAAAACTATAAAATATTGCCAAAATAAATGAAAGAAGACAAAAATAAATGGAAAGACATCCCATGCTCATGAACTGGAACACTTAATATTGTTAAGAATTTCAATGCTACCCAAATTGATCTATAGATTCAGTATAATCCCTATCAAAATCCCACCAACATTTTTGCAGAAATAGAAAACTCCATCCTAAAATTCATAAGGAATTTCAAGAGACCTCAAATAGCCAAAAATTTTTGAAAAAGAACAAAGATGGAGAACTCACACTTTCTGAGCTCAAAATTTACTACGAGGGAACTGTTATCAAAACAGTGTGTTGTACCAGCATAAAGACAGACATATGGACCAATGGAACATAATAAAGAGCCCAAAAATAAACTCTCATACATGTGGTTAAATTATTTTCAACCCAAGTGCCCAGACCATTCAATGGGGGAAAGGACAGTCTTTTCAACAAATGATGTTGAGAATACTGGATATCTACATGCAAAAAAATGAAGCTGGACTCTTACCTTTTACCAAATACAGAAATTAACTCAAGATGGATAAAACAGCCAGGTGCAGTGGCTCATGCCTATAATCCCGGCACTTTGGGAGACTGAGGTGGAAGGATCGCTTGATCCCAGGGGTTTGAGGTTGCAGTGAGATATGATGGCACCACTGCACTCCAGCTTGGGTAACAGAGGAAGACCCTGTGTCAACAACAATAACAACAACAAACAGATAAAATACCTAAACATAAGAGCTAAAATATAACATTCTTTTTTTTGGGGGGGCACAGAGTCTCACTCTGTCACCAGGCTGGAGTGCAATGGCTCCATCTTGACTCTGCAACCTCTGCCTCCTAGGTTCAAGTGATTCTTCTGTCTCATCCTCCCAAGTAGCTGGGACTACAGGCATGTATCACCACGCCCAGCTAATTTCTGTATTTTGGTAGAGATGGAGTTTCAGTATGTTGGCCAGGATGGTCCCCATCTCTTGACCTTATTATCCACCCACCTCAGCCTCCCAAAGTGCTGGAATTACAGGCATGAGCCACCGTGCCTGGCCTAAAATTCTTAGAAGAAAACAAAGATAGAAAGCTTCATGACATTGAATTTGGCAATTATTTCTTGAATATGACACCAAAAGCACAGGAAACAAAAGAAAAAATCAATAAATAGGACTTGATCAAAGGTAAAAACTTTTGTGCATCAAAGGATATTATCAAGAGTCCAAAGGCAAACCACAGAATAGGAGAAAATATTTGCAAATCATATATCTGATAAGGGATTAATAATATCCAGAGCATATAAAGAACTCCTGCAACTCAACAACCAAAAAACCCAAACAACCCAATTCAAAAATGGGCAAAGGATTTGAATAGACATTTCGCCAAAGAAGATTTACAGATGACCAATAAGCACATGAAAAGATGCTCAACATCACTGATCATTAGGGAAATGCAAATCAAACCACAATGAGCAGCCAGGTATGGTGGCTTGCTTCCATAATCCCAGCACTTTGGGAGACTGAGGCAGGAAGATCATCTGAGACCAGGAGTTTTGAGTCCTCAGTGAGGTATGATCATGCCACTGCACTCCAGCCTGGGCAACAGAGTGAGACCCTGTCTTTAAAAAACAAAATAAGGCTGAGTGTGGAGGCTTATGCCTATAATCCCAGCACTTTGGGAGGCCAAGATGGAAGGATTCCTTGAGCCTAGGAATTTGAGACAAGGCTGAGCAACACAGGCTTGGAGACCCTACCTCTACAAAAAAAAGTAAAAAAGGTAGCCAGGTTATGGTGGCTTGCAGCTGTAGTCCCAGCTACTTGGGAGGCTGAGGCAGGAGGACTGCTTGAGCCCAGGAGTTTGAGGCTGCAGTGAGCAATAATCCCACCTCTGCACGCCAGCCTAGGGTGACAGTGAGACCCCGTCTTTAAAAGACAAAACAAGGCCAGGCACGGTGGCTCATGCCTGTAATCCCAGCACTTCGGGAGGCCGAGGTGGGTGAATCATGAGGTCAGGAGTTCAAGACCAGCCTGGCCAAGATGGTGAAACCTCGTTTCTACTAAAAATACAAAAAATCAGCCGGGTATGGTGGCGGGCGCTTGTAATCCCAGCCACTTGGGAGGTGGAGGCAGAGAATTGCTTGAACCAGGGAGGCAGAGGTTGCAGTGAGCCAAGATTATGCCATTGCACTCTAGCCTGGGTGACAGAGCAAGACTCTGTTTCTTTCTTTCTTTTTTTTTTTTTGAGACAGAGTTCTGCTCTTGTTACCCAGACTGGAGTGCAATGGCGCGATCTCGGCTCACCGCAACCTCCGCCTCCTGGGTTCAGGCAATTCTCCTGCCTCAGCCTCCCGAGTAGCTGGGATTACAGGCACGCGCCACCATGCCCAGTTAATGTTTTGTATTTTTAGTAGAGACGTGGTTTCACCATGTTGACCAGGATGGTCTCGATCTCTTGACCTCATGATCCACCCGCCTCGGCCTCCCAAAGTGCTGGGATTACAGGCATGAGCCACCGCGCCTGGCCCCAACACTTTGTTTCAAACAACAACAACAACAACAACAAAATAAAACAGAAAAAACCACAATAAGGTACCACCTTACACCCATTAGGATGGCTACTATTAATATTATAAAACAAACAAACAGAAAATAACAAGTGTTAGCCAGGAAGTGGAGAAACTGGAACCCATGTGCATTTCTGGTAGCAACATAAAACGGTGCAGCTGCTGTGGAAAACAGTATGGCAGTTCCTCAAAAATTTAGACACAGGATTACCATATAATATATAGCAGCTCTACTCCTATCTACAGAGAAGAACTGAATGTAAGTATTTGAACAGATATTTGTACACCGAAGTTCATAACAACATTGTTCACAATAACCACAAGTTGGAAAGAACCCAAATATTCATCAACAGATAAACAAAGCGTGGTACATACATACAATGAAATATTATTTAGCCTTAAAAAGGAAGGAAATTCTGACACGTCATAACGTGAATGAGCCTTGAAGATGTTAGGCTAAGTGAACTGAGCCAGTCACAAAAGGACAAATATGGTATGATTCCACTTGCATGATGTACTTAGCATCATTCTACGGAAAGTAGAATGATGTTTACCAGGGTCTGGGAGGAGGGGAAGGTGGAGAGTTATTTTTAACACATATGAAGTTTCAGCTTGGGACAACAAAAAAGTTCTGCAGATGGATGGTGGCGATGGTTGTACAACGATATGAATGTACTTGATGCTACTGAACTCTACACTTAAAAAATGCCTCGAATGGTGAATTTTATTTTATGTATATTTTGTCACAATGTAAAAATGGCTCAGCTGTCAATGTACTAAAATGGAACCATCTCTAAGCTCTATGTCATTGAAAAAAGCTCGATTCAGACAGGGGGCTCCACATAAGCAAATGTGGCTGTATGTACATGAAGTGTCTCTGAAAGGAGCCGACGACAACGGAAACTTGGTTGCCTCTGAAGCGGTGTCTGGGGTGGCTGGGTGTCAAAGTGGGAAGGAGACTTACTCTTCACTTTATGCCTTTTGCATATCTTGAATTTTGTACCATGTACACTACCCATCCACATACATCGTCGATGTTTTTAGTATGTCCCATCCTGAGTGGTCCTCTCGGGAAGCTGAACCCTCCCTCCTGAGGTGCTGCCCAGCTCACAGCATGTTTTGGAGCGCTCCTCTTTCACTTGCCTTCCAAGCTTCGGGGTGTTGATTTGCACCCCTCCATGGTAGCAAATCCTCAGAGGTGGAACTGAATTCTGGAAACAGTCCCAAGTGGTTCAGGGCCAAGTCTGCTGGTTGTTGATTTTGACTAGAGAATAGATGGCATGATTTATTTGTTTTCTGCCTCATTTTGCCAAGGAACTCCGGCCTTGGGCAAGTCCAAAGGCCAATTTCCTTATGTGGTCTGGAGATCATTCACTGAGAAGAGCTCCAGAAACATTGTCCTAGTAGCGTCATAGAAATGGGTATAGTTCCCTACAGAAGATTAATCTAGGTCTTTGGGCTGTAAGTGATCAAAGCCAATACCAAGTGCCGCAAATGAAGAAAATGGAAAGTTTGTTGGCCCAAGGCCAGGAAGGACAGTCGGCGAGCTCAACTCACAAACTGAGCAAAGGGCGGCAGGAACCAGGGCCCTGGCCCACTTCTCCTCTCCAGCATTCTCTGCTTCTTCTTGTATATTGACCTCTCTTTCTTCTTACACCCTCAGGGGGCAGGAAACATGGCTTCCACAGGTTCCAGTTGAATAATCCCAGTTCCATCTATAAATTCCAGGGAAGGTCTCTGATTGGCCCTGCTCAAGCCCAGGCCCATTCCTTGACCCATCACTGAAGTCAGGGGGATGCAGTAATAAGACTGGCTGGAATCAGGGTCTTTTGGGGTGGAGGGATGGGGAGGAGGCACAGCGTGTCATCACAGTAAGAAAATGGGAAAAGAAAGCTTGCAGGCTACTTTGAGTGACAATGAGAAGGACGGTGCTGCCTGAGTGTGCTAAGGATCCACATGGTCTCTAAAATCCTCCAGGAGTGTACAGTCTAGTCTGGGAGATGAGACACAAAAATAACCAAAACACAACAGCTTGCACTGACTCGAGGGCTGGATAAGAATATCTGGAACTTCCCCATCTACTTCAGAAGATTGTCGCCTGCATAAAAATTAGACACTTAAGGCCGGGCGCGGTGGCTCACGCCTATAATCCCAGCACTTTGGGAGGCCGAGGCGGGTGGATCACGAGGTCAAGAGATCGAGACCATCCTGGTCAACATGGTGAAACCCCGTCTCTACTGAAAATACAAAACATTAGCTGGGCATGGTGGCGCATGCCTGTAATCCCAGCTACTCAGGAGGCTGAGGCAGGAGAATTGCCTGAACCCAGGAGGCGGAGGTTGCGGTGAGCCGAGATCGCGCCATTGCACTCCAGTCTGGGTAACAAGAGCGAAACTCTGTCTCAAAAAAAAAAAAAAAAATTAGACACTTAATGGGAAAGGGCTTTGAAAAGAGTGCAGTAAAAAGCTCCCTTTACAGTTTACCTGGCACACTCACACCCATCCTGGGGCCAAAGCACGGGATGTGGGGTCAGCCAGCCTCAGCTCCTGAGCTATAAAATGGGAATGAGGCTAGTCCCTACCTCCTAGGGTTGGAGAACTGGGGGTCATGGGTGTGAAGTGCTCAGCAGCCTGGCCCACCCCAGGTGGTCAGTATATGTAAGGTATTATTGTTGCTATACACATTAGTAGGGCCCGGGCCTATTTAAACCTTTATAGGGTCACATGGCAAGGCTAACCATCCTCACTTCATATCTGACAAGCTGGGGCCTGGAGAGGACGTGCCTGAGCTGGGGCTCAGACAAGAACGCGCCTACTCGTAACCCCTCCAGCTGGTGATGGCAGGGCTGGGGTAGGACCAGCTACCGGCTCCTAATCCAGTGCTCTATTTCCAGGATTTGCATTCCAAAAGGGTCAGGTTCAAGAGGGCTCTGGAGTGCCAGGTGGAGGTGTAGAGACACAGCCAGTGTTCATGGAGAAGGGTGGATGTCCTTAGCGGTCAGCAAGTGTACTGTGCTAAGCAGGGGGCTGTGGAAGTTAGGCAGGCCCTCTGCAGGCCTCCATTTTTGTCGGGGGCCTGGAGCATTATTGGGGGTGGGAAGTGATTGGGGCTGCCACCCCAGCCTTCCTTGATTATCTGACGCCCACCCACGCCTCCTCAGGTATCCCCTGCCCCCCACAACTCCTCTCCTGTGCCTTGTTTCCCGGCCGATGTGTTCTCCTCTATAAATACCCACTCTGGTATTTGGGGTTGGCAGCTGTTGCTGTCAGGGAGATGGTTGGGTTCACATGCGGCTCCTGACAAAACACAAACCCCTGGTGTGTGTGGGCGTGGGTGGTGTGAGTAGGGGGATGAATGGGGGGGGGGGACACAGGGGCAGGAGCCAGACAAAGTCTGTACAGGGGAGTGGACATAGCAATTGGAAACTGAAAGCTCATCAGATCCTTTCTGGAAATCACCCCTTGTTTATAAACTCTAGGCCACGCCCTTGACAGTAGGGGGGAGGAAGGGGGCCTGGATTAGTCCAGAGGGAAACTGAGGCTCAGGGCTAGCTCGCCGGTAGACACACATGGCAGGCAGGCTTTGTCCAGGATTCCTCCACCTGCCCTCCCTGCCTGCCTGGAGACCCCCACCCTCAAGGCCTGGCTGGGCTTGGCCTGAGACCTCCCACACCTCTTCAACTTCAAGAGGTTTAGGAACAAGGTGGTTCTGGGCCTTTCCAGGGAACAGGACTTGATCCTTTAAGAAATGGCCCAAAGTCTCTCCTTGACCAAAAAGGGGACCCTTAAACTAAATGGAAGCCTCTCTCCTGCTGTCTCCCCTGACCTCCCCCAGGACGAGGTGGCGACCAGGGCGGAAAGAGGCCCGCCTGGGGGCTGCAGACGTGGTTACTTCCCTGGCAAAGGATTGGCAGGCCTGCCTGTCACAGGCCCCCCACCGGTAGGCTCAGGGGCACAGGCCTCTTGCGGGGGAGCTGGCCTCCCCGCCCCCGCGGCCAGCGGCCGCCCTTTCCTGGCAGGACAGCGGATCTGCAGCTGTCAGGGGAGGGGCGGCGGGGGCTGATGTCAGGAGGGATACAAATAGTGCCGACGGCTGGGGGCCCTGTCTCCCCTCACCGCATCCACTCTCCGGCCGGCCGCCTGCCCGCCGCCTCCTCCGTGCGCCCGCCAGCCTCGCCCGCGCCGCCACCATGAGCCAGGCCTACTCGTCCAGCCAGCGCGTGTCCTCCTACCGCCGCACCTTCGGCGGGGCCCCGGGCTTCTCGCTCGGCTCCCCGCTGAGCTCGCCCGTGTTCCCGCGCGCGGGCTTCGGCTCGAAGGGCTCCTCCAGCTCCATGACGTCCCGCGTGTACCAGGTGTCGCGCACGTCGGGCGGGGCCGGGGGCCTGGGGTCGCTGCGGGCCAGCCGGCTGGGGAGCACCCGCGCGCCCTCCTCCTACGGCGCGGGCGAGCTGCTGGACTTCTCGCTGGCCGACGCGGTGAACCAGGAGTTCCTGACCACGCGCACCAACGAGAAGGTGGAGCTGCAGGAGCTCAACGACCGCTTCGCCAACTACATCGAGAAGGTGCGCTTCCTGGAGCAGCAGAACGCCGCGCTCGCCGCCGAGGTGAACCGGCTCAAGGGCCGCGAGCCGACGCGAGTGGCCGAGCTCTACGAGGAGGAGCTGCGCGAGCTGCGGCGCCAGGTGGAGGTGCTCACCAACCAGCGCGCCCGCGTCGACGTGGAACGTGACAACCTGCTCGACGACCTGCAGCGGCTCAAGGCCAAGTGAGGGCCCGGCGCCCCAGACCCCCCTTTCCGCCAGCAGGGCGCAGGAGGCTAGGCCTGGGGGCTGGGGTCCCTCTGTCAGCACCTGCCTTCTCCTGGGGTCCGGGACCCTCTCCTGCCTGGTGCGGGGAAAGGGTCCTCTACCCGGGTATTTCAAGGGGCCGTGACCTTCAGGTCTTTCCTCCTGTGCTCCCAACTTGCACAGGAATTGCCTTGGGGAGATAGATCAGGGGGTGGGTATGGGAGACTTTAGGGGACCCGGAGCCCTGTGGGCAGCCCCCTTAAAAAGCATCTTAAGATGCTGGGGTGATGTTTATGGGGTCTGGCAGTTGCCGGGCCGGAGGAAGGGCTGCAGGAGGTCCAGAGGGTAGTGTAGCCAGAGGGAGATGGGAGGCTGATAGGAGGCAGGGAGAGTGGAGCAAGGGCCCAGAGTCCAAGCAGTAGCTCTCAGCTCAGCTGTGATGAGGTCCTGGGAAGCGGGGTGGTGGGGGGAGCTTGGCCCGGGGGGCCTAGCTGAGCCTGTGTCTTTTTACAAGGCGAATAGACAAGCTGGAGAAAAAGGGAGTGGGTGGGGGCTGCAGCTCTCAGGGACCTTGGGAGGACCTGACTCTAGGCTTCACCAGGCTCCGGAAACGAAAAGGGCAGCAAGTGGAGTGTATGTGTTGGTCCTGCTTCTGACAGGCCAAGTTAGCAGAGTCACCCTCCTGCCACCAAAGTCATAAATATTAATTAAGCAGCTATATTGGCTAGGTTGGAGCTGGGAACCAGAAACGCAGAGGTGGATAAAATAGACACAGTTTCTAACCCCAGGGAGGTCACACAGTCTGGTGGGGACATAGACTTCAAGGGTGTGGCTCCAGGGCAGAGATTGGGCCACCTCCTGTGCCCTCCCTGGGTAGGTGGGGCCTCTTCATTCCCTTTCGGGGCCTCCTGTCTCTATGCAGCAGGCAGGCCCTCCCCCTCTGTCCTGGACCCAGTCCCTGGTCAGCCCCCTGCCAGTCGTCCTTTCCACTGCCAGCTTTATCACCCATAACTGTCTTTCTGTCTGTCCCACCCAGGCTGCAGGAGGAGATCCAGTTGAAAGAAGAAGCAGAGAACAATTTGGCTGCCTTCCGAGCGGTGAGTGCCCTTCTTTCCCCCCCGTGTGGCCTCTGGCCTCGCTGTGCCCCACCTGGGTGGTGGTGACCATGTCCTTCTTGCTTGGCCTCTTCCAGGATGTGGATGCAGCTACTCTAGCTCGAATTGACCTGGAGCGCAGAATCGAATCTCTCAACGAGGAGATCGCGTTCCTTAAGAAAGTGCACGAAGAGGTATGCCTCGGCCTCTCTGCCTGGGGTCACTGGGGCATGGGGAAAGCAGCTGGAGAGTGGGGCTGAGGTGGGGCTCTGGCTGGGAAGAGGGGTGTGAGGGTGCTGTGTGGGCTGGGAGGGTACTGAAGCTCAGCCATGCCCTGCAGGAGATCCGTGAGTTGCAAGCTCAGCTTCAGGAACAGCAAGTCCAGGTGGAGATGGACGTGTCCAAGCCAGACCTCACTGCTGCCCTCAGGGACATCCGGGCTCAGTATGAGACCATCGCAGCTAAGAACATTTCTGAAGCCGAGGAGTGGTACAAGTCGAAGGTGGGTGGACTTGCCCAGGGACTGGCATCTCTGTCCCCCTGAATCCCAGCTTGGACGTGCTGTGGCACCATCCACGGGGAGGAGAGCCCAGAGGCTCCATGCTCCCTTGCTCACCCCTACCTGGGCCCTGCCTCCTCCTCATCCTCGGGCCCCTCTCTCTGCCCTTAGGTGTCAGACCTGACCCAGGCGGCCAACAAGAACAACGATGCCCTGCGCCAGGCCAAGCAGGAGATGATGGAATACCGACACCAGATCCAGTCCTACACCTGCGAGATCGATGCCCTCAAGGGCACTGTGAGTCCCTGCCCACCGGGCCGGGCCCTGCCCCTTCCTGTCTGCAGTTCACACCCTCACTCTGTGACCTTGGGCCCATCATAGATCCTCTCTGGGCCTTCGTCTCCTTAAATCTACAATAGGGGTGAAACCAGACATGGATTCCATTTGGGTGCTAAGGAATCAGGAGTTCCTGGGGCATCTGCCTGTGCGGGGAACGTGAGGCCGAATGCAGATGCTCCTTTTTTATCTGTTTTATTCTCTGAGTGTCCACATATAGACTTCATTTGAGTTCAGGGTTCAACATGTCCTGGACCTGACCATCTGGAGTTGCCTGCCAGCCCCAAAGCTGTGTCTTTCTTCATTTTGGGCTCCTAGTGTCCTCTTTCCTTCCTTGACCTGGGCTCCTCCTCCCCTGCAGAACGATTCCCTGATGAGGCAGATGCGGGAACTAGAGGACCGATTTGCCAGTGAGGCCAGCGGCTACCAGGACAACATCGCGCGCCTGGAGGAGGAAATCCGGCACCTCAAGGATGAGATGGCCCGCCACCTGCGCGAGTATCAGGACCTGCTCAACGTGAAGATGGCCCTGGACGTGGAGATCGCCACCTACCGGAAGCTGCTGGAGGGAGAGGAGAGCCGGTGAGGGGCCAGGCAGGGCCCGGAGCGGGGCGGTGGGGGGTGCTGGGTGGTCCATTCCTGCCCCCAGGAGGCTAGGAATTATCTCAACAAGACCTGGAAACAATTTTTTTTTTTTTTTTGAGACAGTTTTGCTCTTGTTGCCCAGGCTGGAGTGCAATGGCGCGATCTTGGCTCACTGCAACCTCCACCTCCTGGGTTCAAGCGATTCTCCTGCCTCAGCCTCCCGAGTAGCTGGGATTACGGGCACCCACAGCCATGCCTGGCTAATTTTTTGTATTTTTAGTAGAGAAATGGTTTCACCATGTTGGTCAGGCTGGTCTCGAACTCCTGACCTCAGGTTATCTGCCCACCTCAGCCTCCCAAAGTGCTGGGATTATAGGCGTGAGCCACGGTGCCCGGTCTGGAAACAATTTTATACAAGAGGCCACCACTCTATTAATTGCAGCGAATTAACCAAGGCCACCTGGGTAAAAAGCAATTTAATTAACAGCGTTTATAAAAAGAGAAATATAAGTATTCCCTTATCCACCTTCAGAATTAAGAACCAGCAGCAAAAAAACCATATTCAGCAACCAATAATAAAATATTACTGCCAGTCAAGGGAGAGATGAAAGCAGAGTGGGGAGTGATGAGGAAGGAAAGGGAGGGAGCAGAGAGAGGCAAATAGAGAGAGAGGGAGGGAGAGAAGCCTTGCAGAGGGATAGGCTAAGAGAAGGTAAAGAGATGCATACAGAAGGCATGAGAGTGCATGCACATGCACACACACACACGTGCATACATGTGCACACATATGTAAGCACACGCATGTAAGCACACGCACATGCTCAGAGGAAAAGACACGGATGTCATGCTCAGAGCAACCCACCTCTAGATACAGGAAACAACATACAACTGGAAAGAGACACCAGGGAGCCTTGTGGGATAACAGAAATGTTCTATATCTTATTTTTGCTTGTTTCGGATACAGAGTCTTGATCTGTCGCCCAGGCTAGAGTGCAGTGGTGTGATCTCAGCTCGCTGCAACCTCCGCCTCCTGGGTTCAAGTGATTCTCCTGCCTCAACCTCCCAAGTAGCTGAGATTACAGGCATGTTCACCACACTTAGCTGATTTGTTGTATTTTTAGTAGAAATGACGTTTCACCACATTGACCAGGCTGGTCTCTAACTCTTGACCCCGAGTAATCTGCTTGCCTTGGCCTCCCAAAGTGCTGGGATTACAGGCATGAGCCACTGCGCTTGGCCTAGAAATGTTCTATGTCTTGATTTGGACTGGTAGTTACACAGACGTGGACATTGATCAAAACTCATTGGATTGTACATTAAAGATCTGTGCATTTCACTGCATGTAAATTTAACCTCAATTTAAAATGGATTAATTACTCCAAAAACTGGTACCCCTTAATATCTAAAATTTTTAAAAAGCAGCAGACGCCCAGCTGGTACAGTGGCTCACACCTGTAATCCCAGCACTTTGGGAGGCCAAGATGGACAGATCACGAGGTCAGGAGATCGAGACTATCTTGGCCAACATGGTGAAACCCCGTCTCTACTAAAAATATAAAAATCAGCTGGGCGTGGTGGTAGGCACCTGTAATCCCAGCTACTTGGGAGGCTAAGGCAGGAGAATAGCTTGAACCCCGGAGGCAGAGGTTGCAGTGAGCCGAGATTGTGCCACTGCACTTCAGCCTGGCGACAGAGTGTGACTCCATCTCAAAAAAAAAAAAGGCTGCAGATGTGTTTAGATATAGGTATACACACAAAGACATAAAGAGAAACTTCAGATTTTGTAGCGTGACATCTACATATGACGGCCTTTGAAGGTAGCTAAAGGCATGTGGCATTTTTCCAGCATTAGGCCTAAATGATCAGCTCTCAGAACTGGTGTGGCTGGAGGGTGGGCACAAGCAATGGACATCACCCACAGCTGCTACTGATGCAACCTTCAGTGCTAGAAGCAAGTTGGAAATCCTGGTGCACTGGAGGGTGCAGTGGGGTTGGGCGTCCTGGTGTCATGCCAGCAGGTCAGAGTTGAAATGAATGATCCTTACAGAAGAGACTATTCCTGGGACAACTCTAGCTGGCCTTTGACCCCATTCCTTGAGTGGTGTGGACAGTGGGAGTGCTGGGGTCCATGGGACTCGGACAGCTGAGGATGGCGTTTAGAAAGGACCAGGCTGAGTCTTGATGGGTGGTCTTGGGGAAAGATGGAGGCTTTTTAACTCTTCGAGGCTTGGTCTCTTCTCTTTCAGGATCAACCTCCCTATCCAGACCTTCTCTGCCCTCAACTTCCGAGGTGAGTATCTGCAGGCAGGTGGAGGCTGGGGTTGCAGGGGCCAGGAGTCCAGCATGGGCATTGCCCAAGGCCAGCCAGGAGGGAGGATGGGACCACGGGGCCAGGGACAGACCTGGAGTCTGGAGAGGTAGGTGAGGGAGTTTAGGTAGAGGCGGATGAGGCACTTTATGACAGAGAGAGCTTTTTATATGATTATATTGTATTGTATTTAACATGCCCCCTGTACCTTCTTGGAATATTGGGCCCCAGAAAGCAGCCTCTGTTCTGAATTCCAAACTCTAAAAGTAGCAGGGGTGTCCTTGGGGACCTGGCTTCAGGAGCACCATCTCATACCACCTGCATTCTAAGGCACCCACTGCCCATTGTCTGTTTGGCACATTGCCAAGCACTGCCTCGGCTGCCTTTTGAACACCTCCAGTTTGCTGGAGCAAGATGTTGGATGCCGTCTGAAAAAAAAAAAAAAAAAGAGCCAAATCTTAGCAAAGCCAAACCATGAAAAGAATGAGCTCTTAGGGCATTCTGCCATTCTGACAGTAATATGCAGATGGGATGGCTTTCCAACCCCAGAGAGCAGAGAAACACAGGCTAATGATGCATTAGGAAAGCAAGTCAGAGTCCTTGGCAGCTGCTCCTTTCCTAGATCAAACCTTTTCTATCTTCGATGTACATTTCCATCAGGAAAAAATACACGCTGTGCTCCACCGAGTCACAGTGTTCATCACAGGCTAGTTGCTAGCTAAGGAAATTCATGAACACCAAACTCATAATACCAAGGACCTCCATTTGACCCTTCCTGTACAACTCAGAGACTCTCTGCTAGTTGTTTATATGGACACCAAGTTGTTTATATGGACACTCAGTTAGTTGTTTATACAGACACCAAGTATGAGTCTTGCATTTAAAACTTCATAGTACAAAACATCCCCAACTGCATTGCACAGTGCTTTTCCAAATCAATAGCTTTGTGGCCACGGTAGGGCAAGTATGGTTGGTACCATTTCACTCCATGTCCTCAGTGAGGAAACTGAGGCACAGAAGGGCAAGTGACTGACCATCAGCACAATGAGTCAGTGACTGACTCCTGCTCCGTCTCACTTTCATTAAGATGTCAAGTTGCTCATCTGAAATCTTAAAGGGAGATGGGTACTGTAAGGTCCTCTAAAGGGGGCCTTGAGACCGGGCTTTTGGGTTCTATGTTGAAGAAGGGGAGTCCCAGGATACAAATGTGTGCAGGGCTCTCCTGGGGCCTGGAGAGGAACTAGGAGGTACGGGGAATGTCAATGCCGTGCAGTTTGGGCATCAGGGGTCCCCTAGCCTCCTGCACCATCCTGCACGTGGAGCAAATCTGTTGGCTCCCGAGACCCTCTAAACTATGGGACTGGCCGTGGGACTGCAGAACTACCTGCTGGGTGCTGGGTTCAAGGACAGGTATTAAAGTCTTGAAGAAGTAACAAGCCTGTCTTGAGGGGGGTTGGGATCTGCTAGGACTCTGCCCAATACGTCCCCAGATGGACTCCCAATCCCTGGTACTTGGTCAGGCTGAGTGTGCGATGAACCCTATTACAGAAACCAGCCCTGAGCAAAGGGGTTCTGAGGTCCATACCAAGAAGACGGTGATGATCAAGACCATCGAGACTCGAGATGGGGAGGTGAGTGGTCTGTCTGGGCCCGTTCCCCTTGGTGGGGGCTATGGATGTGTCTGTGGGGACTGTCTTCCACCCAGCTGTGCTGATCCAGGCCCCTGACTAGTGGGGCAAGAGAGATCCTGTGGCCCTGGGGTGGGGATGGCTCAGGGCTGAGGCTCCATTCTCTTGCCAGCACGTGGTTGGACTGGGCTTCTTTTCTCCCCAGGTCGTCAGTGAGGCCACACAGCAGCAGCATGAAGTGCTCTAAAGACAGAGACCCTCCGCTGCCAGAGACCGTCCTCGCCCCTGTCCTCACTGCCCCCTGAAGCCAGCCTTCTTGCAGCCCAGGACACTGCACCCAGCCTCAGTCCTCCCCTCACAGCCTCTGACCCCCTTCTCCCCTCACTGGCCATCCCCTGTGGTCCGCAACAGGGACATGGCCCATCCCTGCCTGGTCACAGGGCATGCCGCAGCTGCCTCTGTGGCCCCCATCCATGAGCCTTGGCTGTTGGCAGTGAGTAAGCCTGGCTCTCGTGCTGGATGGAGTCCAGGCTAGTGCAGTGGCCCTGTCTCTCCCACCTCCGTGACCTTAGGCACTAGCCTCTGGCTCTGGGCATGGCCCTACAGCAGGGTGTTGGGATACTGCAGGGCCAGGAGAGAGGAAGCCAGGCAGGTAGCCAGGGGGACTATCCACTATGGAGACTGGGGGACTTGAAATTGTCCCTGTGGTCTCTTTTTCCTTTCCCCAGGCCAGGGTGGACTTAGAAAGCAGGGGCTACAAGAGGGAATCCCCGAAGGTGCTGGATGTGGGAGCAGGAGATTGAGAAGGAGAGAAAGTGGGTGAGATGCTGGAGAAGAGAGGAGAGAGGCAGAGAGCGGTCTCGGGCTGGTGGGAGGGGAGCCCACCTCCCCACGCCTTCCCCTCCCCCGCTGCAGGGGCTCTGGAGAGAAACAATAAAGAGATTAGCACACAAGCCAAGCTGGCCCCTGCCGTCTTGACTGCCAGGTCTCCTGTGGGGTCCCTGGGGCCCTGTGATACCACCTGTCACCCTGAGATGGACTGTACTGACCTCCTGCCCAGCCCGACTTTCCCCAGGGCCTCACACCCGCTTGTGTTCCCAGAGCCGCCTGGCCTTGCTGTCTGTATGCAGCGCATGGGGCAGGGAGGGCTGGACAGGGGCTTTTGTTGGGGAACCACAAATACCTCTCGCTGGGCTCCAATTCCAGGACTGGCCCCTTATGCTCCCTTTTGCACCTTCAGGTCAGCCGGGCTAGGGGACAGCACTTGCTATTCTTTTTGAAGGATGCAGCTGCTCCCCACTAACTGGCACTGAAGTAGGGTTTCCCTAGTCCCTTCTCCAAAGAAGCCAACAGCCCCTTTTTTTTTTTCACTCTTTTTATTTTTGAGACAGCGTCTTGCTGTGTCACCCAGGCTGGAGTGCAGCAGTGTGATCATGGCTCACTGCAACCTGGACTTCCCGAGCTCAAGTGATCCTTCCATCTTAGCCTCCCAAGTAGCTGGGACCACAGGTTCACGCCACCATGCCTGGCTAATTTTTTATTTTTTTGTAGAGACGTGGTCTCTCTATGTTGCCGAGGCTGGTCTTGAATGTCTGGGCTCAAGTGCTCCTCCTGCCACCTCAGCCTCCCAAGCGTTGGGATTACAGATATGAGCCAATGGTCTCTATTAACCCTTTCCAATACCATTTTTATATACAAGTCCCAATTCAGAAAAAATGATGTTTGGAAAAATGGAAAGATCTATTCTGTGCTTTGATAAGAAGGTTCAATACTCTAAAGAAATCAATTTGGTCTCCATTCATCTATAATTTCAATGCCATGCAATGTCAAAATACCAAAGAAAAATTTTAAGAGAATTGGAGAAGGTGGGAGGTGGGTGTAGGATATCTGGAAAAAAATTAGGAGGCTTTGTAGTTTCTCCACCTATAATCCCAGCACTCTGGGAGGCCGAGGCAGGATGATCTCTTGAGCCCAGGAGTTTGACATCAGCTTGGGCAATGTAAGAAGACCTGGACGCTACAAAAAATAAAAAATTAGCCTGGCATGGTGGCGTGAGCCTATAGTTCCAGCTACTTGGGAGGCTGAGGTGGGAGGATCGCTTGAGCCCAGGAGGTCGAGGCTTCATTGAGCTGTGATTGTGCCACTGCACTCTAGCCTGGGTGACAGAGTGAGACTCTGTCTCAAAAAAAGAAAAAGGAAACAAAAAATAGAAAATCATAGAACATCAAAATATATCAGAAGGCTATGATAATCAGAACAGATCTGTTAATGAAGAAGAAATATACAAATACTAATGAACAAAATGGAGTGTTTCGAACAAGACTCACACACATGAGACATACATATGTTAAAGGAGGTATTTCAAATTTGTGGGGAAACCTTAATGATTCAGCATAGGGTTTGGGGTAACTCAACAGCTAAGAGGTGGGGTAGCCAGCAGAGTGAAGGCTGTGTCTCTTTTACTCCTTCTAAAAAAATATATTCTAGTGGATCAAAGATGTAGGAAACGATGGATCCATGTAGGCCTCAGCCTTCAAGTTTCTCCTTCGAGATTTCAGGGATTATCCTTTGAAGGAGTCAGGAAGAGGGTAGAGATCACAAAGATAATAAGCTCAGACAGTTTGTGTGTGAAATAAACCTCAGGAGGTTTTAGTCTTAAGGTCCTTAACCTGACCTTCCTAACTGACTTTTCCAGAAACTTCCAAAAGCCTCTCTGGTGTCTCTTCCTCTTCTTTAATGTGGCCCTGGCTGGCAAGTCACCCCTCTCTCTAAGAAGGCCCCTTCTCTGTTGTAGTCCTCATCTTTGCCCTAAGAGGACCTGGGGTATAGCCGTGTGTCCCCTTCCTCTGCCACTGGTGACTCATGCCCCCCAGTGCTCAAGTAGGGTGAACGCTACAGGGCCCAGAACTACCCCAGTCAACCTGTAGAGAAACTCCACAACAAACGTCGCAGGAAATGAAATTGAAAGTCCCATTTCCAATGTCTTTGCACTGGGGTGGAGGAGGAGGAATGGGTAAGGGGTTTCTTATTCTTGAGCCTGTTGGGGGCCCTGGAGTCTATGCCAGCTTCTCCATGTTGGACACACATGGGCAGGGCTGGGCCCAGGTGGTCTAGAGGGGGTGTGCATATCTGTGAGTAGTTTCTGGAATCCTTCTTCTTTCTCCTGAATGAGCTATGTACACTTATCTGTCCCGCAAAGGATAAAGGGACATATGGGTCAGGGGAGGTTTTGGAGGGAGCCCCCCCCGCCCCCTGCCCCGCCAAATGCTTAGGAACAGACTAGTCACTAAGGTGGAAGGAATGTAGGAATCTTAGGCTCTTGGCGTCAGACCTCAGAAGGCTCCCAGGCAATGATCCTTGCGGTGCAGAAACTCCCTTCTCAGCCTTGCCCCACATCCTTCACGAGCCTTCCTCAAACTCTGCCTGAGTGTCTCCAGAGCCAGGGAACTCACTGCGTCTTTGATAGCCCCTTCCAGCTGGGACAGTTCTAAAAGAAAGCTGTTCCTTCTCAGCACACCTGTCTCCCGTGACTGCTACCCACTTGTCCCCAGGGGGTAAAGAAGACCCAGAGCCACTCTCTATCCCCTAGTGGGGAAGGGTTATTTGAGCACAGCCTGCCTGGAACTAGAAATTCTGGTTCTAATCTTTGCCTGTCTTCTTGGGAGCTGAGCAGTGACCAAAGGAACCCAGGGAATGGGCAAATATAAACCAAAAATGATTTGGGTTTCAACCGGGTGCAGTGGCTCACATCTATAATCCCTGCACTTTGGAAGGCCAAAGTGGGAAGATCACTTGAGCCCAGGAGCTTGAGACCAGCCTGGGAAACTGCAAGACCTAGTCTCTAC
>NW_016107406.1:3575334-3581995 GCF_001604975.1 Cebus imitator
AAAAAAAAAAAAAAAAAAGGGTCCTATTGGGTCCTGTGTGGCCATATACAGACAACCAGCTCTTCAGTGTGCCCCTCCCCCACACATCCCCACACATAACCTTATCACCTCTATGGCAAAGCCTCTTCCTGCTCCTTGGGCTCTGGTGTCTTACCCTTCAAGACTCTGAACATTGAGAAGCAACAGTGCTCACAGAATGCTGACTGGCTCCCCATTGGACCCAAGGGACCAGGCCCCGACCAGCTCTGACCCCAGGGGACAGGGTGGAACAGAAGGGATTGTGGAGGCAGATACTGTATGCCAAGACTGATGCCTCAGCAAACAGTTTCCTGCCTGTCTGTCCACTCTGGGTACCTTTTCACCGCTTGTCCTTTGAGGCGCGTGTCCTGTTCCACTCGTCCACCCTTTCCCTCCTCCCTCTCACCGCAAGCTCTCCCAAGGCACATCTGCAAGTGCATCAATAACCTTCGATTTAACACCTAAAATGTCAGCTACCTAAGGGTAGAGTTTTTATCCATTTTATTCACTACTGTATCCCAAGTGCCCAGAAGAATGCCCAGAAGAATAGTAGGTACTCATTAAATATTTAAATACTTAATGAATGGATACCTACTGTGCACTTTTACTTACTTTTATCTAAATTAAATATTCACCAGGAAGGGCTGATGACCCCTCCACTTTATTCACTGATTTAATGAACATTTACTGAGATTTTCCCATGTGCCAGGCATGCGGTACATCATTATGGCTTAAGAAGTACCCAGTGGTCCAGAGAGGTAGGGTGACCTGCCAAGGTCACACAGCAGTCTGTAGCAAAGGAGGACTGGGCCCCAGGCTCCTTGGCCACTAGAGCTCAGATCTCTTTCCATGACACCACAGGCTTGTGATTGCAGGGCAGACTGGCAGTACATGTACCCAGCTAGGCGCCAGGCTGCAGGGCACTGTGGGGCCCACACTAGGGACAGGCAAATGCCTTGGAGCCAGCTGTCCCAAGTGCTTGGCCTGGCCAGAGCCTGACAGCTTCCAGCTGTCACAGATAGTGTGGGCTCCTCCCAGAAGAGGGCACCAGTGACTCGCATGGACCTGAGCCCTCCCTATCCAGGCCCACAGACTCCTGCCGGCAAATCAACGAACACCCCAATTATGAATCTAGGAAGGCAGAAGACAAGTCATGTTCCAGGCTCTGTGCCAGGCCCTTTTAAATAGTTAATATTCATTTGAATATTTAATATTATAATTTAATGCCATCACTACAACGTAAGTCAGATCATGTAATTCTGTTCAAAACCCAAAGATGACTTCTCATTTCTCCATGAACGAAAGCGCCATGGCCTGCAAAATTCTAGCCCATCTGGCCCCTGCTGCCTGTCTGACCCATTTCCCTCCTCTCTCCCCTTTCTCCTTCCAGCTTCTCTGGCCTTCTGCCTCTTCTTGGAGCTCACCAGGCATATTCCCATCTCTGCCTGAAGCAGCCCTCCCAGATATCTGCATCATTTGCTTTCTTACTCAAGATTGGCTCAAATGTTCTCAGTGGGGCCAACTCCAGCTATACACTGTTTGCAAGTGCAGTCCCCCACCACACTCACATCTGCCTTAAGCTTTGTCCATAGTACTTACCTCCTTCTAACAATCTTTACAGGTCCCTCCCTCCCTCCCTCCCTTCCTTCCTTCCTTCCTTTTTATTGAGATGGAGTCTCCCTCTGTCACCAGGCTGGAGTGCAGTGGCACAATCTCAGCTCACTGCAACCTCCGCCACCAGGGTTCAAGCAATTCTCCTGCCTCAGCCACTGGAGTAGCTGGAATTACAGGTGTGCACCACCAGGCCTGGCTAATTTTTGTATTTTTAGTAGAGATGAGGTTTTGCCATGTTGGCCAGGCTGGTCTTGAATTCCTGACCACAGGTGATCCACCTGCCTCAGCCTCCCAAAGTGCAGGGATTACAGGCGTGAGCTACTGCACCCAGCTTATTTCTTTTTATTTTTGTTGGTCTCTCTTCTCAAGTAAAAGCAAAATGGGAGCAGGAATCTTTGTTCACTGCTGTATCCTTAGTCCTTAGCACAGTGCCAGTACATAGTAGGAACTCAAAAATATTTGCTGATGAATAAGAAATACTTTGTGGATGAATAAATGATTAAATCCTGAGTTGGTTTTAATTATCTACCTCCATTCTACAGATAAGGAAACTGAGGCTTAGAGATGCTAGGTGACGTGCTCAAGATCACAAGATCACTAACTAACCAGCCAACATTTACAGTCTACCCACTGCATTCCACACACATTTAGTGGCACAGTGTCGGGTGGCTTTGGGTTATTTGTTTTTTGAATAGTCTCTATTCCTTTTTTCTTGATGTACTATCTGTTTGCAATGACTTCCCCCATGTTTTCGCCTTCTAGAATTCAATGTACACTTTAGAATTCAATTCATCATCAGTGGTTGCCAGGGATTGGTGGAGGGGAGTGTGACTGAGCCCAAAGGGGATACACAAACTAATATCTGGGGTGATGGAATTGCTCTGTATGGTCCTGGGGTGGCAGATACATGATTCTACACATTTGTCAAAGCCCAGAGAACTGCACCTCACAAAACATAAGCTTTAATGTTTGCAAATTATAAAAAAATTATTCTTCAAGGCTCTTAACCTCTATGGATGTAATTCAGTGTTTAAATGGTTCCTCCTGTGTTTTTTACACACTCTCTTTCTCTTTGACTTCAGTATCCCAGAATAAGGGCAGCAAAGAGTAGGCAAGGGGAAGAATAACATTCTTTGTCTCTGAATGATTCATGGCTCCTCTCAGCACTTCCTGGGCTTCAGAATCCTTTGGGGCTCAAAGTCAGGCCTGGGTCTCCCACTTGGACTTCTTAAAAATGTTTTATTTTGTGATAATTATAGATTCACATGCAATTATAGGAAATAGTATGTTGACCCAGCAATCCCATTACTGGGTATATATCCAAAGGATTATAAATCCTTCTATTATAAGGACACATGCACATGAATGTTCATTGCAGCACAGTTTACAACAGCAAAGACCTGGAACCAACCCAAATGCCCATCGATGATAGACTGGACAGGGAAAATGTGGCACATATATACCATGGAATATTATGCAGCCATCAAAAATGATGAGTTCATGCCCTTTGTAGGGACATCGATGAACCTGGAAACCATCATTCTCAGCAAACTGACACAAGAGCAGAAAATCAAACATCGCATGTTCTCACTCATAGGCGGGTGTTGAACAATGAGAACACATGGACACAGGGAGGGGAGCACTACACACTGGGGTCTGTTGAGGGGAAATAGGGGAGGGACAGCGGGGGGTAGGAAGTGGGGAGAGACAGCATGGGGAGAAATGCCAGATATAGGTGAAGGAGAGGAAGGCAGCAAATCACACTGCCACGTGTGTACCTATGCAACAATCTTGCATGTCCTTCACATGTGCCCCAAAACCTGAAATGCAATTTAAAAAAAAAGGAACCTGGAAAAAAAATAAAAAAATGAAGAAAGAAAGAAATGCGAAAAAAAAATAAATAAATAGTATGGAGAGATCCTGCATAACCTTCACTTGGTTTCCTCCTAGGGTAACATCTTGTATGACTATAGTACAGCATCACAACCAGGAAAGGGGCATTGGTATAATCCACGTACCTTCTGCAGATTTTACCAGTGTTACATGCACTCTAAGTATGTGTATACAAGTGCAGATGCACATTTAGTTCTATGAAATTTTATCACTTTTACAGATCCACGTGGCCACCACCACTGTCAAGATACAGGAAGATACAGAACAGTTCTGTTGTTTTTTTCTAAATTATTATTTATTTATTTATTTTGGACAGAGTCTCACTCTGTTGTCCAGGCTGGAGGGCAGTGAAGTGATCTAGGCTCATGGCAACCTCTACCTCCTGAGTTCAAGAGACTTTCCTGCCTCAGCCTCCTGAGTAGATGGGACTACAGGTATGAGCCACTACACACAGCTAATTTTTGTATTCTTAGTGGAGACATGCTTTCATCATGTTGGCCAGGCTGGTCTTGAACTCCTGAGTTCAAGTGATCCACAAACTTTGGCCTCCCAAAGTGCTGGGATTACGGCATGAGCCACATGCCCAGCCAAGATACAGAACTGTTCTATCACAAAGGTCTTATCTGGACTCTTGATGTTTCTCAACGTGCAACCTTTAGACACGTCAGAATCAGTTGAGTCATTTGTTAAATGTGCAGATTCCTCCCAGCTCAGCCACTGAACCAGCATGGGACAAGGAGGCTGGGAATCCGGCCTTTTAACAGACACCATCCTCGGAGAACCAGCACTTGAATTGGCCCTCATTTTTATTCATCCTTCACTTAGGATCCTCCTAAGACACAGCTCCCACCGGGTTTTTTCTGCCGCTTAAAACTGTGCAGTGGCGCCCCCTGCTTTCCGGGTGGAGAAACCAAAGACTTAGCAACCAAAGCCTACTCCAGGCCCCACCTCCCTTCCTCCACTCACCCCACCCACTGCGGTTCAATCCCTCCAAACCTCTCTAATTCCTAGAACGCCTGTGTTTTCATCAGGCTCATTTTGTTCATGCCGTTCCCTCTGCCTGGAATGTCCTGCCCACTCTTTTCTGCCGATTGCAACCCTATTCCACCACCCATTCTTACAGATGAGGACTTGGAGGTTGAGAGAGGTTTGATGTCACCCAGCAAATAAGGGCAGGGCGCGCTGGGGCCCCAGTCCACCTGACTCCCAGGCTCCTGGTCTTACTGTTAGTCAGCTGTAATGGAGGCGCCGGGGGAGGCCAGGGTCCCTCTTCGGAACTGTCTGCTCACCTCCACTTGGGCCTGTCTCCCCATCCACCTCTCAGGCAACTCACCAAGACCGTTCCTCTTCCTCCCCTCCCAGCCAAGCCGGGCAGGGATGAGGGGTCTGAGAGGAAGGAGGAAGGGAAATGGGACTGAGTGCAGGGGTAACCTGACTCCCTGCAGTGGGTCGTCTGGGGGCCAGGTGCGCTCGGAGGAGAGAGCCTGTAGCAAATACCCAGGGACTCCGTCAAGCCAGACCGCGAAGAGGGCTCCTGGAGGGAGAGAAGGAGCCGAGTGGAGTCAAGTCCCTCCTCTGCTGCCCCCTCCCTCCACGGCTCCCTCGCAACCCGAGCCGGGGGGCCTAAAAATAGCCCCCAGGCGCAATCGCCGGCCGCCCCGGTGACCTTCTGGGTAGCACAGGCCGAAGGCGGGCGGGCAGCAGGAAGGCAGGCCGCCGGCCCCCCAGACTCGTCTCCCAGGGCACCATCCCGCGGGTGCCCCCGTGGCCTCCCGGTTCCGGCTTCCCCCCAGCCCAGCTCTCAGTGGTCATGCAAAAATCCCGGGGCACGCGAGGCGAGGACGCGGGCACGAGGGCACCCCCCAGCCCCGGGGTGCCCCCGAAGAGGGCCAAGGTGGGGGCCGGCGGCGGGGCTCCAGAGGCCGTGGCCGGGGCGCCGGTCTTCCTGCGGCCCCTGAAGAACGCGGCGGTGTGCGCTGGCAGCGACGTGCGGCTGCGGGTGGTGGTGAGCGGGACGCCCCAGCCCAGCCTCAGCTGGTTCCGGGATGGGCAGCTCCTGCCCGCGCCGACCCCCGAGCCCAGCTGCCTGTGGCTGCGGCGCTGCGGGGCGCAGGACGCCGGCGTGTACAGCTGCGCGGCACAGAATGAGTGGGGCCGGGCCTCCTGCGAGGCGGTGCTCACAGTGCTGGAGGTCGGAGGTAATGGGCAGGTGGGGGCCGCGCCCGGTCGGGTGGGGTGTTCGGAGGTAGAGAAGGGCTGCCCAGGCCACGTGGGCGAGGTACTGGATACTGGTTCCTCCGCCTTCTTCCCAGGTGCCCTGGCCTCTCGGCTCCCCGGCCCCAAAAGTGAGATCCACAGTCAAGTTCAGGGAAGGGGGTGTCAAGGTAGAGAGGCTCTCCCCAGGAAAGTCAGAGGTCAAGGGGCAGCAAGCAGTTGGTAAACCAAGCCTGAGACCCACTCCCGCCTCTCAGGGAATTCTGGAGTGGAAGTTCTAATTCTCCTGTAGAGAGAAGCCTCCTGGGGGAAAGGGTCCCCTTCAGCTCCATAATTTAAACATGAGATCGACCCTTCAATCAGCCCCTTAACAGGGCGTGGGTGCATGTCTGAAGGAGGGGGCCAGCTCCTCTGGTCCAGACTACACTGTTGAAGGGATGGCTCAGAGCTCCCTGCAGGCCACTGCTATGGCAGGGTTGATGTGATCAGCTCTAGGCAGGGTGGAAGAGGCCTATGGGTGGCCACGTGTGAACAGGGTCCAGGGCAGGAGGAGGCGGAGCCAGGACCAGGCCCCATGGGCATGAATGGAGGTGAGTGGTGGAGAATCCACATGCAGGCGTGTGCGTGCATGGGTGCTATGGAGGGCTCTGGACTCTGAGCGGTGGTGCAAACAGATGAGGGATGTGCACGTGGAGCTAGGATGGGACGCTCGTGGACCATGTCTACCTGAGTTTCCAGAGTGGATGTTTCCAGAGCATGGGAGGGGGATGCTTTGGACCAGCGCTTGGCCCCCACCCTTAGATTTCCAGGTGCAGTATGAAGAAAAGGCTGAGAGTCTGAGGCAGAAGGGGAGGGCAGGAGGCTGGGCCCAGTGATCATGGTCCAGCTGGGGCTACCATGGGGGCCAGCCCAGGGCTGTTAG
>NW_016107406.1:3582206-3603236 GCF_001604975.1 Cebus imitator
CTCAGCCTCCTGAGTAGCTGGGATTACAGGCACGCGCCACCATGCCCAGCTGAATTTTTGTATTTTTAATAGAGACGGGGTTTCACCATGTTGACCAGGATGGTCTCGATCTGTTGACCTCGTGATCCACCCACCTCGGCCTCCCAAAGTGCTGGGATTACAGGCTTGAGCCACCGCGCCCGGCGCCTTGGGTTCGTTTTGAGGCTTCCTTTCTGATTTCCTCAATCCTTGAGTAAACCAAATGGTTCTTCTCCAGCCAAAGGCAGAGACTTGAGCAGGCTGAGCTTGAGAAACAGAATTCTGAGGAAGTGGGCAACAGCTGGGGAAGATGGCAAGGAGGTGGGGGTTCACTCCCCTGGGTATTTTTAAGGGGAACATGTCACTCCCCTGGGTGCTGTTGTGCAGGGGTAAATCCTTGGAGGAGGGGAAGGAGGCACAGGGAGGAAAGCCCTCAGCAGCGGGTGGGTAACAAGGCACTAGGGCACAGCCGAGTCAGGACAAGCAGCCAGGCTGGCCTCCCTCTGTCAGCATCTCCTCTCCCCCAGCCCTGCCCTGACAACCCTCCTGGAGTCTCTGTGGCCAGACCTGGGCTACAGAGGACCAAGACTGGCTTCTCCTGGTTGGCCTAGCACCTGAACAGTTACAGGCTTCCCCAGCCTGGGGTCAGGGGATAGGGTACATTCTAGCCAACTTTGGAGCTGGGGAAGGCGTGGACTCCTTGGGGGTCTCAGCTCTGGTCCCCCCAGGGGCAAAAGGGGCTGAAAATACAACATAGATCAAAGGGCAAGATAGATGAGTTGATGAATGCTTTGGACCAGCGCTTGGCCCCCACCCTTAGATTTCCAGGTGCAATATGAAGAAAAGGCTGAGAGTCTGAGGCTGAGAATATGATTCGGGGAGAGGTTAGGGAAGGGAAAGAAAGAGCTGAGAAGGAGAGTAACAGTCATAATGTTATTCAAGTTGGAAGGGACCACAGAGAATTGCAGCTCCAAACACATCCTTTAACAGGTGAGGACACTGTGGGCCGAAGGTCAGGGAGATCTGCCTAGGACGTACTAGTCTAGTTAGAGACAGAGCTAGTTATGGTCATCCCAGAGCTGAGAAGTCAGTCCTCCTGGTGTTGGCTCTGGGGGCTTTGTACTCCTCAAGAAGTTCTGAAGAGATTGGAGGGAGAGTGTTGGGACAGTAGCTGCCACATGATTGGCCCAGGCCTGGCATTTTTCTAGATGGTTACCTCCTGGCCTGCCCTGGTCCCTCATAGCGGGAAGGAGTGATGAGGTGTGCGAGCTGTTTGCTCAGCCCCTCGGCAGTCTTGGTGGTGTGGTCAGCAGAGCTGAGCCTGGTTGGGTGTACCCAGACAGAAGCCAGCGGGGCAGTGTGCAGGCTGGGCTGCTCTGGTAGAATAGCAGGCTTGAGAGGCTTGGGGTGAGAAAAGGGCTCTGGGTGTTATGGGGCTGGATCCGGGGCCCTGTGACATTCATATGAGAACAGGAAGAGGGTTGGGCTGCAGCAAATCCTCTTTGAGAACATGTCCCGGTTGTACAGATAGAAGGTGGCAGCCTCAGTCTGTCCCGCTGCAAAGAGCCATGTCTGTAACTATGACACTTATCCCACATGCTCTGGAGGAGGGAGGGGCTTTGCTTTGGTGATGATGGGGGACTGACTGGGGGAATCTGCCTTCCTACCCCTTTTGTTGCCCACCCCCACCAGCCCCTGCCCAGCTCCTGCTCCAGGGCAGCCGGGCAAGCAGCTCGGCATTGCTCACACTTACTCATGGAAAACTTTCTTGGTTGGAAACAACAGCAGGAGGACTTCAGGGTACTCGAGGAAGCCAAGCAAGGACCTGGCTGCAGAGGGAAGGACACGCTTTCCTGGCTGGGATTGTTGGCTCAACAAGACAGAGTGATGCCAGGTTCCTGGCACTCCTGAAGCCGGATATGTTAGCACAAGGATGGAAGGATTTGGGCATGGCTCTGGAAGGTTGGGGCCATGAGAAGGCGAGTGGGCTACAGCCTGGAGAGTTTGGAGGAGGGGAACTGGGATGGAGGGTGGTGCTGAGATTTGGGGGTTGTAGAAATGAGGAAAGAATAGGAAACAAAGGGGCCGGGCGTGGTGGCTCATGCCTGTAATCTCAGCACTTTGGGAGGCCGAGATGGGTGTATCACAAGGTCAGGAGTTTGAGACCAGCATGGCCAAGATGTTGAAACCCTGTCTCTATTAAAAATACAAAAACTAGCCAGGTATGGTGGCCGGCGCCTGTAATCCCAGCTATTTGGGAGGCTGAGGCAGAGAATTGCTTCAACCCAGGAGGCCGAGTTTGCAGTGAGCCGAAATCATGCCATTTCACTCCAGCCTGGGTGACAGAGCCAGACTCTGTCTCAAAATAATAATAATAATAATAGTAATAATAATAAAAGAGAACAAAGGAGGGGAAGATGGCAGAAACGCAGGATACCTATAGAATCCTTAACATGTGAAGGTGCCCTGTCTCATTTAATTATTTAATCTTTCAAACCCTAGCTTACTGTTATAACCATTATTCATATAGGAAAACTGGGGTTCAAAGAGGAAATTTATCTAAGTTCCCATGGCTGGTGAGGTGCCAGAGACAGGTCTGAAAGCCAGGTATCTGAGTCTGGGTCCACACTTCCTGTCCATTGAAAGAGAAGTGTGGGAAGACTGTCAAGGATTTGTCACTGTTACCATCTTTCTCCTGTCAATATCCCCAAATCCATCTCTGGACTAGTCTCTAAGATAGGCAGGCATTCTTCCTTTTCAAAATATCAGGCTCCCACCTACACAGGCTGAGAAGCTACATGCAAATGCCGTAACCACAGCAAGTGCTACCCTCAAAGCTGCGGGTATGAGTGTGTGGCTGAAGGGCAGACCTGGACTAAAGGACAGAGGGGAAGCAGGAGAGGGCACAGCTGAGAGGAGGGGCGAGCTGATGATGCTCACATTGTGTTAGCCGGAGCTTCATAGCCAGGGTCTAGAAGATTCTGGTGTTAATCAGAAGGGCCAAAGACAAATACATGGTAATGAACAATCCTGGGGACTTGAAAGCTTGGAGGGGAGAGCTTAGAGATAGGGAGAGAGGGCCAGTTTAGGCAAGGAAAGGGTGGAGGAATGTACCAGAATGCACCAGAACCTGTGTTGAGGAATATTCTGCAGTTAATGTCTTTTTCACTGGGAATTTAGAATGTCTGGCTAGAGAAGCCAGGTGGAAACTACTGTGGAGCTGGGAGCGGGTATAGAGAGTGGTAACAGCCATGCGTGCCTAGTGCCAACCAGGGAGCTGAGGAAAGGCCAAGAGTGGGAGCAGAGAGGAGCTCTGGGACCCCCACCTGGGGAATCCTGAGTGGAATGAGAGATGGTCAGTTCTCTGGCTGAAGACCTCTTGGAAAAAAGTCTGGGTTAGGGCAGAGAAGGGGGAAAGCTGGATGAATGGAAGCGGCTGCAGGATTTACTGTCCTCATTCCTGTCACTGTTCACCCTCTCCACCTGCAGCTCTGCCACCCCCTCCCATATTTATTGAGTGCCTACTATGTGCTTTTGATCCACGAGTCAGGGTGTTGGGGGAGACCAAAATTTATGTCCTCCAGGGGATTCCTTTCTAGTGAGGGGAGACAGACAATGTGCAGTAAACATAGTAAATGGGTAAACTGTATAGTGTGCAAGAAATACAGAGCAGGGTGGTAAATGAGGGGAGGAGGGAGGAACTGAACGGAGGCAGGAAAGAGAGGAGACAAAAGGGAGGTGGGGTGGGACTTGTGGCTCTGAGTGGGGTCCGTGTGAAAGGTCAGGCATAGCATGAGGATTCGGATTTTCTCTGTTTAGAGGGCATTGCTGGTGGTGCAGAAATTGGAAGTCTGGGTTTGGGGAAGTGGCAAGGAGACATAACTGCCCAGCTATGGGAGAAAAATGGGGCAGTCTGGGGCCAGCTGGGGAGGCCCACCCGGAGAGCATGTTCCAGGCCAGCCCTTGAGGGGTGAGCAGTGCCGACCCAGGGCAGGAACACAGAATCCTGCCGGCCCCTCTGCCCAGCTGTCCCGTCACTCACGCCCGCTGCCCATTGGTTATTTTTGCTACGGAATGTGCCAGCCCCTTGGATTCTCCTGGGGAACAGGGGCTCAAGTTACCCCCTCTCCTCACTCAGCTCCTCATCTGTGAGTGGGTGTGTTTAGGGGTGTATAGAGAAAGCACCGGTGGGTGTCCAGGGTCCTCTGGGTAGAACAAGCGTGGACACACATGTGCCCTCGCAGTACATGTCCTTGTGCATGTGTCTGTACTTGTATTTGCTTTGATGCTGTAGAAAACAAGAACACCTGTACGCACCCAGAATGTACAAGAGATGACCTAAACTTGAGAATAAAGGAGCAGCCAGGTGCCGTGGTTCATGCCCATCATCCCAGCATTTTGGGAGGCCAATATGGGAGAATAGCTTGAACCCAGGAAATCAAGACCAGCTTGTGCAACACAATGAGACTTCATCTCTACCCAATATTAAAAAAAAAAAAATAGCTGGGCATGATGGACTGCATCTGTAGTCTCAGGTACCTGGGAGGCTGAGGTAGGGGGAATCTCTTGAGCCCACGAGGCCAAGGTTGCAGTGAGCCATGATGGCACCGCTGTACTCCAGCCTGGACCACAGAGTGAGATCTAGTCTCTAAGAATTAAAGAAATCTAAAATAAAAATTTTAAAAAGGGGCACGAACTCAAATAACTGCAGGGTTCAAGTAGAAATTGAAAATGAGGGAGGTGCTCTCAGCCCAAACATTGTGCAGGTTGAAAAAACTCAGGAGTCTCTCCCTGCGTTTATTATTACTATTTTTGAAGCAGAGTCTCGCGCTGTCGCCCAGGTTGGAGTGCAGTGGTGCGATCTCTGCTCACTACAACCTCCACCTACTGGGCATAAGTGATTCTCAGGCATCTGCCTCCCCGCTGTATTTACTTTAGAGCCAGGGATTAAAGTATTAAGCTTGTGAGGCTGTATGGCCCAGTCACAGTGCCTAGGTTGGAATCCTGGCTCCCTCAATTTATTGGCTGTGTGACCTTGGGCAAGTAACCTCTCCGAGTCTCAGTCTTCCTTCTCATCATGAGGAATAAATGACCTCTTTCACATAGAGTGCTTAGCACAATGCCTGGTACATACCAAACATGCAATCACTGCTAATAGTTACTTAATAGTCACCACTCAGAAACTAGGTTTGGCACTACCTGTCCACACTGGGATGATAATTCCCATCTCCAGGACACGTGGAGTCCTAGAACTTGTATGGCTTTGGCTAAGTGACAGGACTTCTCAGAGACTCAGTCACTTGTCAGTGAAATGGGTACGGGATTATTCATGAGGATTTCAAGCTCATGGGGTTGTTGTGAATGAGGTAACATTTGTAAAGTGCCCGGCACTTGGTAATTGCTAAAGAAACAGCTATAATGGTCATGGGGAGGATAGAATTTTGTGTATGCAAAGTGTGCACAGTGCTGAATAAGAAAGGCAGGGGTGGGGTGGAACACACAAAAAAATTTGGTGAGTGTGCTTACCTGTGAGTGAGAACACTGGCCAGCTTTGTGAATAATGGGGGTACCTCTGTGCACCTTAGCTTATGTGTGTGAATGTATTCTGGGTAGGTGGCCGCACAGGGGACAATCGAGAAACTCGAGGTAAGGCGAGATAAAGCCCTCTCTGCTTTCTTGAGAAGCCTGGGGGTTTTCACAGTCTGAGTCCCCACCCGCCAGGACCGTTGCCCTGCATTTGACCTAGGCGCCCCCACCCGGCGCTGTGCCCTTCGGCGAGTTCGGTTCTGCCTGGCACAGTGTGTGTGGGCGAATGTTTGTGGAATGAGCAAGTCGAGATGCTGCTGACCTTCCAGAGAAGCCCCGCGAGGGGAGCTGAGGGTGGGAGGAAGCCGCGCTGGGCTGCTAGAAAGTGGCCTGAGCTAGAGGCCACAGCACCCCTTTCTGTGCCTCAGTTTCCTCATGTGCCTAGGCCCCAGGAGGCAGATGCAGGGTGGGGGTGCGCGGCTCTCGGCGTCAGGAGGTGGCTGGTGGCCGCGTGGGGAGGCAGGTGAGGGCCGCCCCGGGGGAAGCAGGGGGACAGAACAAGGAAGGGGCGCCAGGTGGGGTGCAGGCTGGCGGGGGAGGGGCGGACTCCAGCGCCGCCGCCGCCGCTGCCGCCGCCGTCGCCGCCTTACCCCCACCCGGCTCCCGAGGCCCCAGGCTCCTTCCGCCACCCGCGCCGGCTCCCGCCCGCTCCCCAGCTCGCCCCCGGCCCCGCCTCCGACTCCGCCCCGCCCCCGCCCGTCCCCTCCTCGCCCGGCCGCCGGCCCGGCCCCCTCCCCCGCCATGAAGAAGCTGTGGGTGAAGAAGCGTTTCCAGGTGAGGGCTCCGGGGGCGGGCGGCGCCGGGAGGGGGCAGGGAGGGCGGGTCACCGCGGCTGGTCCCGGGGGAGGGGGCGCTGGAGCGGCGCCTGCCCCACCCGAGCCCCGCTGAGGGCGGCGGGTCAGGCGCGATCTGGGGGCGCCCAGGTCTGCGTCCTGAGCGCGCAGGCCCCTCCCCGCTCTGAAAGACAGACCCCCCCTTCCCCGATCGCCCGCAATCCCCGCGACCACCGGGGGAGGCCCCCGCTGCGGCGTTCGGCGTGGAGCGCCCACTTGCTTCTTTGCCACCTCTTCTTCTCTCTCCTCTGTCCAACCCGAACCCCGGGTCCCGGCCTCCCGCCTGGCCTGCCCCAGCCCCCCACTGTGGAGCCTTCCATCTTCCGGAGCTCCTGAAAGCAACGCACACAGATCGGTGCTGAGCTCAATACATACCCCAAGCCCTGCCCTGTCCTCCGCGCACCCGGGCCTCCTGCATTCCTGAGGCTCTGACCCTCTGCCCCTGTCATCCCTCCCCCACCCCCTTCACACCTATCCAGGTATCCGTCCTTCCCCCAGCAGGAATCTGTGCCCTCGTTCCTCCATCTCCCAGTCACTCAAACACCCCCCCCCCCGCACCCCCATCTTCTCCTTCTCCTCACTGAGCCTGACTACCTTGTCTTCTATCCTCTTTCTGTGGGGCTGTTGCCCTGGTCCCGGGCTGTGAGCCTCTGTCCAGTGGGGAGTCCCAGCTTCCACCTGCAGCCTGTCATTCTCTCCTCCCCCGCTCCTCCCAAGAGCCCAGATGGGTACTCTGGAGGAAGGCAGGAGAGCCATTCCCTACAGGGGAAGCTGGTCACTCTGGGTCTCTGCCCACCATTCCTCTCACACACACACTGGCCAGGGAGTGAGTTTCCACTTGATGTCGCAGGTCTGGATGGGAGGCACCGGGACTTTAGGAACAAGCCTCCCCTCAACTATTCATTCTGGCTTTTCTCTTTCAGAAAACCGGCCACTCCCGCCGGGCCTTTGGCCGACTCACCCATGGTGCGTGGACCGTGGGCGTCCCTGCTCTAGCCCATGCCCATTCCTCCTCTTGGTCCCTGTCCCTCTGTGAGGCACTGAGGCCCTGAAGGCAGCCAATGAGATGTGGGACCTTCCCACACCCCCCAACACTCATCTACCCACCCACCCAAGAAGGCCCCCTGTCCCTACAGCTGAGAGAGGACCTGGCTGCCGGGAGGGCAGCTCGCTAGTACACCCCTGCATGGGCTGGGTACCCTGTTCTCCATGCCAGACCTAGTGGGGAGGAGTTCATTCCCATGCTTTGGCAACCAGTACATGGCTTCTGCTTCTCATGGCATCCAGAGGGAAACTGAGGCACAGAACCTGATAGAATCTGGGAAAGTTGAAAATACGCCCAGGAACATTTGCTCCTAAGCTAACCACTGGGCATTTTTGAGGATGATTCAACAGTAGAAAAGGGACCTTGAGGAAGGTGCCCGCCACATCATGATGCAGACAGATAAGGGGTTGGTTTGCAAGGAGGGGTCAAAGCACAATGCAAATATTGCAATAGAGGGTAGGCCTGACCCCTAATGGGAGGCCCAGGTCTGTGGCTGGATTGGACACAGGCAGGTGTGTGTGTGTGTGTGGCCAGTGGCAGCACCAGTAAGTGCCAAGGGTACCAGAACCACTGGGGCAGCTGGAATAACCAGCCCAAGTATGGGGGTCCCAGTGCTGGGCACATCCCAGGTATCTCCCTCCCCACCCATTGCCATAGGGCACCTCTGGGCACTGAGTACCTCACACCCCCTCTGTCCTGCCTGCCCTCCATGCCTGCCCCACAAACGCTCTGATAACAGTCTGTCCCTGTCTCTCTCCTGCTGCTCCTATGGAAGCGAAGTTTTCCGCTCCTGCAGAAAGCAAAGTTACGGTAGGAAACTGGCTCCTGCTCTAGCCCCCGCCCCCTGCGTCCCCCCTTTTCCCATCCAGCCCCGGCCTGTCCTCACCCTGCCTCAGCTGCACCCGATGCCTTCCAGCTGGTTTGGGGTAGAGGACAGGCTGGCTCTCTGGTTGGTCGAATGCCCTGGCAGTACGACTCTGAGGTGACTCCTCTTTGTTCCTGGGGTACTGGAACCCAGACTTTAGAGCCTTGGAACCGAGAACTTGATGATTTTGGGGGCTGCACAGGGGCTTAAGCTTTCACTGACAAGGGGAGGAGGGAGAAGGGAGGAGGCCCTGATCATCCATCAAGAAATGGACAGTCGGGGAGGGGGTGGCAGTTTGGAGGGCACTATGGAGGTAAACGTGAGTACCCAGGGGCCCAGAGATGAAGCCAGGGCGCTGGCATGGGAGGGGTTATCCTGAGCAGCCCAGGCTGGGCAGGGATGTGGGGAGCAAAAGAGAGGAGGTGCTGGCAGCCCTGCCAGTGAGAAGATGGAGCCTGCTGTTGGCGGGGAGGCAGGAGGCGATAGGGAAGAGTTGGAGGCAGAGGGAGGAGGGCCCTGCCCACACAGACCCCTTCTTCTCCAGACTCAGAGACGGCTGAGGATGACATCAGCGATGTGCAGGGGACCCAGCGCCTGGAGCTTCAGGATGACGGGGCCTTCAGCACCCCCACGGGTGAGCTCCTGCGGTGTGCAAAGAGCAGGCAGGCGGGTTTCCCACAAGGGGTGCCTCACTCTCACAGTGCTCCTTTCTCTAGGGGGCTCTGACACCCTGGTGGGCACCTCCCTGGACACACCCCCGACCTCCGTGACAGGCACCTCGGAGGAGCAAGTGAGCTGGTGGGGCAGCGGGCAGACGGTCCTGGAGCAGGAAGCGGGCAGTGGGGGTGGCACCCGCCGCCTCCCGGGCAGCCCAAGGCAAGCACAGGCAACCGGGGCCGGGCCACGGCACCTGGGGGTGGAGCCGCTGGTGCGGGCATCTCGAGCTAATCTGGTGGGCGCAAGCTGGGGGTCAGAGGATAGCCTTTCCGTGGCCAGTGACCTGTACGGCAGCGCATTCAGCCTGTACAGAGGACGGGCGCTCTCGATCCACGTGTAAGTAATGGCCTTACCTGGGCCCGCACTGCCCCATCTCACCACACTGTCCTGCGCTGCCCTCACTGCTCCGTCAGCCTCCACCCATCACCCTGCCCCATCCATCTCTCTGTGCACTTCTTCACCCCCTGCTGCCACTCCATCTTCCCACACTGCTCCCTCCTCCTTCTGAGCCGTCACCGCCCACATCACCCTGCTTCCACCTGTCCTGGCTCTCTGTGCCATATCCACGGTCTCCTGGACCTTTCTGTCCCTTCCTTGTCTCCTCCAAGATCTTCAGTTTCTCAGGGGCCCTCTTCTGCCTCACCCATTCAGGCTCCAGTTGTCCCCAGGATCCCTCCCCCCACCCGGGGGCCCCCTCCGTGCCTGCTGTCTCAGCAGCTGCTGCCTTTTCATCTCTGCACATTCCTGTTCCCATGTGGGCCTTTTTCTGGGAGGAACAGAACCTTTCCACACGGCAGCTCCCGGGAGAGCAGGAGAAAGCAGGGGAGCAAGCGAGCAAGCAGGAGAGAGAAGAGTGCGAGGTGGCCATGGGCAGATGGGGCGAGGGGCCTGTGAGAGCAGGAGGCCGTGGGCTGGGGGTGGCAGGGGTCGGGGGGAGGGAGGAGCTGGCAATGGGGCCAGGCTGGAGGGAGGGGGACAGTGAGGGTGGCAGGGGTCTTGCAATGATTTCTCTCATGGGAAACCCCTAAGTCCCCGACGGTGGGGTTCAAGGTTGTCCCGGGAGGGGGTGTGAGGAGCGGAGGTGTTGGAGTGAGGCACTGGAGCCATTTTTGGAGATCTGGGCCTGGCAGATACAGGAGGAAGTGCTAGAGTGGAAGAGGGGAGTGGCTGAGGATAGAGGTACTGGGGACATTTGGGGAGCTGAGGGGGCCCTGGTTTGTAATGGGTATGGGTATGAGGGGCAGGCACCGTCATGGAGGAGAAAGAAGGGGCCTGGTGGGGGAGGCTGTTTTGAGGGTGGGTAGAGTGGCTAGTGGTGGGCAGGGGAGAGGGCCAGGGCCCGGCCAGGGCCAGGGAGAGGCTCCCTTGGCTTATCTTGTTGGCCTTACCCCGCACTCCTGTGCCCTGGACTCGCCTTTCCCTCCCTGCCTTTCTTTACCAGGCTCCAGCCGGAGCCTGGAGTTGCTATGGCAACTTCAGAGGAACCCATTTCCTTAGTGATGTCTGTGGTACAGAGCCTGGCCTGGAGCTCAGAGCTGCCGGCAAAAGGCCTCCTCTGCTGTCCTCAATTTCTCTCCAGGCCTCACTCAGTTCCCAGAGGCCCTTCCCTGGGGACTCTGCCGCCCTTCCCCCAGAGTAGACACTGCCTCCCTAGAGGTGGCCGGCTGGGGTTTCTGTCCCGCAGGACACTCTGCATTGCCACCAACCCTTTTAGCCCCCGTCAGAGGTGGGTCTGTCATATGGGTGGCTGACCCAAGTTGGTTAAAACATCCTTAACTCTGACCCCGAGAACTGCTCCTGGCTGGCACTCCACTACTTGTCTTCCCTTCTGTGGCCCTCGGAACCCAGACACTTTGGAGGGAATAAGGGCTCAGAATTCCAACTACCTGGGTTTTAATCCTAGCACCAATAATTTCCCAGCTGTGTCACCTTGGTAAGGCACTTAACCTTTTTTATGCCTCAGTTTCTTCATCTGTAAATGGGGGTGATCACAGTTCCTACCTCACAGGGTTGTTGTGAGCATTAAATGACTCAATGCATTTTAAGAACTTGGTACAATCCTGGCACACAGGAAATATTCAATGAGCCATTTTACAGGTTTTTATTAAGCTCTCTCCGATGTGTCAGGTATGATAATACATCTAATTCCTTTCTTTTTTTTTTTTTTTTTTGCTAATCTTTATGTGTGATGTTCCCCCTCACCCCTTTGAGGGTCCAGATGGGGAAAACAGACCCAGCTCTTGGGTACCAAAGCTCTGTTAAGTGAAAGGGATACTCTGGGGTGACCGGCTCCTTCCCTCCTCCTCTTCTCCCACACTCCCTATTCAGGCCCACTTAGTAGCTATTTCTGAGCTGAGTTATTTCAGAGCATACCCCTGAGGGGGGCCTTCTGTGCTTCTCAGGGGGATTTCCAAGCACTCAAGATAGCTTTCCCAGGGGATGCGCAAGGCAAAGGCCTATCCTGAGGGCAGACTGAGCAAAGGACTAGGAGCCTGGGCATCCCGTCGCCGCCTGCTGTGTCCCATCAGTGCGCTGGTGGTGGTGGCAGGGATGGGCTCAGGTCTGCACAGCAGCCAGGGAATCCTAGGGATAGGTCACTGCTCCCCAAAGGCGTGTGCCATGTCCAGGAGGCTGTTGCTTGGCTTCTAGGGGCCACCAGGAGGGGGCGTGCCCTGCTGAGGATGGGCAGGGGTGTGGGGGCCAGCTGGGGGCTGGAATGAGTGGGAGGCTGCATTCCTGAGGGCGCCCCTCCCCACCCCACCCTCTTGTCTTTCCTCCCCACTTCATCCTTTGGGTCCCAAGCCTCATTCTTTTCTCTCCCTCATGCTTAGTTCTGTTTCCGCTGTTTCTCGGCTTCCAGGGCTGGGGGAAGGAGGCTGGCCCGAGTCCTGGGGCTGAGTCCATAACGAGACCCAGCCATTGGCCCAGTCTTGTGGTTCCAGAGCCGCCAGCCTCTCCCCCAGCACCTGCTCTGGCTGTGCGCTCCTTGTGGGTGTGGGGGGGGGGAGGCAGAAGGATCTGGCCCATGTCACCCCCAAGCCTGCCCAGCATGCCCACCACCCAATCCCTGTCACAAGCTAAGGGTCTAGGAGGAGAGGCCCACTGAATCCTCGATCCCTCTCCGTCTTGGTTCTGCAGCAGTGTCCCTCAGAGCGGGTTGCGCAGGGAGGAGCCCGACCTTCAGCCTCAGCTGGCCAGCGAAGCCCCGCGCCGCCCGGCCCAGCCGCCTCCCTCCAAATCCGCGCTGCTTCCCCCACCGTCCCCTCGGGTGAGGAAGCGGTCCCCGCCGGGACCCTCGGCCCAGCCCGCGGCCACCACCACGTCACCCCACCGCCGCACTCAGGAGCCCGTGCTGCCCGAGGACACCACTGCCGAAGAGAAGCGGGGGAAGAAGTCCAAGTCGTCTGGGCCCTCCCCGGCGGGCACTGCGGAATCCCGACCCCCGACGCCGCTGAGCGAGGCCTCAGGCCGCCTGTCGGCCCTGGGCCGCTCGCCTAGGCTGGTGCGCGCCGGCTCTCGCATCCTGGACAAGCTGCAGTTCTTCGAGGAGCGACGGCGCAGCCTGGAGCGCAGCGACTCGCCGCCGGCGCCCCTGCGGCCCTGGGTGCCCCTGCGCAAGGCCCGCTCTCTGGAGCAGCCCAAGTCGGAGCGCGGCGCGCCGTGGGGCACCCCCGGGGCCTCGCAGGAAGAGCTGCGGGCGCCGGGCAGCGTGGCCGAGCGGCGCCGCCTGTTCCAGCAGAAAGCGGCCTCGCTGGACGAGCGCACGCGGCAGCGCAGCCCGGCCTCCGACCTCGAGCTGCGCTTCGCCCAGGAGCTGGGCCGCATCCGCCGCTCCACGTCGCGGGAGGAGCTAGTGCGCTCGCACGAGTCCTTGCGCACCACGCTGCAGCGCGCCCCGTCCCCTCGAGAGCCCGGCGAACCCCCGCTCTTCTCTCGGCCCTCCACCCCCAAGACTTCGCGGGCCGTGAGCCCTGCTGCCACGCAGCCCCCGACTCCAAGCAGCTCGGGGAAGCCGGGGGACGAGCCTGGGAGGCCCAGGAGCCGCGGGCCGGCGGGCAGGACGGAGCCGGGGGAAGGCCCGCAGCAGGAAGTTAGGCGTCGGGACCAATTCCCGCTGACCCGGAGCAGAGCCATCCAGGAGTGCAGGAGCCCCGTGCCGCCCCCCGCCGCCGATCCCCCCGAGGCCAGGACGAAAGCGCCCCCTGGTCGGAAGCGGGAGCCCCCGGCGCAGGCCGTGCGCTTCCTGCCCTGGGCCACCCCGGGCCTGGAGGGCGCTGCTGTACCCCAGACCTTGGAGAAGAACAGGGCGGGGCCGGAGGCAGAGAAGAGGCTGCGCAGAGGGCCGGAGGAAGACGGTCCCTGGGGGCCCTGGGACCGCCGAGGGGCCCGCAGCCAGGGCAAAGTTCGCCGGGTCCGACCCACCTCCCCTGAGCTCGGTAAGGCGTCAGGGAGGGCTGACAAGGTGCCTGGATGCCGGTCGGGATGGGATGCGTTTGGGGAGATCATGACTGCTCAGCAGGAGCCGGGGGTTGGGGGTTTCGCCTGGAGCTGCTAGTCAGCTGGAAGGGTGGGTTTGCCAGAGAAGGCACAGACACAGGGTGGACTCTGAGTGAAGGATTGTGACAGTCCTTGTGCTAGGACTGCCACTGGTGAGGCCAAGTGTGACTGTTGTGATGGAGGCTGGGTGGGGCTGAGATGTGAGCTAAGACTGGTGCCCAGTTGCCTGCCATAGCTCCCCTGGGTCCAGTGGCCCGCTGGGCTGTCGGATCAAGGACCTCTAATGGACGAATGCACTGGTGGGAACCTAAGAACCCCCTCCATACCCCCAATCCCTCTGTGGGGGAGAGATGGTAGGTGGTCTCAAATAATTTGCAAATCCCTGTTACAGACACCCTTTGGGCTGGAGAACTCTTTACTCTGCCCCTCCCACCCGGGCACCATCCCCTGACTCATGTGTAGCCAGGCAGCCTTCCCTTCTAGCCTCCTTGCCCAGGCTTACACCCTGCTGAGCTGACTGCGGTCCCTACACATGCCTGCCTGTGTGTTGTCTCCCAACTTTCCCAAGGGTGATGACCAACAACACCAACAGAATACCTCTGCACCCCACCCCTCATCCTGCGCATCATTTCGAGGCCCATGCCTGGAACCAGGCAGAGGAAGCCGTCCTTGACCCACTTCCACGGCTCCTCCAGGGTAGATGCCTTTAACTGCTGCTCCTGGGAGACCCTGCCAGGATCTCTCTCGTTGCAGTTACTACTCTGTGTTTTTCGTCATCAAAATTGTTTTACATTTAAGTATTACCACCTCAGAATCTTTAGAGATGAGTAGGCCCCTGCCCATCGTCCTCCTGGCCACTGTTACTGCAAACACACAGCCATGCGCCAGCGTTGTGTTAGCTAGGCCCTTATTTCACTTCTCCATATTGGCGGCTCTGGTGAAAGCATTTTTAATGGCCCTGGCCCCAGGGCAGGGGCCAGATCCCCAAGGCGCACACAAGGCTGGCCAATTCAGGAAGTCAGTGAAATTTGTCTTTAGCCATCCTCTGAATGTCGGCTTCAGATGCTCTTATCCCTTCCATCTTACAGATAACAAAACTGAGGCTCAGAGAATCTATCTCATTTGCCCAAGGTTTTGTAGCTAGAAAACAGCAGAATTGGGATTCTCACTGCTTTTTTGGCTGTGTACATTGTCCTTTATCTAGCTTACAGAAAGTCAGAGTTGGAGAATGCCCAGAGATCCATGACAGTGGAGTGCTATCATCTCTTTGTATGTATGAGCTTCCTGCAAGCAAGGACCACGCCGACCTCCCTCTAGTGTTCTTGGTACTCATACAGTACTCAGTATGTCAAGAGTACAGGATCACTGTTTGGTGAATGGATGAAATCAAAGCTGATTTTTGTAGGCCTCTCAGACCTGCCTGCCATTCCCTCTTTTAAATCTGATGGCTTCACACATTTGACAGTTCACTTCGTATTGGCCTGTGACACCACTGTTATTGCTTAAATCTTGGGCTGCTGTTAGCTTGTCCTCTGTCCACTTGGAAGTTTGCACAATCTCGTGCACCTCCGAGTGCCTTACCAGGGCCTGGTACACCATACACGATGACTGCTGCATTGAAGCTATACACAGTGCAGTACAACACTCTAATTGCGGATGAAGCTGAGGAACAGCCAGACCAACATGGAGTCAAGGCTGCCCTGGCCTGTTTGAGAATGCTCCTTCTGACTTCCTTTGTTCCCTGTCTAAGGACATTCAGGAGGCAGACCCTCTTCTCCCCGAGTCCCTGCTTTCTAGAAGCCCCTCTGTCTGGGTTTGGCTTTCTAGGATACAGGCTGCCAGGGCTCGCTCTCTCCCTGGTCATCTCTGCAGGGATCATGGCCCCTTACCCCGTTACCCCTGTGTCCGGCAGAGTCTTCAGATGACTCCTATGTGTCCGCTGGAGAAGAGCCCCTAGAGGCCCCCGTGTTCGAGATCCCCCTGCAGAATGTGGTGGTGGCACCAGGGGCAGATGTGCTGCTCAAGTGTATCATCACTGCCAACCCACAGCCCCAAGGTGAGCTCCAGCGCTGGGCCAAGGTGAGGTGAAGTCAAGGTTGGGAGGGGGCATGTGAGAAGGGAAAGGGAGGTTCCCCTGGACTCCTCAGAGGGGAGGGTGGGAAGGAGGGGAACTGTCCCCTCCATGGGGGCTGCCCTGACTGGTGTGTGTGTTCAGGGACATTTCCCAGGACCCCCGAGAGAAGAGAGGGCAACCTGGGCTTCCCGAAATCAGGGTGGACTCCTCTGAATCCCCTGGGGTTCTGAAAGGAGAGGTTTGGGCTCCTGTGTGTTGTGTGGGGTAGGAGTGAGAGATTCTCGGTGGCTGCCTGTGGGCTGTGGTGAGCTGGGTCCCTGTGCCTCCCCACAGTGTCCTGGCACAAGAATGGGTCAGCACTGCGCAGCGAGGGCCGCCTCCTCCTCCGGGCCGAGGGTGAGCGCCACACCCTGCTGCTCAGGGAGGCCCGAGTGGCGGACGCTGGGAACTACACGGCCACTGCCACCAACGAGCTGGGCCAGGCCACCTGTGCCGCCTCACTGACTGTGAGACCCGGTAGGGACCCCGTCAACCCCGGGGCTGGGTGGGGGCGAGCCGTGACTCTTCCCTGTGGTTCCAAGTCCCCAACCCCCACCCCTTTCCGCTCTCAGCCTTGAGCTTGGGCTCCCCGCCACCTGCACAGTCCGTGTAGTCCCTTCTCTGTATTGGTGCTCTGGTGAAAGCGTGTTTTTAATGGCCCTGGCCTCAGGGCAGGGGCCAGATCCCCAAGGCGCACACAAGGCTGGCCAATTCAGGAAGCCAGTGAAATTTGTCTTTAGCCATCTCTAAATGCCAGCCTCCCATGCCATTTCCCTGAACAGGGTCCTATGGGGAAAGCAGATTGTCCTTGAGTTTCCAAGAAAAAGAATCTCTCCGCTCACAGTGCTTAAGAGCCACCAGGAGCCTTCTGAGGTCATTTCCCCTGTAAGACAGTCCCCCTCTCCCAGTAAAAAGAGATGCTTTCGAATGCCACAAGCCACCTCCCCCGTCCTTTTCTTGAACCCAAAGTCATAGAAAGGGTACAGTCAAGAGCACCTCTCAGGGGCTGGCAGTGCCGAGGCCGCCTTGTTTTCTATTTTTGTGAAAGCCCTTACTTGGTGTCAGACTACTTTCTTTGGGATTCAGCCCAGTTTCTTTCTGGTTCAGCTGGATCAGTGTCGGTGTGCATGGCCAGTTCAGCTCATTCAGCTCGCTGGGCCTGACAACACCCTGGGCCTGGGGAAGTGAGAATGGTCGGGGGCGTTCCAGGTGGAAAACACACTCAACCCTCAAGGGGGTTCCCATTGGGTGACCAGACCTGGATCAGAAGACCTAGGTGGGGGGGATGAATGTAGTGCTGAGGACATCCGAGCAGTTGCTTCGTGTTCTGGGATGCCTGCGCCGAGAGTTGTTGGCGCCCTGAAGGAGGCTGGGATTTAGACCGGCACGGGGAAGGCAAGACATGCCAAGAGAGGGAACAGCACACGCTGTTCTGTCCCTTTCTTCCACGAAGGGCTGCAGGAGACAAGATGGCAGAGCCTGTGTGCCCGGCCCAGGGCCTCAGCACCTGCACGGTGAGGGCGTTCTTGATGGTGTCTGATCACAGTCTTGTGCTACAGTAGAGCCTTTGGTTGCACCATCTGGCTTGTGCAGGTCTTCGGCATTCTTAGCTGCATATTCCTCCCGGGAGCCCATTCTACGGGCTTTCTCCTTCTCCTGCCCCTCCTACCCCGCTGAATCATGCCCATCCGTCCACCACATGCTTCCGTCCTTCCATCACCTCTGGGATCTGCCTTCTGACTCAGCTCCCAGCTCCCCTGAGGGGGCCCGGGTCTGGCTCCAGGACTCCGGTCAATACCTGGCTTGGGCTGAGATTTGATGAGGGGTGGGATGGGGGGTGCCCCGATTCTGGCTCAGGGCCATTTGGGAGTCTTTTAAGGTTGGAAAGGCAGCTTGGGACGAGGCAGCTGTCAGCCCTTGACTGGGAGTTCTGTTTTTGCGGCATAGAACCTCCTGAGCTTCAGTTTCCTCATTTGTAAACCAGAGATAATGACACCGGGATGAAAGCGAATGTGTGAACGAGCTTTATGAACTGTAAAGCTGTAGACAAATGTTAGTTGTTAGCGTTATTAACAGGTGATGTTGTGTACAAGAGTTCAGATTTCTCTGAGGATCTGGGAAGTGTCTTATTCTTCTCTGTCCCTTTCTTCAGCCTGTCTGTGCCTTGGGGACTCCACCTCTTCCTGCAAGGCCCATATCCTGCACACCCTCCATAGTTCCCAGCTCCTGTGTTAGCTCATCACAGCATCTCTGCATCTCCTCTGCCCTGGGGAGCCAGAAAACCTTCATCGCATTAGTTTGTTGCACCAGGCATTGCAGCAAGAGAGCCACCTCCCTAAGTCAGGCTGGCTAGGGGGCCCCGGAGGCTGGGACGCAGGCCTGTGTGTCCAGACTTGCTCTGGCTGTTGTAGAGCAAGCTGACTTTCATACCCTACAAGGCACTGTTTAGTCCCAAGTGGCTGGACAGGAGCCAGTGGACCTGACAGCAGCAAAAGTGTGCGGAACCCGGGGGGTGGCACAGACATCTGGCAAGGGGTGGTCCCAGGTGGTCCCTGGAGTCTGCAGGAAGTGAGGGGTGGGGTCAAGGGAGGGTGTCCAGCAGTGTGCCCATGGGCCTGGTAGGGAGCAGGTAGAGGGAGGCAGTGGGCAGTGTCTTGTGGGAAGAAGCCTGCTTGCAGCCACCACCCTCTCTTGCTCCTCACCCTCCCCCTGCCCAGTGCCATGGTTACCAGGGCTGGTTGCCCAGTCCCCTCTTGGGGTCCACCCTAACAGGGCCTGCTTTTGAGGGCCCACAGATCTCAATTCCTGGTTGGGAACCATGGTAACCAGGGACTGGATAACTAGAGAATGTAGCGCCGAGAGTGGTGGTTTAGGGGGCAGGGTCTGTGCTCGCAGGACCTGGTCCTCACCAGCTCCCCAGGTCCCTCCCACCCTTTCCACCCCACTGAATCATTCTGCTGAGACTGCAGCTGTTCTCCCAAAGCGGATGTGTGTATCAGGGCGGGTGCTAGGGAGTGTGAGAAGCAAACCATTCCCCACCGCTGGCCACATCCATCACACAAGTATTTATTGAGTGCCAACCAGGTGCCAAGTGCTACATCTCTCTAAACAGTTTCTTCTGTTTGGAGAGTGCCATAGACTTTCCCAAATTCTCTCACATCTCTTCCCTGGCAATAACATTGTGCCATGCATATCCCTTGGAGGGACGTGTGACAGGTGGTGACATTCCCATTTTGCAGATGAGAAGACAAAAATGTGGGTAGGAAAGTGAGGTAGAACTGGCACCAGGCCAGCAGCCTTTATTTTGCACTTGCAGTCTGCCTAGGGATGTTATCAGCAACAAGCAATTTAGGGTGATGGATGGAAATAACTGCTCATGAAGCGAATAAACTTAGTGTGGGGTGCAAATAAAAATACATGACCAGGCCGGGCACGGTGGCTCATGCCTGTCATCCCAGCACTTTGGGAGGCTGAGGCAGGCCGATCACTTGAGGTCAGGAGTTCGAGACCAGCCTGGGCAACATGGTGAAACCCTGTCTCTACTAAAAATACAAAAATTAGCTGGGTGTGGTGGCAGGCACTTGTAGTCCCAGCAAGTTTGGAGGCTGAAATGGGAGAATCACTTCAACCTGGGAGGCAGAGGTTGCGGTAAGCTGAGATTGGGCCACTGCACTCCAGCCTAGGTGACAAAGTGAGACTCTGTCTCAAAATAATAAATAAATAAATAATACATGACCAATTAGCACTTACTGAGTGCTTCATGTATACCAGGTCCTGTGTTAATTGGATTATTTTGCTTAATCCAGCCTTATTAGATAGGTTCTATTATGCCCATGTTACAGATGAGGAAACTGAGATTTGGAAAACTAGCAAATTGCTCTCCAGACACAGTGGTTCACACCTGTAATCCCAGCAGTTTTGTCTGGAGCAGCATTGGTTAGTAGACGTTTCTGTGATAATGGAAATGCTCTATATGTGTGCGGTCCAGTACGGTAGCCCTAGATCACACGTGGTTAGTGAGCACTTGAAATGCAGCCGAGGTGACCAAGGAACTGCATTTTCAATTTCATTTCATTTTAATAACTGAGCGTTTAAATAGTCTCAGGTGGCCAAGTGGCTGCCTTCTTGGGATGGTCAGCTCTAGGAGCTTCGGGCCAGTTGGAGGCTGGAGCCCTGATTTGAAGCCCTGTCTCAGTCTCTCAAGCCTACACTCCTAACCACAACACTATCCCATCCCATCCCCCTTTTCTGTTGCTCTGAGGAAGTTTGAGGTTGAGGTGGTACTGAGCTCATGAGCTCACTGGGAGGGCACTGGTGATGCCCTCTGTGGGTGGGTCAGATTGGGGGCTTCCTCTCCTTCCTCTGTTGACTCCCCACCTGTGACACAGCTGTGGTCCTCTGTTTCCTTGCAAGCCTGGGGTGAGCACACCCAGCTTCCCCACCATGGGCCTTGGCAGGAGGCCCTCTGGGTGCTGGCCAGGAGGAAGCTGGGATATGGGAGGCCCCATGGGCCTGGGCCTCATCCTGCCACCTCCAGTCCTGCCCTCAAGTACAGGTCTCCTGTATTTGAGTTCAAGATTCTAGCATTTTCCAGCCAAGACCTTGGCCTCTTCATTGCACCTGAGCTGGTCGTGGTTTTCTTGGCTGTAAAGTGAGGAGCATCATACCACCCAGGCTACCTACTCAGTGAGATTCCCGAGGGTCTGTGAGGAGGGCGAGTTGGCTCAGGGCATTTGGGCCAGAGGATATGGCTCATCGAAGCCCATTTTCGTCCCACTCATATGATCAACACAACCACAGCAGAAAAGAGGTGGTTTATTGGGGACCATGAAAACAAAAACAAGAAAACCATGACACCTCTGCCAATCCCTGGCTTCTCTTGCCCCTGGTCTCTGGCCACCTGTGGCATAGTTGCAGTTTCTCCCTTATGATGGCAGTGGCTGTGATGGGGAGGATGCCACATGGCCTCCATCGTCAGGGGTGGGGTTTGATGAGGGTTTGGACAGCACCTGACAAAGTAGTGTGGCATGGTCCCCTTACCCAAACTCAGCCCTCCCTCTACCCTTCTGCCTGCCAGAAACAGATTTGCTTTACAGGTGGCCTCCCCGAGGCTGGTACCTAGGACAGGGCCATCACTCACAGCCTGCAGAAGAACGGAGAGCTCATTTACTGTTGTTGCAGCCTCCTTCTCTCACCTGAAGCAACCTAACATAACCATATGTAAGAAATTAGGCCAGGCGTGGTGGCTCACACCTGTCATCCCAGCACTTTGGGAGGTCGAGGTGGGCGGATCATGAGGTCAGGAAATCGAGACCATCCTGGCCAACATGGTGAAACCCCATCTCTACTAAAAATA
>NW_016107406.1:3603636-3656423 GCF_001604975.1 Cebus imitator
GGGAGGCAGAGGTTGCAGTGAGCCAAAATCATGCCATTGCACTCCAGCCTGGGTGGCAGAATGAGACTCCATCTCAAAAACAAACAAACAAAATAATCACTCCTGGGGCTAGATCAAGCTGATCACGTGAAATGCTCTCTGACAGCTTGTGCATTTTGAACCAAACCTGAGACATTTTCAGTCCAAGAGGAAACGTTCATGTCAGCGCCCTGTGGAAATGCCCACCTCCTGGCCAGACATGCCCTCCTTTTCCCTGACTTTTCCACAGTGGGGTTACCATAGCAGACATTTCAAGAAATGCCTGTGGAGGACCTGTTGAAATAGTGCATGCGGAGGGCCAGCTGGGAAGGGCCAAGCCGCAGATGAATGCTGGCTAACCTGCAGCATGTCAGTCCCTTCCTCAAGAATCATAAGGAGACGGAAGCCGTTTATGGGCCAGGTGCGATGGCTCACACCTGTAATCCCAGCACTTTGGGAGGCCAAGGCGGGTAGATCACTTGAGGCCTGGAGTTCGAGACCAGCCTGACAAACAGGGTGAAACCCCGTCTCTTCTAAAAAGACAAAAGTTAGCCAGGCGTGGTGATGGGTGCCTGCAATCCCAGCTACTGAGATAGGAAGGCTGAGGCAGGAGAATCACTTGAACTTGGGAGGTGGAGGTTGCAGTGAGCCGAGATTGCACCACTGCTCTCCAGCCCGGACGACACAGTGAGAGTGTCTCAAAACAAAAACAAAAATAAGCCAGGCGCAGTGCCTCATGCCTGTAATCACGGCACTTTGGGAGGCCGAGGAGGGTGGATCACAAGGTCAGGAGTTCGAGGCCATCCTGGCAACATGGTGAAACCCCGTCTCTACTAAAATACAAAAAATTAGCTGGGCATGGTGGCACATGCCTGTAATTCTACCCACTCAGGAGACCGAGGCAAGAGAAGCACTTGGACCTGGGAGGTGGAGGTTGCGGTGAGCCGAGATCGTGCCATTGCACTCCAGCCTGGGCAACAAGAGTGAAACTCCGTCTCAGTAAAACAAAAACAAACAAACAAAAATTGTGAGGAGTCCCCTTTGCCCTCGAAGTAAAGGCTGCACACCTTCAGGTGGCCTCTGCCATCTGCACCCATAGGGCAAAAGGAGCCAGAGGCCTGAGATGGGCCCTCAGGTGGCAGTGGGAGGCCTCTGCTCGAACACTGGGGTGCCCCACTCCTTACTTCTTGACCTGGTTTTATGGGCAGACGGTTGAGCTACAGTCCTCTGCACATGTGCCTTTTGCTTCAAACTTTTCTGTGTGCACTTTCTTCTGCCTGGAATACTTTTCCCTTTTCCATGCAAACCCCAATTCCAATACCGCCTCTTCCTTCAGTTCCCTCGCTCTCCCGGGGCCAAAAGTCATCTCCCGCCTTCTGTACTCCCACACCCCTTATCTGTTGCTCTCTTGCTACCTTCTACTTCCTGCTTGCTCTTAAAGTTGCTTGTGTATCTGGCTTGTCTTCCGCACCACCCAGAAGGCGCCTGAGGACAGGACCATGTCTTCGCCACTCCTTAGCACTGGCAGCTGTGCCTGGGGGCCGTCTTGGACAGTTAGGGGCTGTGTGGACTGCGGGGCTGTGTGTGAGGTGGCAGTGGGTAGGCAGAGACCCCCATGACTTTTCAAGACCTTGAAGAACCTGGGTGAGACACAGTGGTGAGGCTAGGCATGACGCCCAGCCGCAAGGGTCAGAAGGCTCTGCTTGAAGGGAGCTTGGGAGAGAGACTGGGGAGCGGTGGTCCTCAGAGTGTGGCCCCCAGACCAGCAGCAGCAGCATCGCTTGAAAATGTGTTAGAAATGCAGATTCTTTTTTTTTTTTTTTTTTTTTTACAATAAGCCTTTTATACTCCTAAGAAATGCAGATTATTGGCCCCAGCCCCGACTTATTGAATCAGGAATTCCATGGGTGGAGCCCAGCATGCTATGGTCTAAGGAGCCTTCCAGGTGATTCTGATGCACAGAAAACTTTGAGAACCACTGCCATAGAGTTAGAGATCGTGACCAAGATGGGAGGTCAGATCGTGCCGTGGGAAGCACACGGGCTGTGGAGTCAAACCTCCTAGGTTCAAAGCCTGGCCCTGAGGTTTAATGGCCTGGTGAAGTGGGGCTCAGTGAAACCACCTCTTAGGGCTGTCCTCCTCCCATAAAGTCAGCAGTGGTTCCTAAGCTTTCATGTGCACAGGCGTCACCTGGGGTGCTTTTTAAAAATGCAGTTTCCTGGGCTGGGCACGGTGGCTCACGCCTGTAATCCCAGCACTTTGGGAGGCTGAAGCAGGTGGATCACGAGATCAAGAGATCGAGATCATCCTGGCCAACATGGTGAACCTAAAAATACAAAAATGAGCCAGGTGTGGTGGTGGGTGCCTGTAATCCCAGCTACTTGGGAGGCTAAGGCAGGAGAATTGCTTGAACCCAGGAAGTGGAGGCTGCAGTGAGCCAAGGTCACGCTACTGCACTCTAGCCTAGTGACAGAGTGAGACTCCGTCTCAAAAAAAAAAAAAAAAGCAGTTTCCTGACATTTCAGAAAATCGAATTCGCAGGCTGGAGTAAGGTTGAGAAATCTATATTTTAAATAAGCCCGAGGTGGTCCTGATGTGAGCAGGTCAAGTATCATTCTGAGAAGCCCTGATGCAAAGGGCCATGTGTGACACCTTTTATGTACTAGATAGTCACAGTGGTGGCTGCAGCTCTGATGCGAGAACACATCAGGGGACATTGGAACAGTTGGGGCCGGCGGATATGCTGGTCTGAGGAGAGAGAGTTCCTTGTGTGCTTCCTAACGCCAGCATTTTCATCAAATGAGTCTGACCTGAGAGTGATGTTGAAAGGGCAGACACGAGCACTGGGAGCCAGCGTGAAGGGGCGGTACTTCCGCAGCGGGTTGTTCAGGGCCTGTGAGTGTATGTGCCTCTTAGGTTTGGGAGGGCGGCTGCTCCCTCTTTCCTGGCTGGTGTAATTGTGCTTCCCACAGGGAGAGTTGGGCTTGTGGGTGGAGCAGGGCTGGAATGTCAGGGACTGGTTCCAAAGTTGGTTTTGGCAGTGGGGCCAGGGAAAACTAGGTGGCACCAGATTCTGGTGTGGAGTCTCAGGAGTCCTCCTCCATCAGCCTCCTTGATCACTCACTTTTGGAGGTATGGAGGGGCAGGGACTACTGCCTTGTCTGGAAGAGGCCTGGGCTGCTCTGACAGTGTCTCTTTCCAAGGCAGGGGTGCGGCGCACTCGGTGGCTGGGTGCCCTCCAGCATACTGTTCCCCTGGCCACCACCAGGGGCCTCTCTTCGAGCCTTGGTGATCGGGCCTTCAGCTTTGCTCTCCTCTCTGGGCCCCTGAGCCTCCTCAGCACGGTCCAGCCTGGAGGTGACCTGGAGCAGGACTTGCCCGCCTGCAGGGCCATGCCTGTGATCTCAGCTTCAGCGGCCTTAAGCACCAAATACCATTCTGCCTTCCCTCCCCAACCCTACCTCAAGACAGCTAGCCTGAACCGTGTTGTGGGCCCCTCCTCTGCCCGGCCCCCAGCCCTCCTTCCTCACTGGCCATGCTAGGAAACACAGGTCATGGCTTAGGAATGTGACCTCGGGCAGGGGTGAGGTGATAGGAAGAGGGAGAAGGACACGTGACCCCTGCTCAACAGTCCCCCTCTCTCGCGCTCTGTGTCCAAGCCCCTTCCCCTGTGTGAAGTACCGCCCCTTCACACTGGCTCCCAGTCCCCCATGCTGACCTCATGCTTCCCCAACCCAGATGCAAATGGGTGCTCATGATAAGGGGCCATTTGGGGGAGGCAGCCCCTGCTATCCTCCCTAGTAGGGTTGATGAGTGACAGGCAAGTTGCCAACAGGTTCCCTGGCAGAATGGTAGGAGGGCTGCATGTGGGCTAAGTGCCCTGGGGTGGCTGCTGGCCAGATCTTCCATGGCTGGGATGAGGGGCAGAGGCGAGATTCTGGGCCCCCTCAGGTTCTTCCCCCACCTCTGGGAAGGAGGGCAAAGGTCTTGACAGTCCTCTGATTTTCGGGGCCAAAGAAAACAGGTACGGCCTAGTTCTGTAGTATTTGAGGCTCCTTAGCACATTCTCAGGTCAGGGATCTTGGTGATTTAGTCAGAGCAAGGGACAACCCAGGGAACAGTTGCCACAGGCACCTCCTTTGGCAGACATGTCGGAACGAGTGGGTCAGGGCACGCATCCCGCGTGGCACAGTGCAGTGCCACCCCTCCCTGTCTTGCTAGGGGACAGAGGCCCCACATCTTGAGTCAAGGTGCCTCAGAGGGGTCTTTGCTCTTGTCAGGTTCCGGAGCTGTAAGGAGAGAAAAGACAGATCCCGTGGGTGGCTTGGGAGTGAGCAGTGTGGCTAAATCCAGACAGCCGCACTCCGCCCTCCCCTCTCCCCTCTCCTCCCCCTCCACGCCAGGGCCCAGGCTGCCTGTGGTCTCGGCAGGCACCACCTTCCCAGCCAGCTGCCTGCCTGCCTGCCTGCCATCCAACCTCCTCCTTCCCCTCCTCAGGCATCTTCCCCTCCCCCAGGGCCTTCTCCGTGCAGGGCCTGAGCTGGGTCAGCCGAGTGAGTGGGGCTAGGCAGGCTGGACAGGCCCGGCTCCTGCTCCCTGGGGAGACACACTGGGGTGGGTAGTGGGCAGGCAGCAGGAGGGTCTGGTGCCAGGGCAGAGCGTTCAGGACAGGCGCAGGCTGGGGTCCGTGTGCAGAGCCTCAGGGTGAGTTGGGGTATAGCCCTGCTGGGGTCTTGGGGTTGGGGGGGACCTGGGAGGGGAGAAGCCAGGGGACTGTGGCAGTTTCATGTCTGTATTTGGCAGTCGGATAGGAGCCAGCTCAGCTAGACTGGGCCCCTGGCCAGTTGCAGGGGAGGGCGTCAGGGCCCTGGGGACACCCCTCCCCTAAGGCTGACTCTGGTGCCCCCCTCCTCCTCCCCAGGCTGAGCTGCACTTTTCTGTGCATGACTCCAGCTCTGCTTTCCTTTCCCTCGAGCATTTGGGGGTGCAGGCTGTAGGGCTGTGGCCAAACAGGTGCCCCTGGGGTTTCCGCAGCAGGAAGCTGAGAAGGGAAAGGGAAAGGGGGAGGGGCAGGCTAGACGGTGCCGCCTCATTGGCCCTGGACTGAGGTCAGGATGTGACTTGTCTGTGGTGTGTGTTCCTCTGCACCAGGCCCAGCTGGCCTAGAAATGGGCTTCCTAGCCATGCTGCTCCAGGGTTCCACAGACATGCATCCTCTGCTTTTGGAGCCCACAGTTGGTGGTCTAGGCCCCTAGTCCATGTCAGGAATGTGGGTTCCCTGCTCCAGTGGAATTTTCTCGCCAGGCCCAGGAGCAGCCACTCTGCTGCATGAACCCCTTGCCCCAGGCCTTTCCCTATGGTGTCCCCTCATGGGAGGATCAGCAGGGTCGTGTTGGCAGAGCCAGTGACAGAGAAGGTTCCAGGGGCTCAGGGAGAGAAAACAGCTGAGTGACATCGCAGGAGCCTGGGGGTGAAGTCAGGGCAGGGCTGGCCTGTGGGGACCTGCCCCAACTCCTGGGCTCTGGGTCACATTCCAGCCAGCTCTCCCAGGCTCTCTGCTCATCTTCCTCCATGGCAGCTGTCTCTGTCTGTCTCCAGGTGGGTCTACATCCCCTTTTAGCAGCCCCATCACCTCCGACGAGGAGTACCTGAGCCCCCCAGAGGAGTTCCCAGAGCCTGGGGAGACCTGGCCCGGAACCCCCACCATGAAGCCCAGTCCCAGCCAGAACCGCCGTTCTTCCGACACTGGCTCCAAGGCACCCCCCACCTTCAAGGTCAGACCCCTGAGGCTGGGGCCCAGCCTCCTGTGTGCCCCCGTTCCTTTGGGTGCCCCTTGTTCTTGGGGCCATGCTCAGGCACCAGCAACACCTGGAGCTTTGCTCCCATTCAACCCTTCTTACCCAGAACCAGTCTAAGTCTGGCTGTGGAAGAGACCTCCATCCCAGATTCCACAGCCCCCAGGACCCAAGGCTCTGCCCTGTCTCCCTTGACACTTTGGGGTACCCCCTTCAGGTCTCACTTATGGACCAGTCAGTAAGAGAAGGCCAAGATGTCATCATGAGCATCCGCGTGCAGGGGGAGCCCAAGCCTGTGGTCTCCTGGTGAGTAGCCGCACTTCCCACCACCCACGGGCGACTCCATCAGGCTTTGGCTCTGGGAGATCTGGCTTTGGATAGAAGGAACTGGAACCTTTGTGGGGTTCCCCATGATCTGCCTCTGGGCCCCATCTTAGGGATAGCAGTGTACTCCCCCTAGGACCCTGTCCCTTGCCCCGCGTTACAGGCTTATTTAGGGCTTCCCATTCTGGGGAGGGGTTTGGGTCTCATGTCTGTCCATTTGGGATAAATGTCCGGGCGCAGTGGCTTATGCCTGTAATCCCAGCACTTTGGTCGGCTGAGGCAAGTGGATCACTTGAGGCCAGGAGTTTAAGACCATCCTAGCCAACGTGGCAAAACCCTGTTACTACTAAAAATACAAAAATTTAGCCAGATGTGGTGATACACGCCTGTAATCCCAGCTACTCGGGAGGCTGAGGCAAGAGGATCACTTGATCCTGGGAGGTGGAAGGTGCAGTGAGCTGAGATCTCACCACTGCACTCCAGCCTGGGTGGCAGTGAGACTGTCTCAGAAACAAAAACACCCCCCTCCCAAAATTGGCAAGGAGCAAGACATTTCAGAGGCCAAGGAAGGAGGATTGCTTGAGCCAGGGAGTTCAAGACCAGCCTGGGCAACATAGTGAGACTGTTTCTACAAAAAAATTTTTTTTTAATTAGCTGGATGTGGTAGTACATGCCTGCAGACCCAGCTACTTGTGAGGCTGAGGAGGAGGATCGCTGGAGCCCAGAGTTTGAGGTTGCAGTGAGCTATAATCACGCTACTGCACTCCAGCCTGGGTGATATAGTGAGACCCTGTTGCTGAAAAAAAACCACACAATAATTTGTTTCTCAGCTGCCAGCAGCCCAGAGTTAAATGTGGGTCTCAGCAGCAGGGCCTCGCTCACCCCAGGTGCCTGGAACATGGATTACTCAGCTTGCTTATTTTTTATTGGTTTGAATTCTGTTTTTCATTTTTAATTGATTGCCTGGTCCCCACTATGATTTTCTTTTTTTGAGACGGAGTTTTGCTCTTGTTTCCCAGGCTAGAGTGCAGTGGCATGATTACTCTGCCTCCTAGGTTCAACCTCTGCCTAGATTGAACCTCTGCCTCCTAGGTTCAAGCGATTCTCCTGCCTCAGCCTTCTGAGTAGCCACCATACCTGGCTAATTGTGTATTTTTAGTAGAGACAGGTTCACCATGTTGGCCAGGCTGGTCTTAAACTCCTGGCCTCAGGTGATCCACCCGCCTTGGCCTCCCAAAGTGTTGGGATTACAGGCGTGGGCCACCATGCCCAGCTCCCACTGTAATTTTTTTTAACATTGTAAGTTTTTTCGTATCCTTTTTGGGAAGTGGGAAAGCTATCTATCTGTTATAAATATATAAAAATAAGACATGGAGAAGTTTAGGAATTATTAAGAGCTAGCCAGGCACGGTGGCTCACACCTGTAATCCCAGCACTTTGGGAGGCTGAGGTGGGCAGATCATGAGGTTAGGATTTCGAGTCTCAAAAAAAAAAAAATTATTACGAGCTAAATAGGGCCAAGCATGATGGCTCAATGCCTATAATCCCATCATTTTGGGAGGCCAAGAGAGGAGGATCATTTGAGCCCAAGAGTTCAAGACCAGTGTGGGCATGGTGAAACCCTGTATGTACAAAAAATACAAAAAATAGCCAGGCATGTTGGCATGTGCCTGTAGTCTCAGCTACCCAGGAGGCTGAGGTCAGGGGATCACTGGAGCCTGGGAAGGTAGAGGTTGCAGTCAGCTGCGATTGTGCCACTGTACTCCAGCCTGGGTGACAGAGCAAAACCTTGTTTTTAAAGAAAAGACAGAAAAGAAAAAAGAGCTAAATAGCATGGCCCTACCTCGAATGTGGCAGGGTTCTGAGAATGGAGAGCTCCAGGCAGTCAGAAGTGACCTGGAAGCTCCTGGAGGTGGGTGGGATGGCAGAGTCAGGGTCAAAACCTAGCTCTGGAAACCAGGGATGCCCGCAGTCAGGGGACAGCTCTGGAGACTGGGCAAACTGCACAGGGAAGGAGAGGCCTGCGTAGAGCTGCAGCCCCAGGTCCTGCACACACAGATCAGGGCCCTGAGCCCTGGGACTGAGTTCTTGCCCCTCTGACAGGCTGAGAAACCGCCAGCCCGTGCGCCCAGACCAGCGGCGCTTTGCGGAGGAGGCTGAGGGTGGGCTGTGCCGGCTGCGGATCCTGGCTGCGGAGCGTGGCGACGCTGGCTTCTACACTTGCAAAGCGGTCAATGAGTACGGCGCTCGGCAGTGTGAGGCCCGCTTGGAGGTCCGAGGTGAGTACCTTATTTCTCCACAAACACCCACCTGGCCCTGGCCCCTTCCTTCCGCCACTGTCCACTCTCACACAGCCTCAGTTACAGGATGCCACCACTGAAAGGGCCTTACGGGGACCCCTAGTCCAGCTGCTTGTATTATTGTTGAGTGAACCAAGGCCCAGAGACAGGAAGTGACCTGCCCAAAGCTGCACAGCACATTGTTCCGTGCTCAGCTTACTACACAACCCTACCTTCCCTGTTGTTCTGTCACAGAGCCCTGACAGCAGCCAGAGACCCTGCACCCGCCACTGGCCAAGCTCTCTCTACACTCTTCTGAGCCTTTGTCTTGGTGCTCTGCCCAGGAAGCTCCCTCATCCCCCTCCCCCTCTCCTCTCGCCCCCTTGCCCACACTCCCATCCCATTGTGCAGAAGCTACTGTGAGGTAGCGGTGGGGAGAGTCTGGTGGCTGGACCCGTTCGGAGGGGCCCTTGGGGTGGGTGAGGCGTGGAGCATCACAGGGACCCTGGGGTAACAGGGTGAGCACAGCTGTGACATGTGAAGATGCCTGGGCCCCCAGAGCCTGGGACATAAGTGCAGGGGCCCTCTCAGGCAGCAGACATGACAGGCCCTGGCTAGGGGGCCCTCGAGGGCCTGTGGATTTTCCTCCCCGAGGGCCAACCGTTTATCTTGCCTTCCACTTCACCCTGGCCCTCAATGGCTCCTCGGGTACTCTCCTCGCTTCTCACGCAGCCCCCAGTCTCCCACCTCCCACCAAGGCTCAGCGCTAGGACCCTGACAGTCCCTCTGCTGGTCCCCTGCCTCAGTTCCCCCCCTCTACGCCTGACGTTCCTATGATTGCCACCTCCTTGATCTCCAGATTCTTCAGCCCTTCTCCCCGGCCTGCTGCTTCTCCAGGGCCTGGCTCTGCCTCGCTTCTCTGTATTAACCCGTGTCTCGGTGCTTCTTTCTCTTGGTGATTCCTTCCGACACCCCCAGGCTTTGGGGTGCTCCTGAGCCCATGAATGCCTGGTTGCCTGGGGTCTCTGCCTGCCCAGGAACCCTGAGGACCCAGATTCTGGCTGGCTGCCAGCCCACCCAGCCCAGAGCTAACTTTTGGGGAGCCAAGAGTGGCTGTGCTGCCCTGGCAGTGTGAAAGGTGGCCCTCCATGCAGAAGGGCCCTAGCCAGGTCTGCGTGCGAGCGTGTGCATGTGTGTGTGTGCATGCATGCGTGTGTGTTCGTACGTGTGTGTGTGCATGCGTGTGTGTTCGTACGTGTGTGTGTGCGTGCATGAGTGTGTGCGTGCGTGCGTGTGCGTTCATATGTGTGTGTGTGTGTGTGCGTGCGCGTGCGTGTGTGCTGCACTAACCTGCCGCTTGCTGACTGAGGTTTTTGTCTGTACACAGGCGAGTGAGCTCAGGGGGCCACCTGCGCTCCCCCCGCTACCCTCCGAGCCGCGCCCCTGTCTCAGGCACCTCTCGGACCTCGCTGTGTTTCACTGCCTCCTGCCCACAGACCCAGGCCCGCCGGCCCGGACCCGTCCCAGCCTCCCCTCCCCACCCCATGTAGCCCTCAGGGGGATAGCCCATGGGCCCCTGTGGACCCTCCCTCCCCAAGTGGACACATGGCTGTGCAGGCCAGGAGGCCCACAGATGGACTGAGTGCTGGGAAGGGGCAGCTGTGCGGTGTATCAGCCCCCCAAGTCTCTCCCTGAAGGGGAGCACCGGGCGAGTGCATGTGCTACCGCTGCTACAGGCCTGTCTGTCTACCTGTTTGTCTGTCTGTGTGTCTGTGACAGTCAGGGAAGGATGCCTCTGAGCTGAGGTCGGGTCAGACACAGTGGAAGAGATTAGGGCTTGCCATGAAGGGGCCGGAGAAGCAGGGGCTGTTGACTAGGGCCTTAGCAAAAGGGGTTGGACACTGACCATTCCAGAAATGGGTTTCAAATGGCACAACACTTTCTATTCCGCAAAAGACCAAAAGCCAGAGACCCCAGGATCTGTGCTGATGAACCGCCTGGCTGAGCCCTGGCCCTGGCAGGTTTAGGGCCCATTTGGGGACCCCTCCTTCCCTGTCAGGGCCCAGGGTACTCTGTCTGGGAATGAGGGCGTTAACCAGGCTTGGTGCCAGGGCAGGGGCAGGGGGCCGTTGTAGTGAGCGAGGAGAGATTTGGGAACACCTATTTCTTAGCTCAAATAAAGTCCAGTTTGTACCCAGCTGGTGTGTTGTGGTTTTTTTTTCTTCCCGCCGCCGTCTCTGCCACCACAAGGCCCTCTCGGTTTCCCCTCCCTCGTTCCCTCTCGCCTCCATGAGTCACCTTCCCTGGCCCAGCTTGGATTGCCATCTCAAAGCCACGTCTGGGCTCGCCTTGCGGTCCTGGCCAGGTGGGTGGGCTTTCTCCATCTCTCCAGAGAACAAAATGCATCTCTCTCTCTGTGTCTGTCTGTCTCTCTGTGCGTGCGTATTATGTGTGTCTCCCTTGCCCTATGTGTCTCTGCTCTGTGCGTGGCCCCCGTGGCTGCTTTCCCCTCAGCACACCCTGAAAGCCGGTCACTGGCCGTGCTGGCTCCCCTGCAGGACGTGGACGTGGGGGCCGGGGAGATGGCGCTGTTTGAGTGCCTGGTGGCGGGGCCCACCGACGTGGAGGTGGACTGGCTGTGCCGTGGCCGCCTGCTGCAGCCTGCACTGCTCAAATGCAAGATGCATTTCGATGGCCGCAAATGCAAGCTGCTGCTTACCTCTGTGCATGAGGACGACAGTGGTGTCTACACCTGCAAGCTCAGCACGGCCAAAGGTAACTCCCCACTCAGGCCTTAGTGCTGCCGTGGGTGCCCAAGAGCTGGAGGGAGGTGACTGGAGGGGGCAGAGTAAGATGCCCAGGAAACAGAGCGCCAACCCCTAGGTGAAGTGTGGGGGATGGGAGCTAGTGCATCGCTCCGGCCTCAGTAAAATGCGTGCTTAGAGTAGTGAGTAGCACAAAGGAAGGGCTAAGACTGGGTTAACTGTTCCTAGGAGGGAGTGCATCTGCTGAGGTGGACGTGGGTTCCAACACCTGCCCGGCATTCACCAACCACATAACTTTGAACAAGTCACTTTATCTCTCTGAGCTTTTTAGCCTGCTCATCTGTGAAACAGGGATGGTGATCATGCCTCCTTCGTAGAGGGATTGGTAGGATGAATGAGATAATGGATGTAAAGAACAAAGCCCAGTGCCTGTCAAAAGGGCCTTACCAGGAGGGGGTGGGGCACTGACCATTCCAGAAATGGTTTCAAATGGCACACCTGCCTAATAAATGCCAGCCATTGTTACCACTGATGATATCTCTGACCTGGGCCTGTCCTCATGAACAGCAGAGATGATGGCACCTGCCTTGCCACATTGTGGGTGATGAAGACCTAAGGGGAAGCTGGAGGGACTTTGGAAGCAGGAGGGTGCATCGGGTCAGCATAAGGGACCCTTATCTCCTCCAGAAGCTTCTTTGGGGGTTGGTAGAGTGGGGTCAAGGGGCATCTGCTCTGAGTTGGGGGCAGGTGGCTAGGAGCATGGGCATGACCCCGGCACAGAGGATAATTATGAGAAGGAGATGGAGGAGGGGTGGGTTTGGCTTCTAGGACCCTCTCAGAGCTGGACTATGCTTCATCCAGGGTGGGCAGGAGGGAGAGAGCTGGGAGCAGGCCCTGGGTGCCTATGGAGTCCCCAGTCCACCATGGCAGCCTGGGCCCATGCTTGGTGACCTCACCCTCTCAAGAAAGTGGAGATCCGTGCATCTGGATCTGTGCCCACTGCCTCTGCTGGGCACCCAGAACCTTTGCTGGGCTCTGCCCAGGCTCCAGCCTCCTGCTCAGCCTTAAGTCAGGAGTGGCAGGTGGGGATGCCTGGGCCTCCTTGGCCTTCCCTATCTCTGAGCTGCCCCCTACCCCCCAGATGAGCTGACCTGCAGTGCCCGGCTGACTGTGCGGCCCTCGCTGGCACCCCTGTTCACGCGGCTGCTGGAAGACGTGGAGGTGTTGGAGGGCCGAGCTGCCCGCTTCGACTGCAAGATCAGCGGCACCCCGCCCCCTGTTGTTACCTGGACTCATTTTGGTATGGCCTCTTTGCTGCAGGTGTTGACGGCTCCCCGAGGGCCCAGGCAGGAATAGGGTGCATCCAGAGGGCCCTCACTGTGCCTGCTCCCCATTCCCACCCCTCCCTCCTGCAGGCCGCCCCATGGAGGAGAGTGAGAACTTGCGGCTGCAGCAGGATGGGGGTCTGCACTCGCTGCACATTGCTCATGTGGGCAGCGAGGACGAGGGACTCTATGCGGTCAGTGCGGTCAACACTCACGGCCAGGCTCACTGCTCAGCCCAGTTGTATGTGGAGGAGCCCCGGACACCCGCCTCAGGCCCTAGGTACCACCAGGGCCCCACCTGATGCTGGGGATGCCTGTGAGGGGGCCAGCCTGGCCCTGGGGTGGGAGGCATGGCCCTGGGCCTCTGGACAGCCATGCGGTCCTTGCAGCTCAAAGCTGGAGAAGATGCCATCCATTCCCGAGGAGCCGGAGCTGGGTGAGCTGGAGCGGCTGTCCATTCCTGACTTCCTGCGGCCGCTGCAGGACCTGGAGGTGGGACTGGCCAAGGAGGCCATGCTGGAGTGCCAGGTGACTGGCCTGCCCTACCCCACCATCAGCTGGTTCCACAACGGCCACCGCATCCAGAGCAGCGACGACCGGCGCATGACGCAGTGTACGTGTCTGGGAGGCCCCCGGGAGTGTCCCCCGCAGCACCCTCTTGGCTCGCCATGCCTTGCCCCTCTCCCCAGCTTCCCTCCGGACCTTCCCTCTGCAGCCTGACCAGGGACGGGGCGCTGGGGGGAAGGGAACCTAAAGGGACTGTGAGGTCATTGCCTCCCCCACAGCCCGTACAGCACTCATCTGCTGAGTCACCCCTCCGTGCCCATTGGCACTTACTGGGCAGGCAGCACAGTCTGGAACTCACCCGCATCAGGCCCATGAGCAAGTTACAGAAGCCCTCCGTGCCTCGGTTTCTCCTCTGTAATTGGGTTGTTATGAGACTGAGTCAGTTAATACATGTAAGCCCCCAGAGCAGGGCCTGGCAAAAGGCAAACAGTCGGGAGGCGTGAACTCTTGTTGCTCTTGTTTTAGTGTTATCATCAGTGGTGGCACTTCCTGGAGACACTGGCATGAAAAAGCAGGTGCGGGTAGTGTCTGGCATGGAAGGGATGCTCTGTCCAGGGTTGTTAACAAATAGCAAATGAAGAAGAAGGGGCCGGGGAGACACAGAGGAACACATCTGGGTTGATGTCCTCTCAGCCTGGGGTATTTTCTCATGGGACATCTCAGTTCTATCCTTGAAGGAATCTGAGTCTTGTGTGAGAAAGTCTGCCCACCTCCCATAAACAATGCGCACTCTTTGGCCCACAATGGTTTTCTCTTCCGGCTGTAACATGACAAAAGTTCGCCTTTATTAAGTGCTTTCTAACTTCCAGGCCCTGAGCACTAAAGGCATGACAAGGATGATTTTACCTTGCCACAGGCCTGTAAGACAGGTATTATTAGCCCCATTTACAGATGGGGAAACTGAGGCTTAAAGCAGTACAGGAAGCTGCCCAGAGGCAAGAAAGGACTGGCTGACTCTGGTGCCCAGCTCCTAACCAGGAGGCCCCTGTCACCCATGCTGCATTCTCACTGGCCACCGGGCCATCTCCAGTGCCACCACCCTGGCTTCGCCCCCTGCCCACAGCCTCCCATGGCTGTCATTCTCAGCCACAGGCCTCCCTGTCTTCCAGGCCACTCTGAGACCCTGAGTGAGTGTCTGTCTCAGGATCTGAGCTGGCGTCTCCGCTTCTGCCTGTATCTGGGGTCACTGGCAGCCCTTGGCTCCTCTTCCCTTATAAATAGCCTCAGCAGAGATTAATGAATGGGTGACTATTCTATGCGGAGATAACTGCAAAGAGAAGGGAGGGGTGTCTGGGGACATCTGTGACATGAAGGAGGACAGTGCAGGCCTCCTCACTATGTCCTCGCCAGAGACAGCCTCGTTATCATCCAGGGAGCAGGGAGTAGGGAAAGAACTTTGAAATCACATGGAACCAAGGTCAAGCCATCATTTACTGGCCATGTGACCTTGAGCAAGTCAGTATCTCTGATCTCATTGATAAAATGGGGATAATTTTGTAGGTTGTTGTGAGGATTTGGGGGAAAGCATGTCAGGTACCTGGTACAGGCTGGGCGCAGAGCAGACAGCTCTTGTAATATATCATAGAATGTATTTGGCACTTACTGTGTGTGAGGTTCTGGGTCTTGGGGGACAAGCAGATCTGACAAAGTCAGCCCTCTCTTTAAGGAGCTTGCAGGCCAGGTCAGGAGCTATGATTCATGCCAGAGGAAGAGCCCCCACCCACGAAAAGCAATGTGGGCCGGTGCCCGTCGATGTGCAGGCGAGAGGGCTGGAGTCCTGAGGGGAGTCAAAGGATGGGTGGCGAGCAGGCCAGGGGCAGGGGGCTTCATGGGCTGTACCCACTTGAACTATGTCTTGAAGGAGAAAGAAGCTTTAGGTGAGAGGAGAGCATCCCACAGAGGCGGAATGTTAGGAATGACCTGGAGATGGAACTCAGCAGCTCATGCAGGGGCCTGGTGGTTTGCCAGCATCCAGTTGCAGAGGAGCAGCAGAGATGCGGCTGGCAGGGGGTTTAGGTTGAGGACTTTGCTGCTCTCCTGGAGGGCTTCCGTGCAGCTGTGCTGGAGACAGGATGGCAGTGGCCTTGGTGATGGAGAAGAAGGGCTAGGGGAGGAACCATGAGAAGCTTTGTTGGAACTTTGTCATGGAGGTTGTGACCCCGCAGAGGCCAGTCAACAGGGACGGGGACCCCAGAGGGTGGCCCAGTGTAGGAGGAAGCTGCCCGGTCTGACATACTGGAGGGACAGACCAGAGGGGCCAGGGTAGAGGTAGACTTGGAAGCCAGCCCGGGCCTGGACTTGGAGTTTGCTGCACCATGGATACACTTCCTGCTCCCTGCCCCATCCTTCCCTAATAGCCTCCTCCCCGCAGTGGATGGGGGTGAGGGACCAGGCCCAGGATGGCATGAGCCTACCCCTCAAGGTATCCTCAGGGCTCAGGCCCAGTGTCACTCTCCCTCCCCCACCAGACAGGGATGTCCATCGATTGGTGTTCCCCGCCGTGGGGCCTCAGCATGCTGGTGTCTACAAGAGTGTCATCGCCAACAAGCTGGGCAAAGCTGCCTGCTATGCCCACCTGTATGTCACAGGTGAGGCAAGCACCTTCGTGGTCAGTGGCATGCACAGCCTGGCCGCTGGCACTACCCGGGGGCTCAGGGCCTCCACACCAGCTCCCTTCCCCTCCATCCCCTGGAGGCCCCCCAGCCTTGCCCTTGCCCCTGCGGCAGAGCCCCCAGGCCCTAGCCTCCTGCCCTGAGGCTCGAAGATCCTGCTGGGCTGTGGGGCCCTTGGACCCAGCAGACGATGGACCTGTGGCTTTCAGATGTGGTTCCAGGCCCTCCAGATGGCGCCCCGCAGGTGGTGGCTGTGACTGGGAGGATGGTCACACTCACATGGAACCCCCCCAGGAGTCTGGACATGGCCATCGGTGGGTCAGGGCTGCACAGGGCCGTAGTTGGGAAAGGGGTTTAGACAGGGCAGGCTCAGACAGGGCACCATGGCGACCAGGCCCCAGAAGCAGATGGGGAGGGGCAGGAGCTGAGGGAGTGCTGGCAGGAACGGCTTTGCCTGTCTTCTCTCCATGGTGGATGGAGCTCTCCCTCTGGGTCAGGAGAGGAGGCACAGGGCACCGCTACATTCCCCTTCCATCCTCAGAGGGACAAGGTGCCTGGGTCAGGACTCGCACATGCCTTCCCCTCCTCTTGTCCAGGATCTCCACCCACTCTGCCTCAGTTTCCCTACCTCAGGTTCCCTACCTCAGGAATTGGAGTTCAAGTCCAGCCCCATCTGTGCCTGTAACTGATACCGTGTTGGCTCTAAACTTGCCAGGGAAGTAGTTGGGCCAGAGCAGATGGAGGGACAGGCAGGAAGCAACAGCAGAGACTGAGGCACATCCTCAGGGAAGACTAATGAGGAGTTCTAGGGTCCCAGGCCAGGGGGATGGGGAGGGGTGCCGCTCCTGCAACACCAGCCTCCAGTAGCTCCTCTCCCACCAGACCCGGACTCCCTGACGTACACAGTGCAGCACCAGGTACTGGGCTCAGACCAGTGGACGGCACTAGCCACAGGCCTGCGGGAGCCAGGGTGGGCGGCCACAGGGCTGCGTAAGGGGGTCCAGCACATCTTCCGGGTCCTCAGCACCACTGTCAAGAGCAGCAGCAAGCCCTCACCCCCTTCTGAGCCTGTGCAGCTGCTGGAGCATGGTGAGCTGGGGGTGCTCCTGTCGGGTGGGGGTGGGAGCTGCTGGGATGGGGAACGGGGTCCTGTGGTGGAGGCTGGGGCTGGCCTGGATATGGGAACTGGCAGGAGCAGCCTGGCTGGGTGGGACCTGGGCCCATCCATGCACTCTTCTCCCTCCTGCAAGCAGCAGGGCACGGGGGCCAAAGCTCAGGCTTTGGGATCAGGCCTGCTGGGGTCCAGCCCACAACCCCAGCTTTGCCACTCCCTGGCTGTGTTCCCTGGGCAAATCGCTAAACCTCTCTGAGTTTTAGCTTCCCCGTCTGTAAACATGGAGCTCAAGTACTGATTAGGAGTGTTAAAGGAGTAGTGGGTGCTGAGGACACAGCATCAAGCCCAGCACAGAGCCTGCGCTCTCCTCCTCCCAGGCCCACCCCTGGAGGAGGCCCCTGCCATCCTGGACAAACCGGACACCGTGTATGTGGTGGAGGGACAGCCTGCCAGCGTCACCGTCACATTCAACCATGTGGAGGCCCAGGTCGTCTGGAGGAGGTGAGCCCTTTCCCACATGTGGCATCCCAGGTCTGGCCCTGCCTGGCCAGAATTCCCGGGGGCAAGATCCCAGGTGACTTCCCTGTCATGTGTCCCTTAGCTGCCGAGGGGCCCTCCTAGAGGCACGGGCAGGTGTGTACGAGCTGAGCCAGCCAGATGACGACCAGTACTGTCTTCGGATCTGCCGGGTGAGCCGCCGGGACATGGGGGCCCTCACCTGCACTGCCCGCAACCGTCACGGCACGCAGACCTGCTCGGTCACATTGGAGTTGGCAGGTGGGTGACAGCGGGCCTTCTTCCTAGCCTCCTTCCAAGGCCCAAAGCTCTCTCTCCACACCCCAGCTACACAACCCACCGGCCACTGCTGCAGATCCAAACCATTGTCCTTCTGTCAGGCCTGTCCATGTCATGGTTACACAAACACCATACTAGTAACCATGACAACAATCTATTGGCCAGGCACGGTGGCTCACTCCTGTAATCCCAGCACTTTGGGAGGCTGAGGTGGGTGGAGCACCTGAGGTCAGGAGTTTGAGACTAGCCTGGCCAAAATGATGAAACCCTGTCTCTATTAAAAAATGCAAAAATTGGCTGGGCGCGGTGGCTCACGCCTGTAATCCCAGCACTTTGGGAGGCCGAGGCGGGTGGATCACGAGGTCAAGAGATCGAGACCATCCTGGCCAACATGGTGAAACCCCGTCTCTACTAAAACTACAAAAAATTAGCTGGGCATGGTGGCGCATGCCTGTAATCCCAGCTACTCAGAAGGCTGAGGCAGGAGAATTGCCTGAACCCAGGAGGTGGAGGTTGCGGTGAGCCGAGATCGCGCCATTGCACTCCAGCCTGGGTAACAAGAGCGAAACTCCGTCTAAAAAAAAAAAAATGCAAAAATTAGCTGGGCACGGTGGCGGGTGCCTGCAGTCCAGCTACTCGGGAGGCTGAGGCAGGAGAATCACTTGAACCTGGGAGGCAGAGGTTGCAGTGAGCCAAGAACATGCCATTGCACTCCAGACTAGGCAACAAGAGTGCAAACCCATCTCAAAAAAAAAAAAAAATTATTGAGCCTAGTGTGTGCCAGTCTTCAGTACTAAGCACTTTACATGTATTGCCTCATTTAATGTTTACATCAACCTTGTGAGATGGGGTTGGTTACTATCCTCATTTTACAGATGAGGAGACTGAGGCTGAGGCTCAAAGAGCATGCTAAGAGTAACTGGCCCAAATTCACAGAATCTAATAAGTACAGGAGCTGGGTTCAGGTGTGGATGCCTGACTCCTAGCTCCTGTGTTAAACACGACAGGAAATAGTATTTCACATATAACAAACATGGGAAGACCAAGGTGATTTTTAAAGAAGCCCATGAACACATCTTATCACCAGACTTCCAGCCCTGGGGATGCTGGCCGCCTTTTGGCACAAGCCTATTTGACAGAGCCTCCCAATGTTTACAGCAAGGATTTTTTTTTTTTTTTTTTTTTTTTTGTCGCCCACACCATCTCAGCTCACTGCAACCTCCACCTCCCAAGTTCGAGTGATTCTCGTGCCTCAGCCTCCCAAATAGCTGGGACTATAGGCACACACAACCATGCCCAGCTAATTTTTGTATTTTTAGTAGAGATGGGGTTTTGCTGTGTTGGCCAGGCTGGTCTCGAACTCCTGGCCTCAAGTACTCAGTCCACCTCGGCTTCCCAAAGTGCTGGGATTATAGGTGTGAGCCAATGTGCGGGGCCTTAGGATTCTTTTTATAATTTCTCCTTTAAAGATGTAGTCTTTTAAACCTAATGCATTAGGTAGAACTATTTGATTTTCTAGTTTGTTAATTAACCCTAGGCATATGTAACTGCCACTCAGAACTCCTGATCAACATGGGCTAAACAGGGTTACCTGCTGAGTAAATACAATTCCAACGGAAAGCAAAGAAACTGACATTTTACTTAGCGTAGGCAATCTTATCGTGGGTAAATGGACATTTTCTGGTGCTTTCAAAAAACCATCGAAACTCACTTGAAACTTTCCAATGCTTTGACCTTCAGTGACTGCCCCCACCACTTCCCAGCCCTTGGGGGCCAGGATTCCTAGAGGGGAGGGGAGGTGAAGTGGAAGAGAAGTGACCATAGGGTGTGTAATGAAGAGACAGGGAACCCTTCTGGCCAGGCTGTGAAGGTGGCCAGAGGGGCTGGGCACTCTTTTAAGTGTCTCTGTCCTTGCCTGCCCTGCCCCTAACACTCTCTACTCAGTCACTTTACTTCTTGACAATTCATCTTCAGGACTCACCTTTCTTCCCAGATATAGGAGGACCCCTGGGATTTGGGGAGGCCCTGGCCCTGAAAAGCCTGCAGCACAGCTTAGCTGGAACAGTGACTGATGGAGACTATGTCCCAGCCGGCCACAGCTCAAATGGAGCTGGGGTTTGCACTGACACCTGTATTCCACTAGACCCTACCCCATCACACCCAGGCAGGGCAAGTGGAGGGGTGGCCCCCTTCCTCCACGTCAACCCCACTGCAGTGTCTCCCCCACCCCCAGGATGGCCTCCCGCGTTGTCTGTGTGCCTGTGAAGGGTGGGGGTCCACACCCGGCCACCGCCTTCCCAGGTGCCTGACTCATCCTGCTCCTCCTCAAGCTGAGATGTTCAGACATGCTGGGGTGGGGGTGGGGGCTGGCTGGGAACACCTGGAAGTCACAGCTTCCTTTGCAAAGCACATTGCAATATGTATTTAATTCCATCATGAGAATTAGAAGCTGCTTTACCAGGAAATCATATGACCACGTGACATGTACGGAGTAGGAAATCACAGCCACATGTGGGAGATAGTCCATTTCGACAGGGTTTGGTTAATATTTGGGGGTTACTTGTTTGTTCATCTTGCCATTTTCCACGTGCTATTAATAGAAGGCCCTCTAAACTTTTTTCAACGATTCAGAGAAGAAACTTCAAGATAGAGGCAATGCCATCCATGAGCCTAATTCGGGGTCACAGACTGGGCCACCTGCAGGGGCCAAATTCAGGTAGTAGTCAGAAGCCAGCGGGTGGCCCTGTGAAGAAGGGCAGCCACCCACAGGGGGCAGCATTGAGCCGCTCATCGCCTGAGGATTCCTGCTGCAGTGAGGGGAGCGCCTCAGGATGGCCAGTCCTAATTTTTCAAGACAGGCAGGAAATCCAGATTTCTTTTGTGTGTGAAAAGCTCCTAATTTCAGAGCTGCCAAATGAATATTGAGGGTCAAACAAAGCAAGCCTGCACGTTGTGCCAGGTTTCCTGAGATTTGGAGAACATCACGTTTGGATTTACGGGAGCGGGGCCTGCTTGGTCCACGCGGGGAACTGTTGTCCCAGTTGGTGGGGGTGTGGCTTGATGGGACCCGGGGGTCTAGCGTTCTGACAGAGCCAGTCACTGACAGCGGATTTGGGGAGGGGCTGAGGAGGCAGGGTAAAGCCAACCCCCTGCCCCCTTCCTTCCCACCCTTATCCCCGTGTGTTTCAGAGGCCCCTCGATTTGAGTCCATCATGGAAGACGTGGAGGTGGGGGCCGGGGAAACTGCTCGCTTTGCGGTGGTGGTGGAGGGAAAACCACTGCCGGACATCATGTGGTACAAGGTCAGAGGGTGCTGCTGGCTGAGCCTGGGGGAGGGAGGAGAGGCTCCCTGGGTGTGTGGGAGGGTCCTGGGAGGCCTTAGGAGGGCGGAGCCTAGGCAGAGGCGTGGTTAGGAGGTGGAAGCAGGAGGCAGGGCACTGCTTAGCTGAGGGGTGCAGGGCTTTCTGTGGGAGACAAGGGAGGATCTGATTCTGGGTCCTGGGGACAGATGCCTTGCCCAGAGTAGCAGATGAGGGCGGGGCCTGGTGCAGCGGCTCTTGGCCCCAAGGTAGAGGTGAGGCCAGGCCCAGGCTGGAGGTGACACCAAACTCTGCAGGATGAGGTGCTACTGACCGAGAGCAGCCATGTGAGCTTCGTGTACGAGGAGAATGAGTGCTCCCTGGTGGTGCTCAGCACAGGGACCCAGGACGGAGGCGTCTACACCTGCACTGCCCGGAACCTGGCGGGCGAGGTCTCCTGCAAAGCAGAGTTGGCTGTGCATTCAGGTGGGCAGGAGTTCCAGGGAATGATAAAGCACCCACCCCTGGAATCCAACGTGACCCCCGCTCTGCCCAGGAAGCAGCCAGCCCTGGACTCCCAGCCACCACATCCCCAGCCCAGCACCCGGCCTCTGGCCCCCAACATTCTTGCACCTCTTCTGCCTCCTTCCTCTGTCCGCCTGTCCCAGTCTCTGGCCTGCTTGCTTTCTTCCCCTCCCACCTAACACCAGGACATCTCTGCCCCAGCTCAAACAGCTATGGAGGTCGAGGGGGTCAGGGAGGATGAGGAGCAACGAGGAAGGAGACTCAGCGACTTTTATGACATTCACCAGGAGATCGGCAGGTGTGGGGCTAGGAGCGCAGCCAGTGGGGGACAAGAGAGGCTGCTGGGTCTGAGGGTTGGGAGGGATGGAGAGGGCCGCAGCGATGGCTGATCCCTGACCCCCCTCCCTGTGTCAACCAGGGGTGCCTTCTCCTACCTTCGGCGCGTGGTGGAGCGTAGCTCCGGCCTGGAGTTTGCGGCCAAGTTCATCCCCAGCCAGGCCAAGCCAAAGGCATCAGCCCGTCGGGAGGCCCAGCTCCTAGCCAGGCTCCAGCATGACTGTGTCCTCTACTTCCATGAGGCCTTCGAGAGGCGCCGGGGACTGGTCATTGTCACGGAGCTGTATCCTGGGACAGGCTGGGGGCTGGGGGGACCCATGCCTAAATGACTGGTCCTTGTGACATCCAATAGGCAACAGTTACACAGTTTTACAGTTTACAAAGTAGCCCCATTGACAACTGGGAGGAATACGTCTGGAGACTTCTGTGAAAACCAACAGTTTTAAGTTCATGGTTAGCTTAGATTTATATAGCATTTAATGTGTGCCTGGCAGCATTCTAAGAGTTTTACAAATATTAACCTATTAATTCCTCATATATTCCTATCTCCTAGAATTTTATTATTAGCTTGTATTATCCCCATTTTACAGATGAAGAGACAGGCATGGAGAGGTTAAGTAACTTGCGCAAGGTCACAGCTAGTATGTGGCCTAGGCTTTTCATCATGAAATGCAGTATCATGCGTCTGCATATTTGAAGTGACCCCGTTTCAGATCAATACTTGGCTTTATTTGGAGGCTGTTTTCATAAAGAACAGATTTTACCCTTTCATGAAGGCTGTGGTTAAGCAAAGGCACATGGTGGTAAGGATGCTGGGTGGTCCGTCGTCACCCCAGTAGCAGGGTGCCCGGAACCTGCACATGAGCCTGCTGCCTGCAGTGTTTGAAATCAAACCTCAGCAAAATGACAAATTATTCCATGTCATGGACCTTCTAGGCCATTCTCAAATAGAGTCAAGAAGTTCCATCCACTGTCAACAAAATTCTGCTGTAATTTGATCCCTATAAATGCTTTACAGGGTGGGCAGGAGAGGAGACTTTAGCCCCGTTTTACTCCTGGGAGAACTAGGCTCAGAGAGGTGAAGTGACTTGCCTGAGTTCCCATAGCCAGTGGGAATTCAGCAGGGGTGTCCCACCTGTGCCCTCAGAGGACAGGAGGCGGGGAGGAGGGAACACATGGGGGAGAGAAGGGGCAGCCTCTGACTAGTATCAGACCTTCTGTAAGGGGAAGGAGAACTGCGTGCTGAGCTGGGACCCGCCTGAGCTCTGGGGTGGGCCAGGCAGTTGGCTCTGGGCACTGTTCTCCTTGATCTGGGATTTAGCTGCACAGAGGAGCTGCTGGAGCGAATGGCCAGGAAACCCACCGTGTGTGAGTCTGAGGTGAGGGCAGCGGGTGGCAGGGGCCAGGTTGGGCACCAGCCTTCACCCACCAGAGCTTTGAGAATCAACAAATGGGCCTGAAGCCAGGGGTGGGGGTGGAGGTGGAGAGCACTGTTAGGCAGCCAGCAGAGTCCCCATTCAATGAGACCAGATCCCCATCTATTTGGGACTTGCACCGTTCTCTGTAAGTCTCAACAAACCCACCCCGGCTCCTAGCTGTTGTTTCCCATTCTTCATCACATAAACATCCCCCCAACATTTCTCCTGGAAGGAACCCCACCTAGATTTTATTGATCTCACTGCAGTCCTGCCATGTTGGGCTGTACATGTTGTGCACAGCACAATTCTACTTATTACCGTGTAAATGGCTCCTCCCTATAACTGTGCTGTCCCCTCCAGTGCACATGATAGCCTTGGATCTTTGCAACCCCAAATCTGTGTTTCAACCCCTTCCACGAGCCATCTGAAGGCTACTTCCCAGGCACAGCCTGACCTCTTGCCGCCCTGGAGGTGATCAGACATACACCACCCTACCCCCACAGACTTTGGGCCCCCTATTTCCACAGATCCGGGCCTATATGCGGCAGGTGCTAGAGGGAATCCACTACCTGCACCAGAGCCACGTGCTACACCTCGATGTCAAGGTGAGGTGTGGACTGAAGAGCAGACAGCCCCTGTGGGAGCCACGAGGTGGAGCGTCCTCCCGTGTTCATTCGGCCGCCACTCCTCGCCTTGTGTCTTCCAGCCTGAGAACCTGCTGGTGTGGGACGGTGCCACGGGTGAAGAGCAGGTGCGGATCTGTGACTTTGGGAATGCTCAGGAGCTGACTCCAGGAGAGCCCCAGTACTGCCAGTATGGCACACCTGAGTTTGTGGCCCCCGAGATTGTCAACCAGAGCCCTGTGTCTGGAGTCACTGACATCTGGTAAGGCTGGCATGCTGGGCTGGGTGGGCCTCGCAGCTGCCCTTGGGGCTGCACTGGGGACATGCTTACTGGCAGGGAGACTTACCAAGCCTGGAGTCCTTCTGACAGTGGGCCGGTGGTGTTGCTTGCAGGGCCTCCTGCCCATGTGACTCCTTGCCCCTCATGAGTCAAGGATGCCCCTCTCTCTCAAGGCCTCAGCTCTGTTAGTCCCTGACTCCTTGTCTCCCCTGGAAGCTGGGCCTTCCCCTTAGCAGCCAGCATGCCTCCTCCAGTGGGGCCGGCATGGTCCCATCGGTCCCCAGACTTCTCTGGGCATCCTGGGCCAGCCCTGCCATGACCCTGGACTTCTCCAGGCCTATCTGGACCTGTGGGTTCAGAGTCCTCCCCAAAGAAACCTCTCCTGTGCCCATTGTCCATGCCACTGTTCCCAGGGAGCTTACAGCTCACTCAGCTCAGCAGTAGCAGAGAACTGCTCCCTTCCAGTCAAAGGTGGGCGGTCCCCTAACCATCAATCTCCTTTCCTCACAGGCCCGTGGGCGTTGTTGCCTTCCTCTGGTAAGGACCCTCTGCAGCGTCCCAGCAGTCTCCTGGCAGGCCACCCCTAACCTTTGCAGGGCTGCAGCCCACCCCTTGTCTTCCACACCCCCACTCCTTCTTACACTGCAAGGGGCCTCATGTGCATAAAGGTGGACACCCTGGTCTGGATGCCCATGTTCTGCCTGCCCCCATGCCCCTCTGTAAGAGGTGGGCACCCTGGATGGAGAGAGCCAAGTGCAGGCTCAGGGCCATGGAATGGAGCTCAGGGTGGGCACATCCCCTTGGCACTTCACTCATAGAGAGGCCACACTGGAGGAGGGATGGAACAGGTCCTCTAAAGCAGAGGCCACTAGCCCCCACCTCCCTGCCCATCAGGAGGCTAGGGAGGGGACAGGGTGGGAGAGAGTCTGCAGCCTTGCCTCTTGCCCAGATTTGCTCAGCCTCTGTCATCCTCACAACCCCAAAGCCTCTGCCTGTCCCCAGCCCTATGCCCCCATAGGCGTTCCCCTTTGTCCCTGGTTGCCCCTCATAACAGCCCTCTTCACCCCTGCAGTCTGACGGGAATCTCCCCGTTTGTTGGAGAAAATGATCGGACAACATTGATGAACATCCGAAACTACAATGTGGCCTTCGAAGAGACCACATTCCTGAGCCTAAGCAGGGAGGCCCGTGGCTTCCTCATCAAAGTGCTGGTGCAGGACCGGCTGTGAGTACGAGGCCCTGGGAGCCACCCCCCCGCCCCCCGCAGAGCTGCCCTCATGCCACCCGCCTTCTCCTCCCAAACTCCTGCTTCCAACTCCTTAGGAGCCCTGTTTGCTCAGTTATTGACTGACCGGATGACTGAATGATAAATCCCTTCTTAATCCTCATTCACTCACAGGAGGCCGACCGCAGAGGAGACCCTAGAACATCCTTGGTTCAAAGTGAGTCTAGTCTGCAAAGTGGTGGCACAAAAGGTGGAGGGAGAGAGAATGTTACAAATGGCTCCATTTATTGAGTACCTACTGTGTGCAGTAACCACCTTAGGCATTATATATACATATGACCTATTAGCATCACAATAGCTTTGCAAAGGTGCATATCATTAGTTCCATTTTGATGACAAGGAAACAGGCTCATATCAGTGATGGAGTTGGGGATATCCTGGACTCCAGGGCACATATCTGGACCTCCCCATCCTGGGTGTCCTTGGTGGAGTTCTCCCTCATGCTTGAGACCAGACCCTGGTCTTCCTGACTCCTGCGTGTCCATCTCTGTCCTGCACTGGCCCCAAACACTAGGGCTGGGGTTGACCAGGCTGGCTCAGCCCCTCGGTTATGAGCTCCATGTGGGCAGGTTCTTGGTTCTCACTCATTCATCTTCAAACCCCAGTGCCTCAGGACACAGTGCCAGGCATTGATGGGGTCTCAGGGATTTGCGGGGGGTGGGGGGCAGGGATTCAGCAATTGAGTCCAGAAAGAACACCTGAATAAACTGTTCGTGGAAGGTTGTGCTGGGTCATTTGAAGGCTGAGGTCACTCTGGTGTCAGGAGTTGAATTAAGAGCATCCTTTCTCAGACCAGAAATGAGCTCCGGAAGAGAGAGCCTGGGTGGGTGGCTGAGGGAAGCAGCTGTCTTGGTCTGGACCACCAGGCTCCAGATGTCTGGGGTGCTGGCCCTACATGGAAACAGAGGGGAGCCGGGGAGCCAGGGATCAGGTAAGGGGCCTAAGAGCACAGGCCTCCCAAGGCAGCTGGTTTACCAGGACGGGAGCCCTGGTGGATGTTAAGAAGCCTACCCCTGGGAGTCCCCGGTTTCTTGCTGCTCCCTGCGGGGCTCAGGGGATTTGTCCTGAGGTGTGCACCTTGGCTATAGGTGTTGTCCTGAAAGACCCAAGGGGAAGGGGATCCCCAGGAGCCTAGACTCAGTGCTGCCCAATCCACTACCTCCCCCCACCCCGCCTCATGGACTTTGTCTCTCTGTTGCCAAACCTGGAGGTCTAGGTTGACAGCTTTCCCTCAAGCCCTCTTTCCTGGCTTTGCAGACTCAGGCAAAGGGTGCAGAGGTGAGCACGGATCACCTGAAGCTCTTCCTCTCCCGGCGGAGGTGGCAGGTGAGTGTGGCAGGCCGGCCTCTGTGCTTTCCACCTTGCTGCCTTCCCCCTCCCGTGGGCCTTCCTCTCCTGCTACTGTCTTCCTGCTTTCACTGGCTCCATGCCCAGCTTCCTGCCTGTTCCCTGACCCTCTGCATGCTCAGGCCTCTTCCTCAGGGATGAGGTGGGCCTGGAAGGGGGGGAACAATCCTGCCCCAGGGGTCCCTCGGGTCTGACTCCAGTACTCTGTCTCCAGCGCTCCCAGATCAGCTACAAATGCCACCTGGTGCTGCGCCCCATCCCTGAGCTGCTGCGAGCTCCCCCAGAGCGGGTGTGGGTGACCATGCCCAGAAGGCCACCCCCCAGCGGGGGGCTCTCGTCCTCCTCAGATTCTGAAGAGGAAGAGCTGGAAGAGCTGCCCTCGGTGCCCCGCCCACTGCAGCCTGAGTTCTCAGGCTCCCGGGTGTCCCTCACGGACATTCCCACTGAGGATGAGGCCCTGGGAACCCCAGAGGCTGGGGCTGCCACCCCCATGGACTGGCAGGAGCAGGGAAGGGCTCCCTCTCAGGACCAGGAGGCTCCCAGCCCAGAGGATCTCCCCTCCCCAGGCCAGGAGCCCGAAGCTGGGGCCAGCCCCAAGCGGGGAGAGCTCCGCAGGGGCAGCTCAGCTGAGAGCGCCCTGCCCCGGGCCGGGCCGCGGGAGCCGGGCCGGGGCCTGCACAAGGCGGCCTCTGTGGAGCTGCCGCAGCGCCGGAGCCCCAGCCCGGGAGCCACCCGCCTGGCCCGGGGAGGCCTGGGTGAGGGTGAGTACGCCCAGAGGCTGCAGGCCCTGCGCCAGCGGCTGCTGCGGGGAGGCCCCGAGGATGGCAAGGTCAGCGGCCTCAGGGGTCCCCTGCTGGAGAGCCTGGGGGGTCGTGCCCGGGATCCCCGGATGGCACGAGCTGCCTCCAGCGAGGCAGCGCCCCACCACCAGCCCCCACTCGAGAATCGGGGCCTGCAAAAGAGCAGCAGCTTCTCTCAGGGTGAGGCGGAGCCCCGGGGCCGGCACCGCCGCGCGGGGGCGCCCCTTGAGATCCCCGTGGCCAGGCTTGGGGCCCGCAGGCTACAGGAGTCTCCTTCCCTGTCCGCCCTCAGCGAGGCCCAACCCTCCAGCCCTGCGCGGCCCATTGCCCCCAAACCTAGTGCCCCTAAACCTAGTTCCCCTAAGTCTGCAGAGCCTTCTGCCACCACACGTAGTGATGCTCTGCAGCCCCCCGCACCCCAGCCTGCCCAAGACAAGGCCCCAGAGCCCAGGCCAGAACAAGTCCGAGCCTCCAAGCCTGCACCACCCCCTGAGGCCCTGCAAACCCTAGCGCTGCCCCTGACGCCCTATGCCCAGATCATGCAGTCACTCCAGCTGTCGGGCCATGCCCAGGCCCCCCAGCAGAGCCCTGCCATGCCGCCTTTAGAGCCCAAGCCCCACGCTGCTGTCTTCGCCAGGGTGGCCTCCCCACCTCCGGGAGCCCCGGAGAAGCGCGTGCCCTCAGCCGGGGCGCCCCCGATGCTAGCCGAGAAAGCCCGGGTTCCCACAGTGCCCCCCAGGCCAGGCAGCAGTCTCAGCAGCAGCATCGAGAACCTGGAGTCGGAGGCCGTGTTCGAGGCCAAGTACAAGCGCAGCCGCGAGTCGCCCCTGTCTCGGGGGCTGCGGCTGCTGAGCCGCTCGCGCTCGGAGGAGCGCGGCCCCTTCCGCGGGGCCGAGGAGGAGGATGGCATATACCGGCCCAGCCCGGCGGGGACCCCGCTGGAGCTGGTGCGACGGACCGAGCGCTCGCGCTCGGTGCAGGACCTCAGGGCGGTCGGGGAGCCGGGCCTCGTCCGCCGCCTCTCGCTGTCACTGTCCCAGCGGCTACGGCGGACCCCTCCCGCGCAGCGCCACCCGGCCTGGGAGGCCCGCGGCGGGGACGGAGAGAGCTCGGAGGGCGGGAGCTCGGCGCGGGGCTCCCCGGTGCTGGCGATGCGCAGGCGGCTGAGCTCCACCCTGGAGCGGCTGTCGAGCCGGTTGCAGCGCAGCGGCAGCAGCGAGGACTCGGGGGGCGCCTCGGGCCGCAGCACGCCGCTGTTCGGACGGCTTCGCAGGGCCACGTCGGAGGGCGAGAGTCTGCGGCGCCTCGGCCTTCCGCACAACCAGTTGGCCGCCCAGGCCGGCGCCACCACGCCTTCCGCCGAGTCCCTGGGCTCCGAGGCCAGCGCCACGTCGGGATCCTCAGGTGAGGAGGGGCAGGGCTAGGGCAGCAGGTGCAGAGAAGAGTGGGGTGCGCTGGAGAGAGGCTGTGGGAGGAGCAGAGGGCTGGGGACTCCTGCCAGGGGCAGGCCAAGGCCCAGAGGGTGGAATGGCAGCTGGGCAGGGTGGGGCTAGGTGTTCCTTCTGGTTCTCTGGGCTGAGGGCTGCAGGGAGGTGCGAACTTGCTGGTACTGACTGAGCAAATGCTCATGGGCCTGGGTCTTCACAGCCCCAGGGGAAAGCCGAAGCCGGCTCCGCTGGGGCCTCTCTCGGCTTCGGAAGGACAAGGGGTTATCGCAACCAAACCTCTCTGCCAGTGTTCAGGAGGAGCTGGTTCACCAGTACGTGCGCAGTGAGTCAGGTAATAGAGGCCTGCTGGGTGAGGACCCTCCACCCCACCCCTCAATCCCCTTGCCCCCATCAGGGAGCAGTCATGGCTGGCGGGAGGTGGGTCACCTTGACGAGCTTAGTGGAAGGGGTCTGTTCAGACAACTGTAATGGCAGCAGCTGCCAGTCATTAGAGAAGCTAACTGTTCTATTAAACACTTTACAAGCACTGCCTCATTCAGTCCTGCAGCACTCTTTGGGAAATATTGGTGTAATTGTTTCTACTGTACAGGCGAGGAGACAGGCTTAGCAATGCTAAGGATCTGTCCAAGTCGCAGGGCTAGTAAGTGGAGCAGTTGAAGTCGGACTGTGTGACCTTCTGCAGCCAGGTCCCAGAAATGGCTTCAGGGCACCACACTTACGTCTGTATGGGTCTAGCCTCCTCTTTCCTGGGATACCCTGGAAGGTTTCTGTAACTAGCTGTACTTCTGAAGGAGCACAAGATGGGGCTGTCCTGCCCCCACAGTGCCCCTTTAGATGTGTGTGTTTGGGTGTGTACCCAAAGACACTCACTTTCTCGCCCACTTAGAGGACCACAACCCGATTGAGCCCCCTAAGTCTCCATTACTTTGCAGCTCTGAACACCTGACTGCCCGTCTCTGAGCCTTCTGCACAGAAAAGCAGCCTTCAGAGCTCTTTGGCCTCTTCTGTTTCTCTGCCTGAGTGTCCTGGAGCTCCAGATAGGGAGGCATTCCCCATGTGGGGTCACCCCATCTCCTCTGAAAAAGGGGCACTACTCAAGGGTGACAAGCAAAGGCTTTGGGAGGTTGTGTTTAACAGAGCAGCACGCAGGGAAGGAGTGGGGCCATGAAGCCGGGCTGTGTGCAGGATCTTGACAAGCCACCTGTCCTGTTCTTTCCCCATTTCCTGGTAAAACTCAGAATGGAGTGGCTGTCGAGCCTTGCCTCAGCTGGGCTTGAAGGGATCATATCCAGCCTTGGCCAGGGCAAAGGGAGCTGCAGTGGGAGAAAAGGAGAGAGGAAAGGGCCGCCGGTGGGGAGGAGAAGGGAGGGTGGAGAATGAGGGGGAAAGAAGGCGATCAGCCAGCAGAGAGGCCTGGGCACAGCTGATCCCTTCCCACCTGGGGCCTCCCTCCCAGCCCAGTTTTGCTTATGCAGCTGATTTCCTGCCGAGGCAGTGTCCCCTTACCTCATCCGCTCCCTGTTCCCTGCAGAAACAAGGCTGTCCCATTCCACTTTACCAATCAGGGCTGGCCCCTGGGAATGGGGGTGGGGCTGGCGGAGCAGGGCCCGGATCACTTTCACCTCTCCTCTTGGCCTCTCTCTCTCCCTGCTACCCAGTACCCTCACTTGGCCTGGAGGCAGCCATTGAGAAACTGTTCACATTGCCTTGTTGGAGCCTCAGTGTGGCACCCCTCCTTGGGGAGCAGTGGGGTACAGCGGGAAGGGGGGCACACTGCCATCCTGATCACCACTCCTGCTGAGTACTCCTCTCCTTCCTGGCTCATCCCCACTCCCAGTCCCCTACAGTTCTTCAGACAGGCAGCAGCTGGGGCTCCCAGGGCTCCTCAGCTTTCTCTGCCCAGGTGAATAAAATCCAACCCTGAGTCCTCCCCTATCCCCACCCTCCACCCATGGCTGGACTGGGGTTTTTCTAAAGGGACATTCTCAGGGAACATGCACTCAAACCCTCAGAGCACTAAGTCACAGGCTGGCTACATTGGAGGAAGGAAGACTGGTCTCATCCCTAGCCCCGCTGTGCGCATAGCCACCAGCTAGCTGTGAAGGCAGCTTTTCTGCTTTGCTGAAACAGCCTCTTTCTCTGGGGGTCTGCTCCGGGCTTCTCTGCTGTCCATATTGCTAAGATAATGGTAACAACAAGAAAAGCTAGTATTTATGATCAGTTACTCTATGCCAGATACTTTACATGCCTGGTAATTGTCACAGCAAGAATCCTGTGGGCGTGGTATTATTTTCCTCGATTTACGGATTAGAAATGGAGCTTCTGAGAGGGTAAATAGCCCAAGGTCATGCAGATACTGTCTTTTGCCCCTTCAAAAGCTGTCACCACTCAGTTGATCTGAAGGAGTATAGAGAAGACCTACAGCAGGTGGGAAGAGGGGCCAGGAGGCCGACACGCTTCCAGGATCTGCCCACAGTTTTCCTAGACCGTAGCTCTTTGAGACTGCACACTCTGATAGAACATTCCTCGTTCGGTCCCTTCTCAGCTCAGATCACTACCTCCTCCCAATTCTCTTCTCACTTGTCCCACGGTGCCCCAGAGAGGGTGGGTCTCACAGGATCTTAACCATTATAGTTTTTCAGTATTCCCTTTGCTTTTATTTTATTTAACAAATCCTATAGACCACTTAGTGCCAGGCCCTACCCTAAGTGATTTACAAACTCATGACATAAGTAGCATCGTCAATAGTGCAAGGAAAAGGCAGTTCTGTACACAGTGAGGGCCTGGGGAAAGTGATGCTTGCCCCAAAGAAAATTCTCGAAGGCATGGTGTGGGGTGCTACTTTCCCCATCTGCCTGGGAAGAGACAAGGTTTCATGCTGCTTCCTGCTGGCTGTTTGCAAGCCTTCTCCATCCCTCCCCCGGCGGTAAGTGGGCCAGGGTCCCCAAAGAAAGATGGCTGTCTCTGCTTTTCCTCCAGACTTCCCCCCAGTCTTCCACATCAAACTCAAGGACCAGGTGCTGCTGGAGGGAGAGGCAGCCACCCTGCTCTGCCTGCCGGCAGCCTGCCCTGCCCCACACATCTCCTGGATGAAAGGTAAGGAAACTGTGCCTCCCATAGAACGAGAGACCAGCAAGCAGCCCTGAACCCAGGGGATGGGAGGGGCTAGGCCGGGGGTTGGGGCTGGGCATGTTTGGGGGAATGCTGGAGTGGGGAGTAACTGAGGGGCCCTGGACATGTGCTAGCTCACTCAGCAGCTCCTCCTGCTCCTCCCTGTCCCCAGACAAGCAGTCCTTGCGGTCAGAGCCGTCAGTGATCATTGTGTCCTGCAAAGACGGGCGGCAGCTGCTCAGCATCCCCCGAGCGGGCAAGCGGCACGCCGGGCTCTATGAGTGCTCGGCCAGCAACGTCCTGGGCAGCATCACCAGCTCCTGTACCGTGGCTGTGGCCCGTGAGCTTGGGGCAGGGCCTGAGGGGGGTAGTGATGGGGATGGAGGGGCAGGGCTGAAGGGCTCTTAGCTAGGGCGTAGGGGCTCACTGGGACTCTTCTTTCTCTTGCCAGGAATCCCAGGAAAGCTAGCTCCTCCAGAGGTGCCTCAGACCTACCAGGACACAGCGCTGGTGCTGTGGAAGCCAGGAGACAGCCGGGCACCTTGCACATACACGCTGGAGCGGCAAGTGGATGGTGAGGATGGGGCAGTGGGAGGATGGGGGGAGTGGCAGAGGGAGGGGAGGGGAGTCTGGGAAGGCCAGTGCCTTCCTGGGCTCTACAGATAGCACTGGCAGTGGGAGCCATCCCTTCTGTGACCTCAGCTCCTCCCCCATACTGCCTATAGGGGAGTCTGTGTGGCACCCTGTGAGCTCAGGCATCCCCGACTGTTACTACAACGTGACCCACCTGCCAGTTGGTGTGACTGTGAGGTTCCGTGTGGCCTGTGCCAACCGCGCTGGGCAGGGGCCCTTCAGCAGCCCTTCTGAGAAGGTCTTTGTCAGGGGTACTCAAGGTCAGTGCGACGGTGTGGGCTGGGGCGAGGAAGGGGGCCCTGAGCCTAGGGTTCTTGTGGAGCACAATGGCTTTGCCCCAAGGCACCATGGTGTTCATTTTCTTTGTCTCTTAGATTCTTCAGCTGTGCCACCTGCTGCCCACCAAGAGGCCCCTGTCACCTCAGGGCCAGCCAGGGCCCCGCCTCCTGACTCTCCTACCTCACTGGCCCCGCCCCCAGCTCCTGCTGCCCCCACGCCCCCGTCAGTCACTGTCAGCCCCTCATCTCCCCCCACACCCCCCAGCCAGGCCTTGTCCTCACTCAAGGCTGTGGGTCCACCACCCCAAACTCCCCCACGAAGACACAGGGGCCTGCAGGCTGCCCGGAAAGCAGAGCCCCCCCTACCCAGTGCCCAGGTCACCCCAAGTGAGCCTAAGTCTTTTGTCCTTGACACTGGGACCCCGACCCCAGCCTCCACTCCTCAAGGGGTTAAACCAGTGTCTTCCTCCACTCCTGTGTATATGGTGACTTCCTTCGTGTCTGCACCGCCAGCCCCAGAGCCCCCAGCCCCCGAGCCCCCTCCTGAGCCTACCAAGGTGACTGTGCGGAGCCTCAGCCCAGCCAAGGAGGTGGTCAGCTCCGCTGGGAGCAGTCCCCAAAGCTCTCCCAGGCCAGAGGTCACCACTCTTCGCCAGGGCCCCCCTCAGAAACCCTACACCTTCCTGGAAGAGAAAGCCAGGCAAGCAGGGCTGGGGAAGGGGACAGGACAGAGAGGAGTGTGGGTCAAAGGTCAGGAGCACGTGGCTTCAGAGAGATCAGACTGTCCTGGCTGGGGTGGGGGGAGGTGCTGAGGTTTAGGTCCTTAGAACAATTGAATTCAAATGTGTCAGACACTATACTGAGTGCTTTAGCCACGTGGTCTCATTGATTCTTCACAACTCTGAGGGACACTGTGCTATTAGCATCACCCATTTCAGGTGGCAAAACTGAGGTTAGAGAAGCTTTGGGATTTACCTAAGGTACAAAGCCAGTGAGTGGTGAAGCTGGGACTCGAACCCTCGTTTTCTAGGATTGAACTCTGGAGCCCACCCTGGAACCACTCCATTCTTGCCCCTAGGGGTTCCCTGCATTAGTCCTCACTATGGAAGTGTCCCCCCCCTCCTCTGAGCCTGTGGTGTCCCTCCCCCCCCAACACAGGGGCCGCTTTGGTGTTGTGCGAGCGTGCCGGGAGAACGCCACAGGGCGAACGTTCGTGGCCAAGATCGTGCCCTATGCTGCCGAGGGCAAGCGGCGGGTCCTACAGGAGTACGAGGTGCTGCGGACCCTGCACCACGAGCGGATCATGTCCCTGCATGAGGCCTACATCACCCCTCGGTACCTCGTGCTCATTGCTGAGAGCTGCGGCAACCGGGAGCTCCTCTGTGGGCTCAGTGACAGGTAGCTGGGCATTCTGGGGGAGTAGCGAGGGAGAGCGGGGGAGGCTGGGCCGGGTATCATCAGCTCCACCCCTGCTCTCCCAGGTTCCGGTATTCCGAGGATGACGTGGCCACTTACGTGGTGCAGCTGCTACAAGGCCTGGACTACCTCCACAGCCGCCACGTGCTCCACCTGGACATCAAGCCGGACAACCTGCTGCTGGCCCCTGACAATGCCCTCAAGATCGTGGACTTCGGCAGTGCCCAGCCCTACAACCCCCAGGCCCTTCGGCCTCTTGGCCACCGCACGGGCACTCTGGAGTTCATGGGTGAGGGGACCAGCTGCCAGCCAGGGTGGGAACAGGGCACTGCCAAAGGGACAGCAGCCAGGGCTCACCCCACTTCACCCACGTATGTGCCACTTGTTGAGTGATTACTGTATGCAGGCAACGAATGAAGTATGTGGCTTTTTCTTCCAACTGATCTTTACAATAACATGGAGTTTGGAATAATATTAGCCCTCTTTTACAGATGAGGAAACTGAGGTTACTGAAGTTAAGGGTTTATCCAATCAGACAATTATAAATGCTAGAGGCAGGATTCACTAAAGCTGAAAAGACAGGAGAATCTGTTATTTTATTTAAATAAGGAAAATCAGCTACCATTGAGCAAACTGCTAAATGCTTGAGGTTCATTATCTCTCTTTCTTAGTGTGGGACTACAAGCCACTCTTTACAGATGAGGCAATGGAGAGCCAGGCAGGTTTAGCAAATTGCCCAGGGTCCCATAGCTAGAAGGGGCAGGTCTGAAATTAGAGCCAGCTAGGCTGATTTTGAAGGGTTTTTTTTTCTTTCTTTCTTATTTTTTTTCTGAGACGGAGTCTCTCTCTGTTGCCCATGCTGGGGTGCAATGGCTTGATCTCGGCTCATTGCAACCTCTGCCTCCCAGGTTCAAGGGATTCTCCTGCCTCGGCTTCCTGAGTATCTGGGATTTCAGGCACCTGCCACCACGCCTGGCTAATTTTTGTATTTTTAGTAGAGACAGGGTTTCACCATGCTGGCCAGGCTTGTTTTGAATTCCCAACCTCAGGCGATCTGCCCGCCTCAGCCTCCCAAAGTGCTGGGATCACAGGTGTGAGCCACTGCACCCGGCCTCAAAGGCTCTTAATATTGGTATCAGCCACAATCATTGTGAATGGGAGCCCTATCTTGGAGCTGATCCAAGGGAGCTTGTCACCCTGTTTCTCAGCCCCTCTGGAGTTATGGGGACCCCCACCATTTAGTGCCTGGGCTGTCGGGTGTCCCACATGTCTCTTGGGGTATGCCACTACCTCTGTCCTACCTACTGGCCTTCAGGGCCTGCCACTCTGGTCATTCCCACGGTCTGGTGACCTGGGCATTGTCCTGCTGCTCCAGCACCCAGGGACCTCCCCTGCCCCCACTTCCCTGCCACCAGGAAGCTGGGTCAGCTTGGCCTCTGTCTCCTGTCAGCTCCGGAGATGGTGAAGGGAGAACCCATCGGCTCTGCCACGGACATCTGGGGAGCGGGTGTGCTCACCTACATTATGTGAGTGTCCCCTACCCAACCGCAGCCCACTCTGCCTACACAGTGAGCTTCCAGACTCACCTTCTGCCAACACTCTCTCCCTGGTGCCTGACCTCCCCTGTACACACATCCATACCACACACCCACACAAGTGCAGAGTAGCAGGGCCCTGAGCCCTGTGCACCTGACACTAATGTCCTCCCGGGTCTGGGTGTTGGCCTTCAGTCTGCATATGTCAATCAAGCTATCTTGCCCAACAGGCTCAGTGGACGCTCCCCATTCTATGAGCCAGACCCCCAGGAAATGGAGGCTCGGATTATGGGGGGCCGCTTTGATGCCTTCCTGCTGTACCCCAATACATCCCAGAGCGCCACCCTCTTCTTGCGAAAGGTCCTCTCAGTACATCCCTGGTGAGTGAGCCCCACACCAGCCATCCTCCCAAGTTATGTGCCCCTGGCCTGGCCTGTTCCAGAGATCCCCTAGCTCCTCCCCTGCTCCTAGGAACAAATCTGCTGCTTCTAATAAATGGTCATGCTACCTACCATTTAAAGCCCAAGGCAACCCCATGTGAGGCAGAACCACTGTTCCCATTCCAGAGATTCGGGAACTGAGCTCTTGAGCTGCCTAAGATCACACATGTAGGGGTGGATCCAGGACTGGGACATGGGTGTGGAGGAGGACAGAGCCTCGGCAGCCCCCAGGGCCGTCCTTCCAGCTCATGATCCCTGGCTCTGCCTGGCAGGAGCCGGCCCTCCCTGCAGGACTGCCTGGCCCACCCGTGGTTGCAGGATGCCTACCTGATGAAGCTGCGCCGCCAGACGCTCACCTTCACCACCAACCGGCTCAAGGAGTTTCTGGGCGAGCAGCGCCGACGCCGGGCTGAGGCCGCCACCCGCCACAAGGTGCTGCTGCGCTCCTACCCCGGCGGCCCCTAGAGGCACGGACCACAGCCAGGCCTCAGGCTTCGACTGGGGTTCCCACCAATGCCACGGGACATTCCAGGGCCCACACTGAGCCAAGGCGGGCCTGGGGCTTCGGATACCACCAGCAGCAACATCTGGCCGGGCTCTTACCTCATAGACCTGCAAGGACAGTGACCCCAGGGCCTCAGCCTGATGCCACCCCAGGCCAGAGCCAGAGTGGAAGACCCGCTGGCCAGGCTTGGCAGGGTGGGAACACGCAGAGGGACAAGAGGGGAATGGGAAGTAGATAGGAAAAGAAGTCGAGGGACAGAAAGGGGGAGGCTCTAGGAAGGTTCTGGGTTGGGGGTCAGTGCATCTCAGGGAGAACTAAGGCAAGGGGCGTAGCTGGAGAGGAGGAAGAGGAAGGAGCCCAGGGTGTCAGGGCAGTAGGCTGTGAGTCAGTGTGGCAAAGTGGGTGCAGGACACAGAGACCGTGGCAGGGGCCCAGGGCCAGGACGTGAGAGAGGGCAGCGAGGCAGTGGAGGGAGAAGAGAGGACTCAGGTGGAGGTGGGGCGGGCCAGCTGCCAGCATCCCTCAGAGGAGAAACGTGGAGAGCTGGAGGCCAGCGGTCACTCACGCTCGCTCTCCTCCTGTCCGGTGGATACAGCCCCAGGTGCGCTCTGCTGGCCCCCACCGCCCCTCCATGGCCTTTGGCCTTCTTCCCATTCATATTTATTTATTTATTGACTTTTATGAAGTTTCCCCTTCCATCTGATCCCTACTGCCCATGTTGTCCTGACTATCCCTCCCAGCCATCCAGCTGTCTGTCTGTCTGTCTGTCACAAGGAAATAAAAATGGCAAGCAGCAGAACCTATGTCTATGGAGAGGGACGGCTGGAAGGGAGGATGGCTGGGGAAGGGTGAGTTCTGGGGCCTTGAGCCCTCTCTGGGCATTCCCCAACACACACATTCGGCAATATACCAGCTAGCACTTTGGGTCCTCCCAATCCCCTCCCTTGATCCTCCTGGCTCCTCACCTCTCCTTATTCCTGGAGGGAGGGGAGACTGTGGTCTGCTTCTCCCCCTGCAGTTTTTGGAATGCCGGCAGATCCACTGAACCCCCGAAATCAGGTTTCGGTAGTCCCCACCTCTTGTCACATGTTCCCTCATCACAGTGTAGGGATGCTGGCTCTGAAATAGGCCAGCTCTCACCCCAGTCCTGGCTCAGTCTCATTCACTCTGCCCAGAAGACAGGCAGGAGCTCTGGTCCCGACCCCTGGAGCAGAGTGGGTTTCATCCCAATAGTTGGCGAGAGTAGGTGGTGTGAGGAGCTGCAGAAGAAACCAGGACAGGGCCAGGCACAGTGGCTCAACCCTATAATCCCAGCACTTTGGAAGGTCGAGGTCAGGAGTTCAAGACCAGCCTGGCCAACATGATGAAACCCTGTCTCTACTAAAAATACAAAAATTAGCCAGGCATGATGGTACACACCTGTAATCCCAGCTATTTGGGAGGCCGAGGGATGAGAAGCGCTTGAACCTGGGAGGTGGCGGCTGTAATGAGCCAAGATTGCACCACTGCATTCCAGCCTGGGCAACAGAGCAATACTCCATCTCAAAAAAAAAGAAAAGGCAGGCACACGCCCCTCACCCCCTCCATGTCACAGCACAGGTCAGAGCACATGGAGAGCACCAGCTGGGAGTGCTCTGGTCTGCTGTGTCCAGACTTTTCTGGGGGCTGAGGGACACACCAGCCTGGATGGACCTTCTTGTCTGCATGTTAAGTTAGGAGGTCTGCTAGGTGCTAAAGCACTCGACTAGCTACTCCCTGCAGTGCCACAGAATGGTCACTGGGACCTAGGACTGAGCTGCCCTGCTCTGAGGTTGGGGATGAGGGGTGGGGGAGGGCCCAGGTCTCCTTGTCTCCAGAGGAAATGTTGCCCTCATTCCACCTTGAAAACTCTGTTCTTGGCAAAGTAAAAGGAAGAAAGCCTCTGACCAGGGCAGAGAGAGTTGACACTGCTGTGCTGCAGATGGAGGTTGAGGGTCCCTTGGCTGCAGCTCAGACAATCCTTTTGCCCAGCCCAGCCTAGCCTCTCTAGCTTCCCAGGACAACAGGGCAGAGGCAAGCCCCATCGTCATAAAATAACAGGATGTTAAAGCCAGCTGGAAGGGACCAGAAGGACGCCTTGCCAACCTGTCATTTTAGCTATGAAGATATACAGTTTGCCTGTGAGAATCTCCAATCCCCTACACACTGCAAGTGTTTTGTATAAAAATGAGGTGCCTGAACTCATATCTTGATAAATGGTAAAATTCCTCTCCCGTCCCCTCTCTGATCTTGAACTCCCTTCCCATCTCCATTGGAAATGGCATGTGAACTGCTTGTTCCAAACCCAGAGGAGCAAAGGTGATTTATGTCAGCAGAGCTATGTCAAAATTGCTCTGATCAAAAGGTGACAGTGCCCCCACATTAGGGCATGACTTCCAGTGAATGGAAGTCATGCTTCTACCCAGTGCCCGGCCTGGGCAGACTGGCCTTCAGGCAAGCCCCAGAGGGGTTAACTGAACCCTTTCATCCCATGTGGTTTGATGTCCCTATGCACCAATTTATGTCCCCAAAAAGGACTTGGGCAAACCTAGGGTTGGGGGCCAGTGGTGGTACTAATCTCCAAGGACTGTGCAGTCTAAGCCCCTCCCATGTGATACCAAGGAGAGTGAGTGGAGGTGGGGATGGCTTGGAGGGGCTGCTATTCTAATCTTTCCCATCCCTCCCGGTTTATCTCAGTTTACCGCCAGGGGGCACAGTGTGGAAATGACAACCCTGGACTCCTGGGGTTGGGGGGTAGGAAAGAGTAAGGGACTTCTGGATTGGTCTTGACAGCCACGTGGCCCTGTTGCCATTAGCTGTAGGGGCCCTGAAGCCCGATGCTACTCTGGCTTTATTCAGGGACACCACCCCGCCACAAACACTCAAACAACTTAACAGGGCATGTTGTCTGACTGTCCAGAGCCCAACCTGAGTGAAAAGCTGCCCCAGGAAGCTGGATGTCTCGTCAGCTAGGGCCTGAATCTGGTACTCCTGGGAGTCCAATGGATACCCCCTGCTCTGGGAGGGGACAGGGTGGCATCCAGCTGTCCAGCTGTCCAGGTGCTGACGCGAGGCGCACCCCAGAGCTGCTCAGGTTTCCCCCCACTGGGCCTAGCCCAGCGGCTGAGCCAGCATCTCAGGCATCCGCAGGCTAAATAAAGAGCCTGCTTGGGTCAGAGGGTGGGGGATGGGGTCCCGGGGGGCTTGGGGCAACCATGCCAAACAAGGCAAGGAGGGGAGCGATGTATAAAACAGAGCCCAGGACTGAGCACCTGCCTGCACCCCTACTGTGCCATCCAGAAGGGCTCTGCGCTGCCTGCAACCCAGCCAGTCGACTCAAGTCCTAGGTCGATCCCTCCACGGTGAGTCCGATCCTCAGAGAAGCTGAAGACACTCCCATTCCCCCACCCCACTGAATGTTCTGACCAGGGAGGAAAAGGGCTGAAGGTGGGAGTCTCTGTCTCAATCTGGACTCCCACATTTGTTGCCCACTCCCAGATGTCTAAAGCAGCTCCTGCCAAAAAGCCAGTGGCTTCTGCCCCACCTCCTGGATGTACCCTGGACATCAATGACCCACAGGTCCAGAGTGCGGCCATTCGCATCCAGGCCTCTTACCGGGGCCACAGGTGAGAGGGAGCCCCGGAGCCCTGCGGAGGAAGGGAGCTGCAGAGAGCACATTCTTGAATGGGGTTTGGGGGAGCCCTGAGCGAAGTCAGGAACCTCTGAAATGACTGGTCTTAGGGGAGGGTCGTTACTGAGGTGTGGAGGAGTGGCCGGTAGGAATGGATCATCCTATCAGGGCAGCAGTTCAGGAGCAGTCCTCTTCCCCTCAAGCCCCACGTTTAGGGGTCTGGCGGGCCCAGGGGGCAGGCAGGAGATGGTGCGCTCGAGGAAAGGGCTATGGCTGGGCCTGTCCTGAGAGCTCTGGGCCCTGACTCGGCCCTCGGGTAGGTCCCGAAAGGAGCTGCGCGAGAAGGGGCCGCCGCGGGTGCTGGAGCCGCTGAAGGACGTGGTGCTGATCGAGGGCAGCGCGGCCAAGCTCACTTGCCGCATTTCGGCTTTCCCGGACCCGTTCATCCGCTGGAGTAAGGACGGCAAGGAGCTGCGTGACGGGCCCAAATACCGCTACGTGTTCGAGGACCCTGACGTGGTGGCACTGGTGGTGCGCGACGGCGAGCTGGCAGACCTGGGCCAGTACAGCATCAACGTCACCAACCCCTTCGGCCAGTGCTCCGACTCGGCGCGCATCCTCGTGGAAGGTACGCGCGCGCCGGGCGCAGCGCCAGGGCGCAGACCAGCTCCACTCAACCAGAGCCCGCATCCCTGTCCAGCTGCTCGTGTTTAGCCCTGGGCCTAACTATAGGGTCCCCACCAGCCCAGCCCCAGGCACAGCCTGGGGCGCATCGCTGCGCCAGCCAACGTCCTTCCCTACCTCGGGATCCAGCCCCACCCGGGCAGAGCAGTCTGCCGTGGGCTTCCATCACGCGGCTCCAGGGCCCCAAGGTCACACAGCAAGCCAGGGGCAGAGCCAGGGTTAGACCCGGGTCTTCTGGCTACCAACTCAGGGCAATTTCCACTACCCAGAGCGGTATCTGAGGCACCGCGAGATGTGTGAACATTCAGGGCTTTCGCTCGCTTTATCGCTCTTGATCCTCTATTCGACCCGGAGAAGTAGGAGGGGTAAGGATAAGTCCCTTTAACGGCCCAGGAGATGAAACCAGAGAGGCTAATGATTCGCTCAACGTCACACTGCGAGTTTAAATGCATCTGTATTTAGTGCCGGGTATCAGCTGGGGAGGTGATGACCTTGTCGTGCCTCATCTCCAGGTCCATCACGGGGTCTCGCTCCCCTTTCCTTCCTCTAGTCCCGGCGAAGATTCAGAAGGGACCCGACAACACTAAGGCGCGCAAAGGCACCACCGTGACGCTGACTGCAGAGATCCTGGGAGAGCCCGCGCCCGACGTGGGCTGGACCAAGGACGGGGAGGACATCGAGGAGGACGACAGGCGAGGGCCGGGACCTGCAGCACGGGCAGGGCCTGGGGCTGGGACCTGGGTGGGACTGAGCCCAGAAATTCGGCGGGAGTGACAGGGGCGGAGACTGGGCGGCGAGGAACATAGCTGGGTAAGGAGCCCGGCCCAGTGCGCCGGGTACTGATCGCGGCTCCGCCCTCCTCCCCACCGCTCCTCCGCCCCTCCGCAGGGTGTTCTTCGAGATCGGCAGCACCACCACGACGCTGACCATTCGCCGGGCCACGCCCCAGGACAGCGGCAAGTACGAGGTGTACGTGGAAAACAGCCTGGGCATGGACCAGAGCTTCGCTCGCGTGGACGTGGCCTGAGCAGCACCCCTAGACCTTCCACCCTGGCGCCGAGCCCGGGGGTGGGTTCCAGCTTGCTTAATAAAGCTGCTCTCTGACCCTCCGCGTCTGTTCTGCTCTTCCGCATCGCCATCTCCTCTCCCCCGCACCCGCGCCCACACGTATTTCAGACCCCCACGCCGAGGTCACAGCCTGTTGGAGTCACGGGGAATTCTGGAGAGGGCCTAGCGGCGTGCTGCATTTCACACAGTCAACCTGATAGGGTTGCCCTAGCCGTCCAAGGCGCCCTCACTTCCCAGCGGGACCAGGGGCGGCGGCCGGGACTCTGCCTTCTCCTCTTTTGAGCGCCTCCAGCCCCAGCCCCTCGTGGCTGTTTGCCCTTGGCCCTGCCCCTTCCAGGGCTGGCCACACCCCCTTCTGTCTTCAGTGCCGTTTTCCTCTGGGTCCCAGTTCCTCACTTCGGCTGCAGGCCCACGACCCATTCCCCAACAGCTCGGGCTCCAGTCTTAGGTTCCAGTGTCTCCTTCTCAGGCCCCACCCTTCCTCTCGTTTAACCCACCTTCGATCCCTTGGCCACGCCCCCAGGCTTCAGCACCGCTCTCCTCGCCCATAAAGTTAGAAAGCCGGGAAAGGTTCAGACTACAATTCCCGACAGACCCTGCGAATGAGTTCTCGCGAGTTGCGAGAAGACACGTGCGCGGAAGGAGCTTGCAGTAGCTGGCGGCAGAGCTGGAGTAAAGGGAGCTAGTGGTAAAGTGAGCTGGTGGAGCGGTGGCGGAAGGGGTAAGGGGCAGGTGACGGCCTCGAGACGGAGGGCGGGCTCCGAGGTCCCGGCTGGCCCTCAGTGCGCCCGTGCCTGTGTTGGTCCCACAATCCTTGGCAATGAGAGGCCAGGGTTCATTGTACAGAGTCACTTGTGGGGTTGTGAAAGTCAGCAATCAATTAGTCCTCCGAATCCAGAGATTGAGACCCAGTCGTCCGTATTAGGACTGGGGCGGGGTCGGTAGTTTCAGTGTTTGGGATGCCAAGGGAACCTGTCTTTTGATTTGGGGTTCAACATATAGAGGTTAGTTTTAGGATTCATGTTCAACATATAGAGGATTTTTTGCTGGAATTAGGGGTTCATCAAATTCAGATCAGTATTCACTACTTGGGGATTATGTTCAGGATTGAAGTGAAATATCTGAGGCTCAGTCGGGGTTTGCTGTTCAATATTCAGGGTTCACTATTGGGATTCAGGGCTTAATATAGAGAATGAAGACACAACACTTGGAATCAGTGGGTTTGAGGCTTCAGTATTTTGAGATTTGGGGTCTGAGAAGGAGGGTCTCTGCCAGGTTTCTGAATTTGCAGAATTTATTCATGGCCAGAGGGAAGTCTTTTAGAGATCAAATTGTGGGATATGAATTTCAGAATTTGGGAGGAATCACTGTGAGGTTTGAAGGCCGACTGGAATCTGGGTTGGGATTTGAGATGTGTGGGATTTGTGAGGTTCTGTCCAGGCAGGGACTATATTGAGCTTTGGGTTTACATCTTGGGGGAGGGCTAAGTGCTGCTATTTGGGGTTTGGGGTTTGGTTGGGGTGTGAGATCTGAGCTTGATTTCTCTGCCGGGATTTGAGATGTGTGGGATTTGTGAGGTGTTGGGTCCAGGCAGAGACTATATCGAGCTTTGGGTTTACATCTTGGGAGAGGGCTAAATGTTGCTATTTGGGTTTTGGGGCTTGGTTGGGGTATGAGATCTGAGCTTGACTTCTCTGTTGGGATTTGAAGTTTAGGTAGCAGTCACCATCATGCTCAAAGCGGTGATCCTGATTGGAGGCCCTCAAAAGGGTGAGGTTACAGGGGAATGGGGGGAGGTTGGGCTGGAGTGGTAGGTGGGATGGGGGCAGAGGAAGGCAGGAGGCTCTGAAATGTTCTCCCCTCTCCTCTCCCAGGAACTCGCTTCAGACCTTTGTCTTTTGAGGTGCCCAAACCACTGTTTCCTGTGGCAGGGGTCCCTATGATCCAACACCATATTGAGGCCTGTGCCCAGGTAACCTCCAGGGTCCCCTCTCTCACTTCACTTCCTGCTCATCTTCATGCTGTATTTCCCCCTTTTCCAACCAGGCATAACTCCAAGGACCATCATTCACAGATGACAATGTGAATGGCACCCCCTCAAGTTATGCGGTACAGCTGCCCTGCTGTCTTCCCCAATCTAGTTTCTCATCTGGCCTCTTCCTGCTCAGATTTCACTCCTATTTTTAAAGTAGGGAATGTGAGATCAGACAAGGATCTTGGAGACAATGTAAAGCCGTGGTGGCATGGAGACCAATGATAACCAAACACAAATTCATATCCTTGACCACCATGATACTCATTTATTTATTGCTTTTAGTATTGAGACAGGCAAGGTTTTGGCGTGAATTCAGTCGCTGCCTGCTGTGAGGCCTGAACAAATATCACACCCTCTCTGACACTCAGTTACCTTATATGTAAAATGGGGGTGATCAGAGCTACTTTGTTGGGTGGTGAAGCTTAGAAATGACATTTGTAAAATGCCTAGCACAACACCGACCCTTGATAAATGGTACCCTTACCTCATGCTTATCTCAAGCTTAGGCTGATGGATAGTAAAGGGGGGAAATGGATTAATGCAGCTTGGTAGGCAAAGTCTTTCTTAGAGTGAGTCCCAGTTCAGGTTGGTGGGGGTTATAATAATTGATTGAAAGTTTAGGCCTAGCACAGTAGCTCATGCCTGTAATCCCGGCAGTTTTTGAGGCCAATCCAGGAGGATCGCCTGAGGCTGGGAGTTCTAGCCCAGCCTTGGCAACGTCGGGACACCCCTTCTCTACAAAAAGTTTAAAAATTAGCTAGGCGTGGTGGCCTGGCTGTAGTCCTCGTTGCTCTAGAGGCTGAGGCAGGTAATGGCATGGCTGTAGTCCTCGATATTCAGGAGGCTCAAGTGGGAGGATTGCTTGAGCCCAGGAGGTAGAGGCTGCAGTGAGCCAAAAATCACACCACTGCACTCCAGCCTGGGCAACAGAGCAAGACCCTTTCTCATAAAAACAAAACAAAACAAGAAAACATCAGGCCTTCAACTTTCTCCAACTCCTCATTGTCAAGAGGAGAAAACAGCCCAGTGTGTCAAGTGCCCTGGGGCCCCACAGCTGAGACGGAAACTGGTTTCTAGACTTTGGGCCAGCACCAAGGATTTCCCCACCATCCCCTCCTATTAGATATTTTTCCTCCCAGCCTCTTCCCTTGTCCTCAGGTCCCTGGGATGCAGGAGATTCTGCTCATTGGCTTCTACCAACCTGATGAGCCCCTCACCCAGTTCCTCGAAGCTGCCCAGCAGGAGTTTCACCTTCCGGTCAGGTGTTTATGCACACATTCATATACGGGGGCGGGGTGGGAATGCCCGAGGCCTCTGAATTCTTGGGAGTGGGTTGAGTCAGCATTTGCTGGAGTTCATCCTCACCTACTAGAAGGGTTATTTGGACATCTCTGAATTCCTGAATATATGGAGTTTCTCTGTGGACCTTGGGCAGGAGTACTCCTGGGAGCAGGGGCAGTCAGATGCCCTGGCTCACGGTATCTGTCTCATCAGATCCACTGAGCTGGCTCTGGGGTCCCTGGGGACAGGTACCTGCAGGAATTTGTCCCCCTAGGCACAGGGGGTGGTCTCTACCATTTTCGAGACCAGATCCTGGCTGGGGGCCCCGAGGCATTCTTCGTGCTGAATGCCGATGTCTGCTCCGACTTCCCCTTGAGTGCTATGTTGGAAGCCCACCGGCACCAGCGTCACCCTTTCTTACTCCTTGGCACAACGGTGAGGGGGCCAGGAGGGCTGGAGGGTGTAGAGGAGGTAATTTTAAGAGCTTGCTGGAATGCAGGGTGTTAGGGAGGCCGGGGCACCCTGGGAGTTGGTGTGGGAGCTGGCGTCAGGAGGGAGATGCGCTGCTCTGGCAGGCTTGGAGGTGTTAGTGGAGACCCCGAGCCCTCTGGCTGTTCAGAAGTAGGGAGGGGGAGGGCAGCTGTCAGTTTCCACCCTTGCTGAAGGCCTGTCAGTGGCAGAGCTGCATGCCAGGTGCTGTAGGGGAGGGAAAGGAAGAAAAACAAACCTGGCTGCCCTGGAGCAGGCGGGTCACTGTCTCGGGTGTGTCTGTCTTTCAGGCTAACAGGACGCAATCCCTCAACTACGGCTGCATCGTTGAGAATCCACAGACGCATGAGGTGAGAGCAGAAAGGGGGCTGGGTGGGTGCCTACTCTGTGTCATCATGCCCCCACCTCAGGCTTCTAGAGAATGCTAACACGGTATGGGGTGGGCCCTGGTCTTGTCAGACAGGTGAGACACTCCCGATTAATCATCTTATTTATATCCCTTTAAGAGAGACTGACCAGGAGGAGAGGAGAATGGTTAATTTCCCTGGGGGTGGTACTTTAATAATAAATGTATGCACAGTGCATGATGGGAACACCAAGGGGGCCCCAACCAAACTTGCCGTGGTGGGAGTGGGGAGGGCTTCCTGGAGGAAGCAAGGTCTGAGCACAGTCAGATTTGTCTAGATGACAGAGGAGACAGGAAGGTACTGCAAGCAGAGGGAAAGGCAGGTGCAAAGGCCTGGAGGCAGGAAATAACGTACTGTAGGCAGGAGCATGATAGGCAAGGCAGCAGGGCTCTGTCCTTGCTTGTGAAGCTCCCTTCTCTTAAGCCCCTTGACTTTCACGTAACCGCCCCCACCTTTATTGATTTATTTATTTTGAGACAGGGTCTCACTTTGTTACCCAGGCTGGAGTGCAGTGGTATGATCTTGGCTGACTGCATCCTTTGGCTAATTTTTTTTGTTTGTTTGAGATGGAGTTTCACTCTGTTGCCCAGGCTGGAGTGCAGTGACATGATCTCAGCTCACTGCAGCCTCCGCCTCCTGGGTTCAAGTGATTCTCCTGCCTCAGCCTCCTGAGTAGCTGGGATTACAGGCATGTGCCACCATGCCAGGCTAATTTTTGTATTTTTAGTAGAGACAGGGTTTTACCATGTTGGCCAGGCTGGTCTTGAACACTTGACCTCAGGTGATCTGCCTGCCTTGACCTCCCAAAGTGCTGGGATTATAGGGGTGAGCCACTGCACCTGGCCTAATTTTTGTATTTTTTTTTGTAGAGACAGGGTTTCTCCATATTGCCCAGGCTGGTCTCGACCTCTTGAGCTCAAGTGATCCACCCACTTCAGCCTCCCAAATTGCTGGAATTATAGGCATGAGCCACCACACCCGGCTTCATATATCCCTTTTATTTATTCATGCTTTAATATAAACATACATATAAACACACACACATGCACATATATAGTTTTGTGCTCAGCACCAGGTATGTGCGAGAGAAACACTCAAAAGGGTGCAGTTCCTGCCTCTTGGGCAGTGGCAGTCTAATAGGAGCAACAGCATCAAAAGCCACCCTTTGCAGAATGCCACGGGTGAGGCATAGCCAGAGCCCAGGAGTGCCCAGGCATGAGTAGCTAACTCTTTGAGGCCAGCAAGAGAGGATGCACAGAGGGAGTGACAGTGTCCCCTGGGCTTGGAAAGGTGGGCTTTCCAGATGGAGACGTGACAAAGGGCATTGCAGGCACAGGCGTGCAGTCAGGAGGAATTGTGTCTGAGAGGTAGGCAGTGGGGAGGATCGGGCAGGGAAAGTCATAGAGTCTGGACTTATCTGAAGGTGAATCAGGTGAGGAAGGGCAGTCATCTCAGGGTTTAAAGCCAGGCAGCAGCAGGATGCGGATGCGCGCTGCATTTTAGCAAAGCCACCCGAGCAGCAGCAGGGAGAGACAGGAAGGGCCTGGAAATCAGAGGGCCTTGGGGACTGTGGTGATGGTCCCTTCTTCTACTGAACCCAGCCCACCCTGTCCTCAGGTCTTGCACTATGTGGAGAAACCCAGCACGTTTATCAGCGACATCATCAACTGCGGCATCTACCTCTTTTCTCCTGAAGCCCTGAAGCCTCTTCGGGATGTCTTCCAGCGTAATCAGCAGGATGGGCAATTGTGAGGCAGGCCCCATAGCCCTGTGACCCCAAGTACCCCTAGTCACGGACCCCAGCACACACCAGTCTCTGCAGGCTCCATCTCAATTTGCTCACCTTCCTTCTCCCAGCTCCCTTCTCTCCACTTCCCATCTCAGCAGAGCCTCCGGAGTCCCTCCCCTTCTAACCTCATTCTGTCCCTCTTCCTTATCCATCCCAGTTCCTCCTCTGTCACTGCCTGCCTACTCCCCTTCTGGTCCATTTCTCCCAAGCCCTGAGTGTCCCAGAGACGTCTTTCAGAACAGACGGTAGCACACAGTTGGGTGCACACATGCTCGGGTGCAGACGTGTGCACGTGCACACACAGGCAGACATGCACACTCTCAGGCTGAGGCTCCCCTAGGAACATAGCACCCAGAGCTCTGCTTCCACAGTCCCATGGGTCTGCCCTCCTAGGCCTAGGAGCTGTTCCCTTCTAGGGGTCCGTGCCTTACCCCCACATCACGCATCTCAGGCCTCCTCCGCTCATAGCCATTTCTCACTTCCACCCGTGTCTCTGCTTCCCTCTCCATCTCTCCTGGCCTCTCTGTCTCTGTCTCTGCTGAGCTGGCATCTCTACCATCTCTCTCTCCCTCTCTTTCTGTGACTGTTTCTGCCCTCACCAGCTGCCTTGCTCTGGGGTGAGTCTGTCTGTGTTTCATTCCATCCAATGAGGGGGAGGGTAGATGGAGGGGATAAAGGGTTGAATGGGGAGGGGAATGTGAACGTGGGGGGGACTCCTTCTGGAATGGGGCAGGGATGGGAAGCAGGTCTCTGCCTGGGGCTCCCTTGTGATAGCACCCACCCGAGCTGGGACTGGGTGGGACAGGTTCCTGGAATGTAGGCATCCCTTTGGAGAGGACCAGACCAGACCTGGAGAGGGGCTTAGAGAGGTGGTGGGAATCCCTCCCACAGCTGTCCCTGGGAGACTGCGTTAGCCCCATAGTCGGGGCTCGGCTAGGGGACTGATGTCAGCCTTCTTTCTCTCTGCCAGGGAGGACTCACCAGGCTTGTGGCCAGGGGCAGGTACCATCCGCCTAGAGCAGGATGTGTTTTCAGCCCTGGCGGGGCAGGGCCAAATCTATGTCCATCTCACCGATGGCATCTGGAGCCAGATCAAGTCTGCAGGGTATGGAAGGCTGGGTCCCCTGGGAATTGAGACTTTGGGGTGGGGAGCCCAGGCCCTGCTGACCCCTGAGTCCCTGCCCACCTTGTGGCCCCCAGTTCAGCCCTCTATGCCTCCCGCCTCTACCTGAGCCGATACCAGAACACTCACCCAGAACGGCTGGCCAAGCACACCCCAGGGGGCCCACGGATCCGAGGTACCCACCCTGCCCCAATTCCTAACCCTCGGCCTCCACCCAGCCCCTCTGCCTTCTGAACCAGGATTCCTGACCTCGAGTCCACAGTTGAAGCCTCAATCCCTGCCCCTCCCCAATCCAAATACGGTTTGGGGTATTTGCCCCCAGGGCCTCTCTTCTGCTTCTAGGGAATGTGTATATCCACCCGACTGCCAAGGTGGCCCCCTCAGCTGTGGTGAGCATGGGGTCCAGCCTCAGGGCGGAGGTGGGGGTTGGATGGATGGAGGGTGCCCACGCTGCTGGAGTTCTGGGTGCTGGTTTCTCCACTTTGTCACAGCCTATTATGTGGCCTTGAGCCCGTCGATTCTGCCTTATCTGTTCTAGAAGGCAGTTGGATTTGGGGATCTTGCAAGTCCCCCCAGGGATTACGGTATATGCTCCTCTCCACAGCTGGGCCCCAACGTCTCCATCGGGAAGGGGGTGACTGTGGGTGAGGGCGTGCGGCTCAGGGAGAGCATTGTCCTCCATGGCGCCACATTACAGGTAGGTGCCACTGCACACCACAGCATGTGGTACCACAAGAGGCTGCCGGGAGGGCCTGGGTATCCCCTGAGAACAGAGAAGGGTGGACACATCTGACCCCACCTCACACCTTCCTGTTCCTACTGCCTCCCCGCCTTCCCCTGACCTTTTACCGTCCTCTTTGGCAGGAGCACACCTGTGTTCTGCATAGCATTGTGGGCTGGGGAAGCACTGTGGGACGCTGGGCCCGTGTGGAGGGTACCCCCAATGACCCCAACCCCAACGATCCCCGAGCCCGAATGGACAGTGAGAGCCTCTTCAAGGACGGGAAGCTGCTCCCTGCCATCACCATCCTGGGTATGGCTTCCTGGGGACCAGGGCTGGGGGAGCCCCACAGTTGATGGCCAGTGGCCCTGGGGAGCATTCGTTCCTCTGTGTGCATGTGTGTTTCTTCTTTTTACAAACAGTTACCAAGGGCCTGCTGTGTGCCAGGCCCTGTGTGAGTCACCGGGGACACGAGGCCAGGGGCACAGATGGGCAGGAGGGATCCCTCCCTGCTGGCAGTGCCCCCAGCTCCCTGCCCGTCCCCCCTCCCATGACCTCCCCCTCGTGCCCTCGTCCACACTGCAGGTTGCCGAGTCCGGATCCCTGCCGAGGTGCTCATCCTCAACTCGATTGTTCTGCCACACAAGGAGCTGAGCCGAAGCTTCACCAACCAGATCATCCTCTGAGTGGGGCTGCCAGAAGCCCCCAGCTCCTACCCACTGCCCTGGAGGCTGTTGCCTGCTTGGCCAGCCTCTGTCCAGAAAGGACCAGAGAAAACCAGGCAGGATTGTCACACGCCGGGGAGCAATGTGGGTGGCCTGGGGACTCCTGGGCTCCCTCCCTCCCGACTCCCTAATAAACCTTGTGAACCTTGGAGCCAGCACAGACTCTGCCTATGCCTGGGCTGGGGGTGGGGGCGGAAGCGGGGCAGCTGAGTCAGGCCCCCCCACATTAGCATTTAAATTGGAGTCGTTGCTGCGGGCTCATGAATAATGAATCTGGAGCCCTGGTAAATCTCCCCTCCCACTGCCTCAGCCTCGTACGCTGCTGGGGAGGAAGGCCCTCAAGGCTCGCTGGCCTGCCTGGCCCCCGCCTGCGCCCCTGCCTTCCTGCCTCCCTGCTCCTCCTCACCTGGCCTGGCTCAGGCCCCCGTGTGCAAGGATTCCGAAGGGAAGGGTGAAGAATTTCAGTTAAGCAGTGGGCACAGGAACGGGGGCCCGGAGGCTGATCCCCACAGCCTGCTCTGCTCAGTTCCCGCCGAGCCCAGCCCTGGCCGGTTTTCCGCTTTGCCGGCTCCATCTGCTCCCAGCTTGGCTTTTGGCGGGTTGGGGGTTTCGCCTCCGCCTGAGGCCTCCTGTCTCTGTCTTCTACTCCCCTGGCAGGCTGGGTGGGCCTGAGCTGGTCCCATTCTCTTCGGAAGCACAGTGGGAGGCAGACACCCTGTTGTGGGAGGACCCTTGCCACCTTCTGTCTCCCTGGCCCTGCCCTTTGGGAGCTCTCAGCCCTCCTCTCCCAGCCATCTCTCATGTTTGCCCATGACCCCCATGTGCCCCTCTTGGTGCCCCCCTTCCCCAGCTGTGAGTGCGGAGCTGTGTTGCCAGATAAGCTGGTAATGATCGTAATCCGCTAATTGAGAGGAATCTAATTACCCGAAGAGAATGGGGGGTGCAGGGTGTGGGTAGGAGAAAGGAGGGGGTCCTGGCAGCAGGCAGGGTGGCAGGCGGTAGGGTGCCGGGGCCTTGTTATTAGCACCAGGCTCTGGGACAGAGCCCAGCGTTTCATAGCTTCAGAGCCCAGCATTTAGGAAGCTGCACTTTTGCAGGAGCTGGACTGAGGGTGACTTGGGGATTGGGCTAGATGTGACCTCCCAGGCCCCACAGGTCCCGTGGGCTGTGTGCCAGCATGTGGGGAATGACCTACCCAGTGTGGGGTTTAGCAGTCCTGACCTATAACCTGCCCCTAGTTCCTCAGTTCCTCCTGGCCTGGCCTCCTGCCCAGACCTCCATTATCTCTCTGAGTAGGAGTGGGAGGGGGCTGCAGGTCCCCACTGTGGGTTGGGGTCATCACCCCAAGGAAGAGGCTGGGAGAGGGTGGGCCATGGTACCAGGGTCTAGGTCCCTTCCTCTCCTCCCCCCAGTCCTGACCCTTCTGTTCCGAGTGGTTGGCAGAGGCCATGGCAGCTCCATCATAAATATGATAATTTAATTATTTTCTCAGCAAAACACCGTGAAATCCAATAAGTCTGTGTCAGGCCCTGGCCCCCGGGATCCCCCTCCTAGACCCAGTGAGGGTGGGGACATGGCAGGGAGAGGCACTGGAAGGGGAAAGGGTCAGTGTTTGAAGCGGGGCCCAGCTAGTGAAGCTGAGGTCTTTGTAACACACCCCCCAGGTTGAAATAGTCACTGTTGTTGGGGGGGAGTCCAAGAAGGACATGCACCCCACTCCTTCTCAGCCCACTTCCGTGCTGGGAGGGACCTACAGTCCCATCCATCTCTGAGAGACCCAAGATGGAGAACCCTGCCCCTAGACAGGGTATAGGGAGCCCCCTTGTCCTCCACTGCTGGGACCCTGTGCCCAACCTTGGCTGGCCAGGTAGGGGTAGGAGGGTGCTGGCCCGGGAGGGACTGGAAAGGGAGAAACAAGAGGGAACTGGGGTGGGAAGGGGGGG
>NW_016107406.1:3656496-3734666 GCF_001604975.1 Cebus imitator
GGGGGAGGGATGCGGGGGAGGGGTGCGCTCCTGCCATTAGTGCACTTTTCAGTTTCCATAAAAAGATTATTCTGTAAAATCAGCGAGGGGGAGCAAGCTGGGGGCCGGGGAGGGGGGTGGGTCCCTGGCACCAAGCTGGATGGGGCGACAGGGGAGGAGAGCCGGGGACAGGGACCCGAGTATGGAGAGAAATTTGGATGGGCTTCAGGAGCCAGCCGAGGGGGAGAGGCTGAGCCAAGAACACAGACTTGGGGGGAGGCTAGCCAGGACGGGGTGGGGTGGGGGCAGAGCCCTCATCTCCCTCCTGTCCCCTTGGCCGGGCTGCCAGGGGGCCCAGTCTCACCTCCATCTCCATCCCCTCCCCCTGGCACTTAGCAGCCATTATCCAGGGAGCAGATTGCAGCCCCCTCCCCCTCTCTGGGAAGCAGGCACAGCTGGGGCCCCGCCACATCTGCCGCATCAGCACGGAGCACAGCTGGGTGTGCCCAGAGCTGCGCTCCCCAAAACACAAAGAGGGTGGAAGGGGTGGGCGGGGGCCAGCAGAGCCCAGACCCCTGACACAGACACCCTGACACCTCTGCCAACAGACACATACTCCTTGAGGTGAAGCTACACCCACTGGCACACGCTCCCTCGTGTGCAGAGACGGGAGAACTGGCAAACACGAAATTATCCGGCCCCACCCGCCACCCACGCTCCGCTCCCCCAGCCCCTCCTGCTCCCCTTCCTTCCCCGAGTTTCCCCTCTGCCACCATGGCCACCTCTGAACTGCCCTGGGCTCTGGTCTGGAGGGAGTAGGGGGCCTCAGCCACCCCAAGTACATCCTGGGAGGCTCAGAGAGCAGGAGGGCAGGGGGTGGTGAGGGGCATCCTGGTTCAAGGTGTGATCCCTGGGAAGCCATCTGCCCTCCTTCCAAGCCCACACCCCTCCCCACGAAGAAGCGCCTTCTGAGACTGGCCCTTGCCACAACCTGGGCACGACAGGGTCTCGGTGCCAGCACTGAAGGCTGCGGCACCCTCGTGCTCCACTGGCCACCTCAAGGGGGTGCTGTGTGTGCACAGTCTAGCCTTCAGCTCAGCTGCTAGGGCTGGCCCCTGCCACTGCTCCTGCCCCCATATGCGCCCATTCTCGACCCTTGGCAGTGCGTCCCTTTGCTGCCCCTGACACGCATGGGGCGTGGGGGCTCTGTCAATGGCAGAAATGTCCCTCTCTCATCAGGAGTTCCTTCTCTCGTCTCCTCATCGATGACCACCTCTTGGCCCCTGATGAAACCCTGCCGCCTTCACAGCCCTCTCTTTTCCACTCATCTCGTGGCCCTAGTGTCGTGCCCTCAACCTTCTCCTCCCGGTCCCCCCATCCCACGCCGCTCCCCACATGCCCCTCAGAGCTCTAATCCCTCCTGCTGCTGTGCCGCCTTATCTGTTCCCAGCAGCTTTCCCTGCTGCAAAGCCCTCTCCCCCTCCTTCCTGGATCTTCTCCCCCTCCTTCCCTCACTCTCTCCGCTCTCTGACCAGCGCCCCCCCTCCCGCCAGCCCATGTCTGCCACTCAGGCCCCCGCTGTGGCTCCTGGCTGACACTGGCTCTGTACCCCAGCGCCCTTTGCCCTCTCTGCAGCCTCAGCTCCGAGGTTGTCAGCTGCATACCCACTCCCACAGTGGCTGTGGCCATCCCAGCCCTCCCTTGAAGTCCCCACAGACTTTGTTAGTTTCTGGCCAGCCAGGATTTTTCAACTTCCTGCCCTCCCTTTCGTGGTGCCTTCCCCACTTCCTCCTGATGCCCCCACCCCATCTTGGATCTGGTGCCCTTATAGTCCCAGGGACTCATTGCCTTGGCTTGGGAGCACCAGAAAGGAGATGGGAAGTGTTGGTATGAGACTCAGGAGAGGGTGCAGGGCAGGGCTGGCCCTAGGAAGATCGGGTGGGGGTGCAGGGAGGACTGGTGGACCGTGGGGGCAGGGCCGGGCGCTGGGACGCTAACCCTCTTCAGTCGCCTCAGATCACGTTCGGGCCTCCCCAACCCCCTTCACTGGGACTCTCATTAACTGCTTCTCCTGCCTCGTCCATGGCATAAATAACCCAGATAAATCAGCCGCCGTCCGCCCCCCGCCCCTCGGCCCCCGCACAGCCCGTTTGTCACCGATGTGTGCTCACCAGCCAGGCCTGGCCCAGCTCTGGCCCCAGCCCCCCTATCCTGTCCCTTCCCTCCCACATCTGTCCCACACTGGCTCATCACTTGGTCCACACCAGGGGCAGGTGTCTGGGCTGCAGAGGGTGTCCTCTGCGTGAAGGGGGAGGCTGGGTAACCTTAGGAGAACGCTGGCTAGGAGTCTGGGAGGGGGGGTCATAGGATTTATGAATGGGGCCAGCCAGGCAAGGAATCTGAGCATCAGCTTGGGGGTTCCTGTGCTTTGAGAAAGCGCCCTTGGAACCCCCTAAGTTGGATCCTGGGAGGTCTCTGGGTCTGCTTTTGGGGCATTTTGCCCAAACAAAATCTCCATGCCTCCTCCCAGGAATCTGGAGGCAGAAACTCACTTCTCTCCCTCTCTCCGCCTCTGCCCCCTGCCCCCCACCGCCATACCAAACCTCGCCCCAGTCCATCTACCACTCAGTCTCACTGTCAGGAAGCTCATCCCCTGGGGGGCGGAGGCGGGTGAACTGGCCTGGGAATAAATCTGAGGAATGGGGACAACCGGAGAGCCGAGGAACCTGGGATGAGGCTTCACATCTGACCCTGCAATACCCAGCTCCCCTGAGCTCACAGCCCAGGGCCCCTAACAGCCCCCCCCTTTCTCACACCCAGCTCAGGGCCTGGCCAGCCACATTGGTCCCTGATTCCTCACTGCAAGGGGCAGCTGGTCCCCTGGGAGTGGGTGGGAGAAGCAGGGAGGGGTGGGGGAGGTTGGGCGCAGGGCTGGGGTGGGGGTGGGGAAGAAGCTGGGCCGGGCCCCAGGGACCAGCTGGGCAATGAGCCGGGGAAGCAGCCGGGAGGCTAAATGAGGGAGATTATCACCCAACTGCAGCCGGGCAGAGAGGGAAGCAGGCAGGGAAGCGGGGAGAGGGAGGAGAGAGGGGACCGGGCCAGAGGCAAAGGGGGTATGGAGAGACAGGGAGGGGGCCAGGGGGTCTGGAGAGAAGTAGAGGGAAAAGTCAAGAGATGAGCCGGAAGGACGGGGAGCTCCCCCAGAACATCACCAGATTCCTGGAGGTCTGGGAGAGTGGAGGCTGGGGGCTTGGGAACAATTGGAGACAGCTGGCCGTGGGGCAGTGGTGGGGGTGTGCAGGCAGCTAATTGCTGCTCCACTTCCTGGCAGCCTGGAGCTCCCCTCACAGCCCCCCCCCCCACCGCACGCCCCTTATGCCAGTTACCACCCGATTTCACTCCTTATAGAGGTTGAAGGCGACCGGCCATCCTCAGGAGGGAAGAGGGTGAGATTTGTCTCATGATGGAGGCCAGTAGTTGTCTGGGGAGTGTGACCCCAAGATCTCAGTGGATGCTGGGGGAATTCAGAGACATGTATTCACTCCAGGGTAGCAAAGAGTGCTGGGGAGAGCTTGGGGGGCAGCTCCCCGCTTTCTTGGCAGAGCCCCAGACTGAAATAACCTTAAAAAAGCAATTAAACCACCTTTTAAAAAAAAACAGTAAAGAAAAATCAATATTAGGAGAAAGGGGAAGAGAGAGAAGGATGGGGAGGAACAGTGCAGGGAGCTCTGGAAAGATCTGGAAGCCTACCAGGGAGAGGAGAGCAGAGGAGGGGGCTACTTGGGCATGGGACAGAGAGGGGGGTGTTGTCTGTGGTCACTTGGACACTTTCAGTGCTAACTCAGCAGCTTCTTCAATGCCAACGCCACTTTCCCCTCCGGGACGCTATGTCCCAGCCAGATGCAGCTTCTGCCCCAAGGGTCTTATCTTCCTAGCTCGGGGAACCAGCTGACCCAGACTCATCAGAGGCTTGGGGAGAAGCCCAGCTGTGGGGTCCCTGGGGAAGCCTCTTTGCCTAAAGGCTCGGGACAACCTAGGCTGGGCACCACGCATGGCCAAGGCTGGGTGAGTGGGCAGGCCCTGTGCTAGGGTGACCCTGATGGGGCCTGACCTGGCCTTGCAGCCAGGGTGGGCAAAGTGGCACCCAGCCTCCAAGGGAGCCATCCCTGGGCCCCTCCCCTGAGGCCAGGCAGAGGCTGTGGGGCCAGGCCTGACGCAGAGGGCGGGGTGGCCGTTGGGCAGCGGGTGGACCTCGGGCTCTAATCCCCAGCAGCTGCCGTTTCCCTCAGATCGATTCCCTTCTCACTTTTTTTTCAGCTGCTGGTTCCGCGGCTTGGATCGATGGAGCCACCTCCCCCCGCCCATCCGCGCTTCCTCTCCCTGCTGCTCATTAGCTCCCCGATTAATCAGCCCCCCTTTCCTCCTAGGGACAAGGGCTTCCTCCCCCATGAGGGCACATGCTCTCACATGGGGCCCCAGAGCACAAGCACTGATTCTTGACACCCCACCCAGGGGGCATGGATGAGTCCAGTCCCCTCCTGGCCAGTCAGGAGGCTCCCACCCTGCCTGTGATGATGGCCCACATGCCTGCTTCCCCTCCACAAGAACACAGCAGACCCCTTAGGGCCCTCCTGTCCTACTCTGCCAGGCACCCCTCAAACGCGTTTTCTTAGGAGAGCATTCGCTCTCATTGACGTGCAGCACATCTTTCTGCTCCCTTCCAGGACCCCACTGGGGCTCTTCCTCTCCCTCCATTGCACACCCTGTCCCCCTACATATAGAGCACCCCCCGAGGCACACCTCCCTTTTGCTCGATGGCTTGCTTACCCAACACCCCACCCCCCCAAGGCTGGTTGTGGCAAGGGATTTGGGGAACATTTGGGGAAGCAAAGTGGCCACAGAGATGCAAGCTGGTTGGGGTGTCAGCTTGAATGATTGAGATTGGGGGTGGAGGCAAAATGAGGGTAAGGGCAGCCAGCCTCCAGAGCCGGCAGGGGCACGGTGGGTGTTGAAGTCAGGAGCAAAGCTCCAGGGAAGCTGAGAATCTTGGAGTCACAGTTGTCCCTTGGTCGGTCTAGCCTGCCCTCCTCTGCCCCCCTCCCCTCCCTCATTCAAACAAGTGGCTCTTCAAGGAGTTTCTGGAAGCTGCTGTGAGTCGGGTAGTGGGATCAGGTGGTGGCTGGGTGCTGGAGTCAGCCGGCTCGGAGGCCAGGAGGTGGGGGGATAGAGTCGGCTGACCCTTCCTGGGTGTGGGCCAGGAAAGTGGCCAAGAGTGAGCTGAGGACCCTGGGCACGGCACCCTTCCCTGGGTGGCCGGGGAGTGGGGAGATCTGGGGACCCAGTGAGCGGCTAGGGTTTGGCAGGAGTTTGGGGGATAGCCCCAGTCTCGGGATTCCGGTCCTGGGCTGGGGACTGCCCCCTCCCCTGGCCTGGCTCCTGACGCCCGTGCTGCCGGTGAAATGCCGTTGACATGTCCTGAATTATTAAGTGCGGGGTGGGCTCCAGAGCACATGCTGAGCGGAGCGGCTGGGGCTGCGCGGCGTGGCGGAGCAGCACTCGCTCCCTCGCTCACTCGCTCGCTCGCTCGCAGGGACACACGCAGGGGCTGACAGCTGTGCTGGTGCTGATAAGGGAAGCCACAAGGAGACGATCGAGGAGAGAGACAAGCGGCAGCAGAGGCAGCAGAGGCAGCAGCGGCAGAGGCAGCACCAGGGCTGCGGAGCTGCTGGGAGTGGGAGTGACTCCCCCACCTCGGGCCCCCACCCTGTCCCTGTCCTCCTCCCGCTTGCCCTGAGTTTAGAAGAGCAGCCGCTGCCACCACCGCCACTCGGGAGGGCACCGGGGCTGCTGGCTAGGGAGGGACGGGGCAGGGAGGCTCTGGCCAGTCCCAGCAGCCGGCGACAGATGCCGATCGAGATTGTGTGCAAAATCAAATTTGCTGAGGAGGATGCGAAACCCAAGGAGAAGGAGGCAGGGGATGAGCAGAGCCTCCTTGGGGCTGCTCAGGGGGCAGCAGTCCCCCGGGACCTGGCCACCTTTGCCAGCACCAGCACCCTGCATGGACTGGGCCGGGCCTGTGGCCCAGGCCCCCACGGACTGCGCAGAACCCTGTGGGCACTGGCCCTACTCACCTCGATGGCTGCCTTCCTGTACCAGGCGGCTGGCCTGGCCCGGGGCTACCTGACCCGGCCTCACCTGGTGGCAATGGACCCTGCTGCCCCAGCCCCAGTGGCGGGCTTCCCGGCTGTCACCCTCTGCAATATCAACCGCTTTCGGCATTCGGCACTCAGCGATGCCGACATCTTCCACCTGGCCAATCTGACAGGGCTGCCCCCCAAAGACCGGGATGGGCACCGTGCCGCTGGCCTGCGCTACCCGGAGCCTGACATGGTAGACATCCTCAACCGCACTGGCCACCAGCTCGCCGACATGCTCAAGAGCTGCAACTTCAGTGGGCATCACTGCTCCGCCAGTAACTTCTCTGTGGTGAGTTCTGCCAGCTAGGCTGCCTGGCCCAGGGTGGCCAGAGGCCGGGGAGCGGGGAGGAGGAGTGGTGGCAGTGGTGTGCAGGGCATCCTCGACAGGGTTTCCCTTCCTTCCACCACCAGAGGCTGGCCTTGTGTCTCTCCAAGCCTGGCATCTCCCTCTGGCTTCCCAGCCATGGAGCAGTGGTCGCTCAGGGGCTTACCCTGGGCTGCCTGCAGCTCCTTTTCTTGGTCTTGCTGCTGCTGCAGTGCCCAGGGCTGGGGGCTGGGGCGAGGGGGTCCTGGGGGTGGGCCCAGGTGCCCTGGAGCTGGCTGGCTTGCCGGGAAGGGACGCACCACCCCAAGGCCAGACCAACTGACTCCCACTTTTCTCTTGCTCCCTTTTTCTTCTGAGGCTACTGGATTCTTCCCACCAAATGAAGGAGATGGGGAGGGGAGGTTTGGGGGGCTCCATCTAGGGAAGGACTCCGGGTGGCCTCCTGGGGAGCTGGCCCAGTGGGCAGACTGGAGAGAGCCAGTCTTCAGGACACTGGATGCCAGTGTCTCTTCTGGATCTCTGTGTGTCTCTCACACGCCCCGCCTCACAGGCACCCTCACACATCCCTCTTTCATTCTGCCCTCCAGCCCTGCCGGGGGCCAGTCCCCTCAGTCTCCTGTTCTAGCTGCTCCCATGTCCAGCTCTGGCTCTTATACTGGGAATCACTGGTTCACTCTTATGTGCATAACTCACCCTCACTGCTGCCCCAGCACGCCTGCACTCTCTCTCTCTCTCTCTCTCTCTCTCTCTCTCACACACACACACACACACACACACACACTGCTGGGGGACAGTTTCCTGCACACTCCCTCTCACACACACACTCAGTGTCCCTGTCACAACACTCACATGCACACCTGCACACCCACACACCCAGAGAGCCACTCATCTCCATGCCTGTCTCCCAGCTCTCACTGAGCTGCCAAGGACAGGGTCCCACTGTGGCTGCCATCCCCTCTCATGACACCCTCACCCCCATCTACCCCAATGGCTGCTCCCCATTTGGAGACTGCCGGCACCATCTCTCACCTACGTGTGAGCACAAACACGCGCACACTCTCTGGGAAAGGGGCGTGAGCTTGGGCTGCTCTCCCATGCACGCCTCCCACAGTCAGGTATGTGAGGGGGTGGGCGTGTCTTGTACGTAGCCTGCCTGTCAGGCCCCCATTCACCCACAGTCACCGGGTATCTAGTATTCAGGGCGCTCTCGATGCTTGTCCCCAGACCACAGTTTGCTCCCAGCGTTGTGTGTGCGTGTATGTTTCATCCTGGTTACCATTGCCCAGTGTGTATGCAAATGTTTGGCGTCAACATGGTGCCCACTCCGGCCCAGCCTCCAGTAGCCATCCCCAGTGATAGGGACCCCCGCCAGGTTCTCACTCACCCGCTGCCTCAGGATCACCAGGAAACATGCTCCAGCCAACGAGGTTCCTGGCTCCCACCATGCCTGCAGTGTATGGGACCTCCGGCCATTGGGCAGGGGAGTTAGGTAGAAATAGAGGAACAGGAGGGGGAGCACTGTGCAGGGAGAAGCGTCGAGGGCATTGGCCTGTTGTCCAGCTGTCCACCCCTCTCCTAGGGAAAATCACTGCTCCCCAAAGCCAGGGTTGGTAGAGTCCCCGAGGAGGAGGTGGGATATGGAGGGTGAGTGTGGCCTTTAGGATTCGTGGGGCTCTGCTGTCCTCAGTCCTTATCCCTCTGTGTTGGGGGCTGGGCAGAGCTCAGTCTCAGCAGGTGCTGTTGGGGCAGAAATCAATGGGGCCTTTGTGTCCCTGAGCGGGAGTTGGGGGCGGGCAGGAAAGGGGAAGAGTGAGGAGACCTCAGTGGGAGGAAAGGAGAGGAAGAGCTGGAGGGGGTGAGGAAGTAAGGGGAGGGAGACAGAGGGAGCTTGGCCTCCAGGCTAGGAGGTGGTGCCTGGAGGATACAGGAATGGGGATCCCTTGATCAAGGCTGGTGAGTCCCCGGAATCCTGGGGATGGCCCGGAAGAGCGTGGGTGGATTTCCCACAGGCCCTCTGGTACCCCGGGGCTGGAGAGAGGAGGATGGTAGAAGTCTGTGGGGTGAGGTTCTGGCGCTGGGGCAGGACAATGAGGGGTCCAGCGCACAGCCAGAGTTGGGGGACAGAAATTCCCCTTTGGAATTTGGTTCCCCCCACCGCTGTTTCCAGCCCATCCTCTTACCTTTCTGCCCACGTTGCATCCCCTGTCTGCTGGGTGTCACTCTCCCTTGGGCCTGGCATTCAAGGGCTGAATGTGCTGCAAATTCACAGGGGTTTGGAATTACAGGATGGGCTGGGGGCCCATGGTCCATGGCAGTGGGGAAGATGGGGTGATGGGGTGTATAACAGGGAAAGACTGGAGAAGGGGCATGGAGATGAAGATGCAGGCACTCTAAAAAGGATATGAGGTCCATAATCAGCTCTGTAGTGAGGACCTGGAGTCGGTGATGGGAATTAGCGGTCTCTGGCGGGGAGATGGTATGTGAGCTGGCTGGTGGGGAACCTGCGGGATGTGGGTGGTGAGATGGTCCGGGACAGGGACAGCCTTCACCAAGGGGCTGTTATGTGTTTTCTATTGCTTTCCCTGTTTCCTCCTTCCCACTCCCCACTCTGCTGTGACCTTTCCTCTGGAATCCAAGTTAATAAATGTCACATTTTCCAGCCTATTTTTACTCTGGTTAATGTGCCCTCCCCCAGTCCCCTCTGCTGCTGCTCTTGCTTCTGTTACCACTGCAATCGCTCTCCCCCACGCTCCCTATATCCCCTCCTGTACTCCCCATCCGTCAGAATCAGTCAACATGGAGTTCTGCGTGCCTGTGTGCTGGGCTCCCTGCTTGGAGCTGCAGGGGACAGCGAAGACAAGAAGCCCTGTCCCTGGTCCCTGTCCTCAGGCAGCCTATAGTCTCATGGTGGAGGGGGACAGGGACACTCAGAAGCTTAGGAGAGAGTGAACTCTCTCTCACCATGTGAGAGTTAATCAGCCATGCAAGTGGTATCATAAGGTGCCAGGATTGATTGCCAGACAAGATGCATGGGTAGGAGAGGCCGAGTTCAGAGAGGGAGAGGCCACTCTGGGTGGAGGAGAGCTGGGAAGGCCTAGGGGGATGGGGCAGGCTGGGCACAGTTTGGAGAGGAGAAGAGGGAAGAGGGGAGAGAGGAGAGGCCCTGGGAGGCGTGCCCCGTGTGTTCCCTCTGCTCCAGCTAGTTTACCTCGGCTCCCCTCCCACCTCCTCTCCCCACTCAGTCTCGTACCATCCCACTTCCACCCTTTCCACCGCCTGTATGTCCCCACCCCAGCCTCGCAGACAGCTCTCCCTTCCTCCCCGATTCCTGCCGCCATCTGCTGCCCACACCCCCTTCCTCCAAGCCCCAGTTCTGCCTTCCCCACTGTGGCCTGCTCTCATCCTGCCCTCTCCCTAAAAGGCAGCAATCACTCTTCCTCCCTCGGCTTCATTTCTTGAGCTGTAAAATGCAAGGCTGGCTCTAAAATTCAGCATCTCCTCTCACCTGGGGACCTCCAGGATTCGAACCTCTGCCCTACCCATTAAGCTGTGTATGGCCTTGATGAAGGCAAAATGCTTCTGTGAGCATCAGTTTGTGTATTCTTGAAACAGGGTGTCAGAACCTAAAAATTGGGGGTTGTGGTGAGGATTAAAGAGATGCTCCTGAAGAGCTCAGCACACTACCTGGCGCACACATCGTATACCCCGTGTAAGCGTCAGCTGTTATAAATGCCGCCACCCCAACTGCTGGCTATCTTTAACCTGACTGTTCTCGCCACCACCTACTAGTTTCCGACCCATGTACTGGCATCTTCGTTACTCTCCATTACCTAGTTTTCTCCCCGCTTTTGACCCTCTGGCTCACACCCTCCTCTGCCATGTTCTAGCATTGCCATTCTATCCAGCGCTCCAAAATATGCTCACACATGTGCATAGATGCGGGAATGTGCACACACTGTCTAGAGGAGTGCTGGGGCCATAGAACATTCTGTGATGACGGAAACGCTCTGTGTCTGTGCTTGTCCAACATGGTAGTCACTAGCCACATGTGGCCGCTGAGCACTTGAAATGTGATTAGTGCGACAGCGAAAATGAATTTTTAATTCAAACAGCCACACGTGGCTAGAAGCCGCCGCGCTGGACAGCGCAGCCCTGGATGGCCCTAGGAATTAGACTGTCTGGGTAGGGCAGGGCTGGGATTGCAGCTGGGGCCACAGGATATAAGGAGGTAGCTGCGGGCTGCAATTGTAAGCCGGGCCATCTACTCTGTGGCTTTGATCTCAGGTTGAACTGAGGACAGGGCCCGTGTCTGGGGGCTGGGGACAGTGGGGTGTCTGGAAACACCATGTGAGCAAAGGCGCGCTTCTTCCCAGGTGTAGGACGTGACCTTGGGTCTTTTGCATGCTACTGTCTGGAAAATTGACAGGGGGAGGTGGAGAAGCCCTCACAGGCATGGGTAGGAGCCAGCCCGGCTCCCTGTGGTCCTTGAGGGTCCAGGCAGCCCCTGGAGGGCCAGAAGCCTGGGGCCCTGTGGGCGCCTCACTATCTGCCTCCCTTGTGGGCTCACGGGTCTCCCTCCCCCTCCCGACCCTCCTTCCCCACACGCTGGTGACTGCCGTGACTATTAATCACTCGCCCTGTTCTCTTCCTCTCTACTAATCAGGCACAATTAGACAAGGCCTCTTCCAGCTGGGCAGTCCCCCTCCCTGCCCTCCTCCCTCCTCTCCCAGCCCCACCCAGCCACCAGCCAGGACAGCACTGAACCCGAATGCAAGCCCTCTCTCCCTCTCTCTCTCTCTCTCTCTCTCTCTCTCTGGCTGTCCCAGGCCCCAGTTTCGGGCTCCTCAGCACCCACTCCTTCTGTCCCAGAGACCTCCTTAGCCCCTTCTCTCCCCAGTGTGTGGTAAGGCCAATACTGATGGTGTCTGCCCTCTACCCCCTGCACTTGGCCCTGGGAGGAGCTACTCCACACTCCATCCCAACTCCACACCTTTGTCACTGGGCTGGAGGTTCCAAGGGCTGCCTCTTGCCCCGTTGGCTGTGGAAGGGAGGGGGTGCCTGCTGAGTTGGGTCCAAACCTCTTATCTGCTGCATAGCCTTCCCTCTGACTCCCTGCCTGTTCAGCCCTCTGTCCCCCAAGGTCCCAGCTTCTCCTGGGGCATGAGCCTTGAGCACTTTTAGTTCAACATCTGGTTCAGGGCTGATCCTGCCCTCAGGAGCCAGGCAGGTCAGGTCGGGGCTGGGGGACACTGTAGGGAGGGGTGAGGTCTGAGGAGAACTGAAGACCTGTAGCCTTTAAGGGCGAAGCTGCTTCTCAGCCCCAACTAACTGTTGCCCTGTGTGAGGAGCCTAGCGTGGCTGGGTCTTCTAGTTTGTCAAAAGCAGCTCCAAATCGTGATTATTTTAATAGAACAGTAACTGATTTGTAAAACACTGAGAATGCCTACCCCTCAGATTCAGAACCAGGTGCTCCCACTATCCCGACCTTCCACCCCACACCAGTGGCCGAGGCTCAGACCTGCCTGGAGGGGGTGCTCTCGGCCTGCCTGCCTGGGCAGTGGAGTGGGTGGAGGAGCTGTTAGTGGTGTGGACTGGCAGAGAAGGGCAGGGACTGTCACTGTCTCAGAGGTCTGGTCTTCAAGGGCAGGGGGAGGGCCATCAGGGACTTGCCCCACCCGGTCCCCCTCAGCAGCCCCATGGCCTCTTCATTAATCAGGAATCAGCCCGGAGCTGGGCTCATTATCAGCTCAGCGTCTCATGCACTGCCGGAAGATGCTGATTAGCGTGTGAAGAAATGGCCCTGCCTCCTGTGCCCCTCTGATCCTCACTTTGTCTCCCCAGCCCGCGCTCCTTCCTGGACCCCCACCCCTGCCCTTCTGCTTCCTGGGAGGAATCTGCTCCCTCTAGTGGCTGGCGGCAGGGCTGCCTCTGCTAGGTCCAGGCTGGGGGCAGGAAGGATGAGGAATGGAGAGGCAGGGGCACCCAGGGAGCACCACGGAGAGCACTGGAATTCGAGACCCAAGCTACTCGGCCCCGGAGTCAATGGGTCACACGGGCAGGCGGGAGGGAGTGAAGGGGGCGGAGCCTGAGGTTGTCCAGGAGAGATGGACAGCCACCCTGGAGGAGAGGCCGGCCTCGGGCTGCTGAGTTATCAGTGTTCCTTGCCCTTCCACGCTGGCCCTGGAGCCCACCTCGTTTGAGCAGCTGAGAAGAGGAGGTGGGAACGGCCAGCACTTGGGTCAGGAGGCCCGAGGAGAGAAGATCTGTCACATTTTTTGTTGTTTGTTTTTTGAGTTTTTGCAAATCATGGTGGAGACTTAGGGTCTTCAGAAGTATGAGTGAGGGTAGGAAGGCAGCAGGAGGACAGAGGGGCAGAGACCCTGAGAATGGCGATGGGAAGGTTCAGTGGTGTGTTTTTCCAGGAAGAGGTGAACAGGGGTCTGCACTTCCTCCCCTGGCTCCTAGGCTGGGGCTGGCAGTGCTGGAAATCCAACCCACCCCTCAAATGCTCACCATGCCCTTGGGATACCCGTGGGTGTTGGGTTGGAGGGGGAGCAGTTTCAGAGAGATAGGCACGGGCTGCCGCAGCCGAGGCGGCAGCAAGAGTTCAGAGAGGAGCCACGGGATGATTAAGGGGAAATGGAGGATTGATTTAGGAGGAAAGATTAAAGGAGCTAAATCCGTGGCGCTTGGCTCAGCGGTGACTAAGCGTGGACAGGATAATAGCTTACAAATGTGTGGAAGGTGTAAATACCAAGTGGGGGGAGGGGAGGCTGCTCAGCGGGCCCGGGGGACGGGGTGGGGGCTGGGCAGGCCCCCAGGAGGGCTGAGAACCCCAGGGCGACTCCCCGGTGGCGCCGGCCCCTCCCCAGTGGGGGCTCTCAGGGGAGGAAAACCGGGTGTTGAGGAGCCCTGGGATCCTAGCAGGGGTTCCGTTTCTGGCCGCAGCCTCCCGGGCTTCGTGCTCATTTCCACATCTCACTCCCGCCTGGTTGGGGATCTGAGGTCGTGGGTTCAAATCCCACCCGAACACTCGAGTCCTTCGGCGCCCCTCGGCCCCGGGCCTTTCGGCCGCTTCAAGCCCACCAGCCAGGCTCCGCTGCAAGTCCACCTCCTCGGGACCCCCGCCCCGTCGTCCCCTCCCCGGCCGCGGCGGGGGCGGGCGGCGGTGTCTCCCTCCACGGTGGAAGCCTCTGGCGCTGCTGTGTGCCGAGGTCACTTTGCCGAGAAGCCGGGAGCCGGGGGAATGCAAATGAGGCAGACCAGGGAGGAGAGCGGAGGAGCCCGGAGGAGATGGGAGGGAGGGCGCTCGGGCGCCGTGATGGATGCCCGCCCCGCGGGAGCGAGCGGGGGGCGGCGAGCTGGCGAGCCGGTGGGTGCGGCCTGCCGGGTGCGGGTGGGCCAGGCCTGGGCTGCCAGCCTGCGTGTGCGGGAGGGGGCGGGGGTCCAGGGCTCCTGGTGGGGCACACCCACCCACCCACGGCCCCCGCCGCCACCTTCTGTCTGGTCTCCTGAACTCTCGCCTGGTTGTGGGTGTGTACTCCACTGTGTAAGCAAAACTCTTGACGAGGAACTTTGCATCGAGGGGCGGGAATGTCAGGGAAGGACTTCGTTACCAATTCACTAATTAAAAATGACTGTCTAGGTGTAAGGCCAAAGCGGTCGCTGCCCGGGGAACGGGTTTGACTGTTTACCTGGGTCCCGGAGGCCTTCATCCTCCCGTTCTCTTCTCCCGTGGGAGCGCGGCGCCCGTTGGGGACCACAGCCTGTTCCACCGCCCCCAACCCTCCCTGGCTCCTAGAGTTCCCCGGTCCCTTCCACCACAGCTCACACATTTACATTTGAACAAACACCGCTGGCATTGCTTCCTGGATCCACCGGAGGGAGGAAGTGGCCCTGAAAAGCTCCTGTGTGGCGGTGGAAGCCTGAAGGTGGGGGCCACCCCGTAGGCACCTGTGGAACCAGGCTGCTGGGGGCGGCTGTCTTCTTCCTCTTTCTTTCTTTTTTTGAGATGGAGTCTTGCCCTGTCGTCCAGGCTGGAGTGTAATGACACCATCTCAACTCATTGCAACTTCTGCCTCTTGGGTTCAAGGGATTCTCCTGCCTCAGCCTCCTGAGTGGCTGGGATTGCAGGCACCTGCCACCATGCCCAGCTAATTTTTTGTATTTTTAGTGGAGACAGGGTTTCACTATGTTGGCCAGGCTGGTCTCAAACTTCTGGCCTGGTGATCCACCCACCTCAGCCTCCCAAAGTGCTGGGATAACATGTGTGAGCCACCACGCCTGGCCTTCTTCTTTCTTGAGTGTGGCATGTTCAGAGTTTTGGAACAGGAGTGCAATTTGGCTTGTTCAGAGTTCTTCCTGACCCTCCTGTTCCACTGTGGTGGCCTTGGGTAGGTCGCCCCATCACAATCAGGATCACAACTAGTAACAATCTATTCATTTGTGTCACTGGTGGATTTGCGTGTTTTGTGAACATGGCTGTTTTGTTTTTTTTGAGACAGGGTCATGCTCTGTTGCCCTGGCTGGGGTGGAGTGGTACTATCACAGGGGCTCCCTCAGCCTCCCTCCAGGGCTTAAAAGGTCCTCCCACCTCAGCCTCCTGAGTAGCTGGGACTACAGGTGTGAGCCACCATGCCTGGCTAATTTATTATTATTTTTATTTGTAGATACAAGGTCTCACTCTGTTGCCTATTGGTCTCAAATTCTTGGGCTTAATTGGTCCTCCCACTGTGGCCTCCTAAAGGGCCGGGATTACAAACGTGAGCCACCGCGCCTGGCCCATAAGTACTTTGAATGAATGAATGTGTCTGCAGCCAGACAGCAAGCTCCTTGAGGGCAGAGGCTGTTTTGTTCGCTGTTGTATGTCCAGCACCAAGCACAGTGCCTGACACTGTTGAGCACAGGCTCCACGAATAGCATCAAAGTAAGTGTTGTTTGAACACTCACCAGTTCTTGAGCGCCTACTGTTTGTAGGTACCGTATGCCAGGTGTATGTCACAGAGTGGCGAGGGGTGGACTCCAGGGCCACATTACCTGTTCCCCTGTCAGCTCCCTTATCCTCTCTGTACCTCCGTTACCCTGTCTGTAAAATGAAAACGATAGGAGTGCCGCCAGCATAGGAGTTTTGTGAGGATTAAGGGGTTGATCTATATAAAGTGCTTAGAACTGTGCCCGGCACAGCGGTAAGTACTAAGTAAATGTTAGCGGTTGCTGTGGTTTACGTGCATTCTTTCTTTCCTCTGAAGGGTGCCTGTTGTTATTCCCATTTTACAGATGAAAAATGGAGGATCGGAGAGGTTAATTGATTGAATCTAAATCCCACAGACTTAAGGGCAAGGCCCAGATGTGAACTAGGTTGGGCTTTCCATCTGGGTTGGAAGCCCTATCTCAGAGCCTGGGGGTTTCGCTCTGACAGAGCTCCCTCCTCTAAGCAGCTCCCAAATTGCAGAGAGAGCCTGCAAGGTGCTTGATGCCCAGTGAGGATGCGCCCAGTGGGGATCCAAGATTGTCCTGGTGGGAAGTGCCATTTCCCAAAGGGCCTCACCCCTCCCATGAGCACCTGCCAGGAATCACTGAATTGATCTCTAATCCTCTCATCTAACTTTAGGAGGAATTACCATTCCTCTTTTACAGATGAACAAACCAAGGCTCAGAGAGGTTCAATCACACATCCAAGGTTGTTTGTCTAAAGTTGGTGGGAGAGGCTGGATTTGAACCCTGCTTTATCAGGCTACAAAATATATGCCCGTTTCTGTCAGGCTCATAACATATATGCCCATAACACATACGTTATGAGCCTCCTGTATATCCACTTTCAGCACCACATAGTGATAATCTCTGCCCTAGCTTGGTTCATGCTGGTCTTGACAAACCCTTTATTACATGGCCAGTCGAAGTGGCTCATGCCTGTAATCTCAGCACTTTGGGAGGCTGAGGTAGGTGGATCACCCGAGGTCAGGAGTTCAAGACCAGCCTGGTCAACATGGTGAAAACCCGTCTCTACTAAAAATACAAAGAATAGCCAGGCATGGTGTTGCATGCCTGTAATCCCAGCTACTTGGGAGGCTGAGGCAGGAGAATCACTTAAGCCCGGGAGATGGAGGTTGCAGTGAGCTGAGACTGTGCCATTGCACTCCAGCCTGGGCAACAAGAGCAAAACTCTGTCTAAAAAAATAAGAGCCTTATTACTGTTACATGTATGTGACTGCTCTTTGCAAAAGCCTTTCACATACTTCCTCTGAGATGTGTGCCTAGTCTGGGAAATAAGCGGGGATTTCTGTCTCTGTTTGACACATGAAGAAACAGGTCCAGAGAAGCTGATGAATCACCTTACTAACCAAAGTCACACAGGCTGTCAGTGGCGGAGCTGGAGTTGAAACCAGGACCCACTGACTCCCAGGGAGGTGATGTTGGCCTGCGAACCTGGGGTCCACTTCTGAATCTGCCCCGTTTTCCGCATACCCTTGGATATGAACCTGGTCATCTCTAGTCCTTTTCTGCCTTTGTACAGTGAGCGATTGGACTGGGTGGCCTCGAAGGTCTGAGCAGCACAGACACCAAGGCATTTTGGTTGGTGCCATCTCCCTTCCTCTGCCCCTGGAAAGGATAGAGAAGGAAGAGGCTTTGAACCTGGATACTGGGCCACCCCTGAATAAAGCCAGGCTCTGGGAGCTGTTCCACCCCAGGGTGCTGGTCACAGTCCGGGGAAGAGGAAGATGCACCCCTTCCAGTGGCCTACTCTGGACCTCGGGGCAGAAGAGTTCATTCTGGCAGTGCCTAAGTGAGAGGCATGCGGGTGGACCCCATCAGTGAAAAGCTGATGGAATTTTTGGGGGAAGGGACACCATAGAAGAGAGTGGGGGAGGTGCGGGGACCAGAGGCAGGTGCCCAGAAGGCAGTGGAGATAAAGCCCAGGCCGAAGATTAGCTCTGGGATTAGCCTGGCCTCCGCAGCTTCTGGCTGCTTCTTATCTCCTGGAGGCCCAGGGCCCACTCCCGGCTGCAGCTCTGAGCCCTGGCCCCACTAATTGCCTGTTAACCCTGTGGGCTCTTCAAGGGAGGGAGGATGCGAGCAAGCCAGCCAGGGAGAGCTTTCTAGAGAAATGGGAGCTGTGAATAGATGGAGCTCTGAGGGCTGAGAGAAGCCGCCACTCTCAGGAGGAAGCTCTGGACAGATCTCTCCCAAACCCTCATCGCTGTCTCAGGCAGACCCTGAGAGAGAGGAGCCAGGGAGAAGGAGGTGGAGGGCACCTGGAGAGGGGTTCCTGGTGTGTGGGGTTGCGGGGGGGAGGCTCAGGCCCAGGGAAAGGTCTAGGAGGGAGACAAGAGGCTGAGACTGTACAGCCCGACTGGGATGGATAGAGAAGAAAGCAAATAGGAAAGAGAATGCAGTGGGCAAGGGACAGAAAGGCCAGGGGGCATCGAGGCCAATGGGAGAGAAAGAGCCTAAGGAGATGGACAGGCCAACAGAGGGCAGGGACAGAGAGGCAGAGTCCAGGTGGATAACTGATCAGGGGCAGGGCCAGATGGGCCCGGCGAGTAGGGAAGGACTTGAGAGGCAGACTGAGATCAGGAAACAGAGGCTAGCGAGGCAGATGGACCCAGGTGGGGACACTAAAGGGAGGTGATCAGAGAGGGACAGGCAGGAGCTGGCAGAAGGAAGGTGGGGGAGGGGACCCGAGGGTGTGTGTGCAGCACAGACATAGTCCTGTTAGGATTTGTCAGCCAAGGCCAGGAGGGGCTTTGGGAGGCCACATGCCCCAGCTAGGGCCAAGAGGGTGGGCTTGGAGCTAAGGTAGAGAGAGAGGGAGGGCCAGACCAAAGGAGGAGGTGGGGGTCTGAGACGGGGACAGGGCCCAGAGGTTGAGGGCTGGTGATCTGGAGATAGCCCCTCTGCCATTAGGATATTCCTTGGCTCGGGACCTTTCCCTTTCCGTGACTGGGTCGTGGACTCTCAACTCCTCTGCATACCCCGCTGTCCCCCCTCCCCTATCTGGGCCAGTCCATGGGGAGGGAGCAGTGGACAACCTGTGGGACCTTGTGGCAGGGCTGCCGTGCCGTCTCCATGGAAGAAGCTATGGGCTGTGCTGCCACCAGAGTTCTGCCACTTAGGAGCTGGCGGCTCTACCCGCCCCTGCCTGCCTGGCCCAGGGACTGTCTCCTGGGCAACGCTGTGCCCTGACCAGCAGTCAGGACTGACCTGGGCTGTGCAGGTGGCCCTCTCTTGCCAGTCTGGCTGGTCCATTTCCTGCAGAGTATTCCTGAGACCCAGACAACTTCCACCCATCTCCCTTTGTCACCCCGACTCTGCACAGCCACCTTGAGGGTTTGTGTGCCAGGCAACCACCACCCTTGCCAGCCAGGCATTTGTTCTGCCCTGTGTGGGGTGGGCTCAGTGCCATGTACCGTGTATCTGTGTGTGTCTGTTGGAGGTACCAGGTAGGGATGCTGCCCCAGCTCCCCCGAGAGTCATGAGCCTCCAAGAGTCATTCATTCACTGAACACCCACCAGGGGTTCTATAAGCACTTACTGTGCTTTGACATGGGGCTCAGTTCTGTTTGAATCTTGGCTGTCATTGACTTGCTATGCGCCCTTAGCCAAGTCACTTCTGTCTCTGAGCTTCAGGTACCTAATCATTAAATGGGGGCAACAATATGTAGCTCATACTGATTTCTTGGAGACTCAAAGGAGAAAACAGATCAAAAGCACCTATCACAGGATTTGGTACAAAGTGGGGATGTTTGATCGTGTTTGCTTTCCTTCATCCTACCTCACACCTCCCTCTGCAAATCTCGATGGGCTCTGGGGGTGCCAAGAGGGAAGCAGGACTCCTGGCCATCTGGAGTTCATGGTCCCATGGGTGAGGCTGAGCTTCAGAGAGACCAGCACGTTGCCTGGCCATCAGGGCTCCGCTGCGGTGGTGCTGACTGCTGAGGGACCCGAGGGAGGAGCTCATAACTCGGGTGCCCCACGTAGTTCATGCCTTCTTTAGCCTTTCAACTGGAGCGTACACGCAAAACCGGCTGTGTCAGCAAGAGCTGATTCCAGCATCTTCTTGGTGTCAAATAGGAAGAGGTTGAGTACTTTCAGATTTCTACAAACATTTATATATGCCTTGAATCTGCCTTCCCACACCACCAGGACCCAGGATTTTTTTCTTTTTGGGATGGAGTCTCACTCTGTTGCCCAGGCTGGAATGCAGTGGTGTGATCTCAGCTCACTGCAATCTCCGCCTCCTGGGTTCAAGTGATTCTCCTGCCTCAGTCTCCTGAGGAGCTGGGATTATAGGTGCCTGCCACGACACGCAGCTAATTTTTTTTTTTTTTTGAGGCAGGTATTGTTTTGTTGCCCAGGCTGGAGTGCAATGGTGAGATCTCGACTCACTGCAACCTCTACCTCCCGGGTTCAAGTGATTCTCCTGCCTCAGCTTTCTAAGTAGCTGGAATTGCAGGCACCTGCTACCACACCCAGCTAATTTTTGTATTTTTAAAGTAGAGACAGGGTTTCACTATGCTGTCTCGAACTCCCAACCTCAGGCGATCTGCCCACCTCAGCCTCTCAAAGTGCTGGGATTACAGGTGTAAGCCACTGCACCCGGATGGGACAGAGGAATCTTGCACCCAGCCCACTTCAGGGTTCCTCCGCCTCCAGTGACTTGGCATAAGAGCAGCGGTCTGGAGTGGGGCTGTCTTGCTGGGATCTCCCCCTTCATCTGGTGTCTTGCCACTCACTGTATAGTCCATGGACCGGCAGTTGACAGAGAGACTCTCAGCCTTGTCCCACCCCCTTCCCACATCTGTTTATCAGAATCTGCACTTTAAAAAGACCTTCCTGATTTGTGTGCACAAAAGTGTTTGAGAAGCCCTGAGCCTGAAGATCCTGGGAAACCAGTTGAATTCTCTGAGCCTCCATTTCTTTCTCTGCAAAATGGGGAGATAATTATACCTGCCTCACAGGGTAGTTGTGAGGATTCATCCAGATAGAACATGTGAAGCGTTTAGCATGGTGCATGGGGCATACCGAGTGCTCCTGAACTGCCCATCATGCCCACTCCTGCCCCACAGATGGACACATAGCAGGGAGGAGGGCAGGGGTGATATTAGTGGGGTCCAGGACTTGAACCTGGAAGCTGGCAAACCTGTGGGGGGCGGGTGTTGAGGGAAGGAGAGGACTCAAGAGACAGGCAAGGAATGGAGGGGCAACAGATACGGAGAAGAAAGGGCGAGAAAGGTACAGAGAAACGGTGCAGAAGGGAAGGGGGGATGGGAGAAGAGAAGGGGACAGGCCTGGGGCCAATTCCATCCAACTCATCTCACTTGGATGGGCTGGGGCAGGAGATGGGTCCCAAGGTAGGGCAGGCTTGGGGTGAGGTGCCAGCAATGGTTTGCGGGAGCAGCCAGAGCCTCACCCCTGGATGAGTTGCACCTCTCCTCCTTCCCAGCTGTGTGACTTTGGCCGTCACCTCACTTCTCTGAGCTGCGATGTCCTCATCTGGAGTAGTTGGGGTAACTCCAACTAGCTGGTACTGAGGGCATGTGGGCCAGCGGTAGATGGCACCATGTTCTGTGAACTTGGGGAGCTTGGTCTGTGGTGCACGAGTTTTTGTTTCAGGAATGGGAGGCAGGGTGGTTGGGTGGCAGAAGAGCTGTGTGAGAGGGAGGATCAGAGTCTAGTCCATGGGGAGGGGGACTTCACGCTGCCCCCAGAGGTCTCGGGAGGACTCTCAGTTGGTTCGCTGCCCTCTACCCAGCCTCCCTCCCTTCTGCACTCCTCCTGTGAAGCTAGGCATCCAGGATCTCTTTTTCCTTCTACACCGCCTCTTGCTATTTCTCCCAGCTTTTACTAGTGGGAAATGTTCCCAGGGAGAGGGGAGGGGGAGCGGGAGAGAGTGATTGAGTGCACCGACCCCTTGCCCCCAGGGAAGGTGCTGCCTGTGATGGGTTTGACCCAGGGGCTCGTCTCTGTTGGGGAAGTCTGGTCGGGGGGAACTAGAACCCGCCTCTCCCTCAACCCCTTCTCCACCCCTGCCGCTGCGCAGCTCCTGGTGGCAGCTAAATTCCCAGCAGGAGCCTGGGCTTCCATCTCCGGGGCGCCAGCGCCATCTGCTGTCCATACAGGAGAACTCCGCAGAGGAAAAGGGAGCCGGGCTTCTGTGCTGCAGAGACTGCCTATTCTAGAGTTCCTTGGGCCCTCTCCTGGGCCAGGGGCTGGGGACACCAGACAGCCTCACTGCTCCTGTACAGCATACACGCTCATGGGGGGAGATGGACAATGGACAGGAGACAAATAGATGAACAAGGTCATCTCAGATCTTCATGAGTACTTCGAGCAAACCAACAGACATACGGATGCATGGACGATGATGTTGAATGTGGCGGTGTGATGTATGAGTATGACATACTGAGGCCTCAGCGATGGGTAGCTGCCATACCAAGACTGTATGTGATGGGGCATTCCAGGAGAGGGGACAACAGCAACAAAAGTCCAAGGAGGAAAGGCGTCGAAGTGTCTGAACTTGTCACAGAGCAGGAGAGGTAACGGGAGAGGCAGGCAAGGGCCACATCACATGGAAGCTTTTGGGTTAGGGAAGGAGAGTGACTTCATTATGTGGGAAATGGGAAGATATTGTTGGCTAAGTCAGTGAGTGGTTTCATTGGATCTGAGCACTGTGGACTGGGCACTATGGCTTCTGGAAGGGAGGGTTAAGGGCGGACCAAGAGGGAGACCAGTTAGGAGGAGATGGCAAAATGGGGGTCGCTGGAGAGGGAAGGAAAGTGGATGGATTCTCAATGTATTTCAGAAGTGGCCTGGAGGCTGGATGTGGTGGCTCATGCTTGTAATCCTGCACTTTGGGAAACCAAAGCAGAAGGATTGCTTGGGCCGAGGAGTTCAAGACCAGCCTGGCAATATGGCAAGACCCTGTCACTACAAAAATAAAATAAAAAATTACCTGGGCTTGGTGGCACATGCTTGTAATCCCATCTACTTGTCAGGCTGAAGCAGGAGGATGACTTGAGCCTGGGAGGTTGAGGCTGCTGTGCGTAGTGTTCGTGCCACTGCTGCCTTGGATGCAGGGGTGAGGGAAGCGGAGATTTCAGAAATTCCGACTTGAGAAACTGAGTAGATATAGTGGGGCCGTTTACCAGGAAGGAGGAGAATGGTCGGGGGCAGACAAGGTTCAGGAAGGTGTCGACAGTTCTTGTGTTGATATGTTGTTAGGTTGGAGATGCCTTTTAATCATCTAAGGGAAGCCATCGGTGGAAAAGTTGGTGCTCATTGGACAGGCTGGGCTGTACATTGCCTGCTAGGATATGGGACTGGAGTGTCCAAGCAGATCTGGTGGCCTCAGCGGCGAACAGGGAACTTTGGAGTTGCATTGGCCCCTCCCTTCATCTCCCCTCCTCCTCTCTTACCCCACCTACCAGGTCTATACTCGCTATGGGAAGTGTTACACCTTCAACGCGGACCCTCAGAGCTCGCTGCCTAGCCGGGCAGGCGGCATGGGCAGTGGCCTGGAGATCATGTTGGACATCCAGCAGGAGGAATACCTGCCCATCTGGAGGGAGACAAGTACGAAGGCGGGAAAGGGACAAGGGCCACCCTGGGGCCTGGGGCCTGGGCCCTTTGTCCCCGGATGGGTTTCCAGAGGTCCCCATCTCTGCTGTGCAGATGAGACTTCATTCGAGGCAGGTATTCGGGTGCAGATCCACAGCCAGGAGGAGCCGCCCTACATCCACCAGCTGGGATTCGGGGTGTCCCCCGGCTTCCAGACCTTTGTGTCCTGCCAGGAACAGCGGGTGAGCACCTCCTGCCAGGCCCTGGATTGGGCACGGGACTTGCCTTGGGCTCAGAGGGGATGCAGAGCCAACCTGCCCTTTAGAAGCTCACAGCCTGTCAGCTGTGTTGACTTCGCTAGGGCTGTGGGCACAGGAGGACCGGGTGGGATTCCTAGGTGTGACCTCATATGCCCCACCTCTGCAGCTGACCTACCTGCCCCAGCCCTGGGGCAACTGCCGCACAGAAAGTGAGCTCAGGGAGCCTGAGCTTCAGGGCTACTCAGCCTACAGTGTGTCTGCCTGCCGGCTGCGCTGTGAAAAGGAGGCCGTGCTTCAGCGCTGCCACTGCCGGATGGTGCACATGCCAGGTGGGCACCCCCCGCCCCCAGCCAGCCCTCCATGCCACCCTGCTGGGCTCCAGAGCCTCCTGGGGCAAGGGGCAAGGCACTGATCATGTGCACAGGCAGGTGCATGGGTACAACATGTGTGTGTGTGTCTGTACCTGCGTGAGTGTGCACGTGTGTATTTGGGATTTTTATACATGGTTTCACATATGCATATGGGAATGCCAGCAGGCAGATGCAAGTGTGCATGTTAATATGTATTTGTGTATGTGCATGCTCATTTACATCTGTGCTTGTGTATTTGCTGGGATTGTGTGTGTGGGATTCAAGCACATGTATGCAAATGTGTGCATATGTGTGTGCATGCACGTATGTGCTTACATTTGGGCGTGCTGGGGAGAGGGGAAGTGATCACAGATTCCAGGAATAATCTTCTCTCCTTTCAGGCAATGAGACCATCTGCCCACCAAATATCTACATCGAGTGTGCCGACCACACACTGGGTCTGTGCTGCCTTACCCTTCCCTACCTCTCCATCAGCCTCTTCATGTCTCTGTCCACTCTTCTCCTCCGTGTCTTGGCTCCTCTCCTCCCAATCTCCCTCTGGAGGGTTCTTCCTGGGGGTTGAGCCTTAGTCCATACTTCAGTGGGGTCAGGGAGAGGTCTGCAGACCTCTGCAGGTACAGACGCTTGGGTAAGTGGAGGCAGCAGGGTGGGGGGGTTTCAGAGAAGCCTGGACTGGGAGTGAAGGGCTGGGCTTCTCATCTTGGTTCAACCAATGAGCTCACCCACTTTGAGAAAGTGAAATGACTTCTCTCTTGGTCTCAGGAAAAATGCATTGCTGGCTATCAGTGTGGGTAAGGCAAACCCCATCTGTCCACAGATCTTGCCTGATCTGCAGTTCATCCATCTATCCATCCATTCACCGATTCGTGCATTCTCCAGACCTTTACAGCCTGTGCTGGGTACTGGAGGTGAGAGTGGGGGCGACAGCCCTGCCCTTGGAGAGCTTACAGCCTGGCAGGGGTATGGACAGGCATTCCCACACAGCCCATCAGCTCCTGGAGAGGGGCGCCTCAGGTGTGCGGCAAGGCCCCAAGGAGGGGCGTGCAGTGCTAGCCTGGGAAGGCAGGGAGGATTCCTAGAGGAAGAGACACATTAGCTGAGGCTTGATGGGTGTAAAGACCTTGTGGCCAGAGAGAGCATGCTGTGTCCAGGGCACTGAAAGATCTGTGTGGCTGCAGGGCAGAGAACAGGGGAGGGAGTGGAAAGAGTGGAGGAGGAAGGCCAGGCACGGTGGCTCACACCTATAGACATAGCACTTTGGGAGGCCAGAGTGGGCAGCTCACTTGAGCCCAGAAGTTCGACACCAGCCTGGGCAACATGGTGAGACCCTGTCTCTACAAAAAATAAAGAAATGACTTGGGTGTCGTGGGGCACACCTGTAGTCCCACCTATTCAGGAGGCTGAGGCAAGAGGACAGGCTTGAGCCTGGGAGGTCGAGGCTGCAGAGAGCTGGGATAACGCTTTGCACTCTAGTCTGGGCTACAGAGTTACCCTGTTTAAAGAAAAACAGTGGGGGAGGGAGGCTCTAGGAAGCCAACAAAGGCCAGGCAGGAATGCCAGGTGAGTCCAATGAGATGTGGACAATGGGTGGGAGGGGAGGGACTCAAAGCCAGGGACTGGCCAAGCTGGCTGCAGTAATCCAGATGCCAAGGGCCCTGGGGCTGGATTTGAGACACTGGGCAGCCACACACACATCCAGCCCTTCTCTGTCCCCATGCCACCTGCATCTGTCACAGGGGTGATTGGAGGTGCTTAGTGAAGGAACAGATGTGTGATCGGGAGTAAGGAGGCTGCAAGGCACAGCGGGAGTTCACAGAGCTAGCCACGCTGGGGAGCCTCATTCCCACAAGGCATGCAGGAGGAGAGAGACCTGTGGCTGTCCGAGAGGGCTGGCTGACAGCAGCATGGCTGGAGGAGCACAGCCTCTGCCACCTACGGCCTGGCAGTGAGGAAGCCAGGCGGGAGAAATACCCTAGCATCTCTCCCCTCTCATCTTCTGTTTCTGCTGGGGCTTACTGTTGGCCAAACTCAACCCAAAGCCAGAGGACAAGGGAGTTTAGGTGATGCATTCGGCGGAGATCAGCTTCGTGGGAAGCAGAGCAAGGTGGAAGAGTGGAGAGTGGATCTGAAGGGGCAGGCGGAGAAGGCCCAGCACATTGGGCCTGGGAGTCTTGTCAGTCCATTTGTTCTTCTGTTTCCCATCCATCAATCTGGCCATCTGCCATCCATCCATCCATCATTCATCCATCCATCATCCATCCATCTATCCGTCATCCATCCATGGATCGCAGCATCCTCTCCACACCTCCTTGTGAGTCTGAAACCTCACCTACTTGATTAGCTGTGGTGGATGGGCTCTGTCCTCCCTGCGGGTCACGAGGACCCCCCAGTCCCAGGGTGCTGGGAGGGTGCTGGGGGGTTCTGCTTATACCTGCTCTCCAGGGTCGTCTGAAGCTGGTCCAGGTGTGGACCCACAGCCAGTACCCTCTAGGAAGCACCAGGGCTGGCCAGTAAAGGCCCTTGGTGTGGGTGTGCCTGCCTCAGGGTGGCCCCCGGGCCTCCTCTCTGCAGCTGGTGGGCTGCTGACCACGCTCCTCCAACTCCCACTGTAGCCGCTGCCTCTGTGTTGCAGACTCCCTGGGTGGGGGCTCCGAGGGCCCGTGCTTCTGCCCCACCCCCTGCAACCTGACGCGCTACGGGAAAGAAATCTCCATGGTCAAGATCCCCAACAGGGGCTCAGCCCGGTACCTGGCGAGGAAGTACAACCGCAACGAGACCTACATACGGTATGTGTAGGGGGGTGGGAATGAGGGGGACTGTGTGTGTGTTGTGTGTACGTGTGTGTGAGCATGTGTGTGTGTATGTGGGTGTGTATGTATATGTGTGGGGGTGTGTGTACGTGTGTGCGTGTATGCTTGTGTGTTTCTTGTGGGTGTGTATGTTTGTGAGTGTATGTATATGTGAGTGGGAGATGTGTGTGTGCATTCACACTTGTGAGTGTATCTGGGAATGGGTGTGTGTGTGTGGGGGGGTGTGTGTGAGTGATGGAGGCCACTCTCAACAGGCTGCCTGGGCACAGTGGAGGCGGGAGTGGGCTGCATCTCTCTCTATGATGAGTCTTCTGGCAGGAATGCCTTTCATGGCCCTTTCATTCTCCTTTTCCTTCTCCTTCGCCTTTTTTTTTTGAGACAGAGTCTTGCTTTGATGCCTAGGCTGGAGTGCAGTGGCACAATTGTGGTCCACTACAACCTCTACCTCCCAGATTCAAGCAATTCTCCTGCCTCAGCTTCCCAAGTAGCTGGGATTATAGGAACCCCCCATCTTTTTAGTAGAAATGGGGTTTCACCATGTTGGCCAGGCTGGTCTTGAACTCCTGACCTCAAGTGATCTACTGTCCTCGGCCTCCCAAAGTGCTGAGATTACAGGCGTGAGCCACCTCACCACCAGCACAGCCCTCTTCTTCTAAGTAGCCCCACCCCCTGCTCAAGTCACGTTCAGCGTCTCAACCTCCAGGGAAGCGCTTCCAGGTCCAAACGCCTTTCATTGAGCACCCAGTACCTGTACAGGTCTCCATCATTACACATAGGCCATGTCTGTAATGACGGAGCCCTCTGCTTATGCGTCTTTCTCCCCTGCAATGAGGGAGAGGGACAGGATGAGACGGAGGAGGAACACGGTACCCTGCAGGCGGAGGCAGGAGGGGCTGCCCTGAGCCTTGGGTCTGGTCCCAGATAGCCAGTCTACACTTTCGGAGCGTGGTCTGGGTGCCAGGCCCCGTGCTGGGTTCTGTGGGGATAGATGATTACAACACAAAACCCGTGCCACAGCTTGTCAGTGAGTCCACGTTTGATCATGTAGGACTGATTCTCTGGCCCCCATGGCGGAGGGAAGCCGGGGAGGCGTGAGCTGGCCCCTTAGGGCTCTAGGTTTGGGTCTGAGAGGAGGTGATGGGGAGGCGTCCAGTGAGAGGATGTGGGGCGGTGTGGCATGGAGCCTGAGCCGTAGGCAGCTGTTTGGAGGAAGCAGAGAAGACGGCGCTGGGGAAGAAGGCACCGGAGACAGGCCACAGTCTGTCCAGAACACCAAGAAGGAGCATTGTGGAGTGTACTGACAGGCGACAGGGGTCACTGAAGGGTTCGCAGAGGCAGAAGGAAGAGGCAAAGGGAACAGCACTGGCTGCTTTAGAGGGAGCAGTAGGGGTTCCTTCAGGCTCAGGAGCTGTGTTTTGCTCTCCCAGGCAAAAGATGAAACACACACACTCTCGACTGCCTCCCCTCACAGCCTGGGGGAGTCTGGGAGTGGCCACTGACTTCCCCGTGCAGCATCTTGGATCAGGACTTGCGGGACCTGGATACCTCTGCCAGCCTTCTCTGGAAGAGAGGCCCACATGGACACCCTGCTTCCTGTCTCCACAGGGAGAACTTCCTGGTCCTAGATGTCTTCTTTGAGGCCCTGACCTCTGAAGCCATGGAGCAGCGAGCAGCCTATGGCCTGTCAGCCCTGCTGGGTGAGACCGGTGTCCCTGCCCCCAGCTTGTGTCGGGCTGGATCGGCCTGGCAGCTCCCTCTGACGCTGCTCTCCTGCTTCCCAGGAGACCTTGGGGGACAGATGGGGCTGTTCATCGGGGCGAGCATCCTCACATTGCTGGAGATCCTGGACTACATCTACGAGGCAAGAGCCCCGGGAGTGCAGGGCGGAAGTGGGGCCGTGGGCAGAGCAGAAGTGGGCAGAGTGGGGTGCCTGGTGTAGCTGGCCTGGCTGGAAAGTCAGGCTCAGGGTTCTTTGCCAGGCTCCCCTGACTGGCTGGCAGGCCTGAGGGCTCAGAGTCAGGAGACGGGAATGGATGAGGAGGATGGGGGTGTCCTACTGGGAGTTTGCTGTGGCAGTGAGTCCTGTGGGCAGCCGGGCATGGTAAGGCCCACCCTTCTCCTTGACCAAATTTCCCGAGCCCACTGCTGTTCCCCACCCTGAACCCCAAGGTGTCCTGGGATCGACTGAAGCGGGTATGGAGGCGTCCCAAGACCCCCCTGCGGACCTCCACTGGGGGCATCTCCACTTTGGGGCTTCAGGAGCTGAAGGAACAGGTGAGGATGAGCTCACAGAGCACGCAGCTGTGCCTCTTGAAGACTGACTACCCCCGTGGTTTCTGAACAAGCCCTTGGAGGGGGCCCTGGAGCCTCTGCCCGAGATGATAAGGAAACGCTGGTGGTGTGAGGCCTGGGGGCACCAATGGAGCTCTCCCTGTCCCACGCTCTCTTTCTCCTGCAGAGTCCCTGCCCAAGCCGGGGCCGTGCCGAGGGTGGGGGGGCCAGCAGCCTGCTCCCCAACCACCATCACCACCCCCACGGTCCCCCAGGAGGTCTCTTTGAAGATTTCGCTTGTTAGGATGGTGCTGTGACTGAAGGACGGGGAGTCTGGGACCCCTCCTGGGATCCCCAGCACATTCTCATGCTCCCGGAAAGGCTGGGGGCGGTGCTCACTGGGAGGGCCAGGAGTCAGTTCCTGCTCTTGTCCTCCCCTGCCCTGGTGTCAGCTGCTTTGCACAAAGGTCCTTTTCCACACCTCTTACCCCCAGGCTGGTGCCCAGGGAGGGCTGAAGACCAGGCCATGGGCCTTCATGGAGAGGAAGGGAGGAAAGGAGGAGAGGGGAGGATAAAGCCCATGCCAGCTGGGGAGGGGGAGCCCTCTGTACATTTGTATATATTTAGGGAAGGCTGGGTGGGGGGATACAGATGTAGAAGGTGGGTAGGGCTACAGGGGTGGGTGATTTCGGGACAGCCAGGGTTCCAGCCCCGATGTCAGCAGGAGACGGAGAGTCCCAGGACTCAGGAGTGCTGGGCCGTCCTACTTCCTGCCCCTCTCCAGGCCCAGCTCCCCTCTCAGCAGGGGGAGAGGATGGCCCAGCAGGCCTGGCCCAGCTCCCAGTTCCCCCTGCACCAGCCCCCACCCCTCAAGTCCCCTCTACAGGGAGAGGGTAGGAGACAGTCCAGACTTCGGCTGAGCTTGGAGGGTGGGAGGGAGCCTTCTCAGGCCCCTCTCCCTCCAGTCTGATTTTATAAAGTGCTGACGAGATTGGGAATAAAGAGGCATAAAGAATTCTCTGTGCATATGTGTGACCAAGCACGCACTGGGGGCTGGGGCGGGGCTGGGCACATGCATGACTTGGTCCCGGGTGAAAGGAAAGGCAGGCCCCAGCAGGGGCAGGGGAGCCTGCGTGCTCAGCCAGCCCTCCCTCCCCCACGCGTCTGCCCTCAAAACCTCCAAATCACGAGTCCACACTTGGCCAGTTTACTAAAGGCAGGGAGCTTCAGCAGGGTCCAAAAGGGAGAAATTGGGAGATGCCCCCTCCTCAGCTCCCCCTTCCCCATCAACTCAACTACAGCCCAGCCCCCAGGGCCCAGAGGCAGGGCTGGCGTCAGGCAGACTGTACTGCATAAATAGGTGGAGGCCACAGCCCAAATCAGCAGCGTCAGGGGGCAGGGAGACTGGGTTTGGGACAAGAAGGGCGTGGCTCCGGGGGCAACTCCCCCAGTGCTTGTCCAGAGCCCAGGGACCCACAAAGCCAGAGTGGGGACCAGTGGGCCACCTTGGGGTCTGCGGCTACGGCCAGCCCTGCCCAGCGAGGCTGGCAGGTGGCTCTGGTTTTAGGGGAGGGGTGGCTCACGGGGACAGGATGGGATCAGGTGCTGTTGCCCTGCTCCTGCTCGAAGAGCAGCATGGCCAGCTGGGTTCGGGAGCCGAGGCCTTCAAGCATGCTCTGGCGGCAGCGGTGGTACAGGTCCTCACTGAGCCTCGCGCTGCACGTCTGGGCCCGGTAGCGCTGCAGCAGCGCCGGCTCCACTGCCCGCAGCACATGCACACTGGAGAAGTGCAGGAACAGCTCGTACACATCCAGGCTCTCCAGCAGCTCCTCTTCTTGTTCTGAGGCTGCCGCCAGGCGCCCACGGGCTGCCACATAGTCGGAGTTGTAGAAGCAGGCCTCGCTGGCTGCCTGGCGATCAAAGCGGCCAGTGTCGCGGCCCAGCTCTGGGGGCCCAGGCCCTTGCGATGGGGCCACAGCTGGGTGGAAGGCTTGGAAGTGCATGGGAAAGAAGGCCTGCCAGCCGGAGATGGCATGCATGCGGCAGCGGTTCAGGAAGTCAGGTGTGAGCACCGTGTCTGGCCCGGCCAGCAGGAACAGTGTGTCCAGTGGGTGCTTCTTGGAGAGGAGATCCATGAGGCGCAGTGGTGAGGGTGCAGCTGTCTGCACACTGAGCCATGGCACCCGGGCACTGGGGAAACGCCGCTCCAGCTCTGCCACATGGGCCTTGACAGGTGCGAAGACATCTGCGTGGGCTGCGCGCTGGGCCTGGCGCGGCTCATACAGTAGCAGCAGGGTCAGGGCTGCCGCAGAATCACCAGGCTCCAGTGCTGCAGTGGCAAAGGCCTCCAGGAAGCCAGGGGCCAGGTCGCGCTCAGCTGCAGCCAGAGGCAGCAGCACAGTGAGACGTGAGGCCTCAGTGACATAGGGCACAGGCAAGATCTCCACGCGGCTCAGCGGCCGGAGCAGCTGCACTCGGCGAGTGAGGGGCCGGCGACCTCCCTGGGGGGTCAGTGCCTCCAGCTGCAAGTCCAGCGTGTATTCCATACCCCGGGCCGGATCAAAGCGTCGGTAGCCATTAACCAGCTGCTGCTTCTGGAGCCGCAAGGCTGGATGGTAGCGGCGGTTGAGCTCCTCCAGAGCGGCCCCCAGAACATCGGCCACATCAGCCTGGTCCACCCCTCGCAGTGGGCAGCGGGGTGAGCCATCGGCGCAGGAGAAAGCATGCTGCTCTGTGAAGTAGTCCCAGCGCAGCACCTCAAAGCGCGAGGCCGGGCGGGATGGTGCTGGGATGCCCACGGGCCAGGCAGCTGCCCGGTCCCCATCGACGGCCAGACGGCTGGTATTCTGGATCTCCCACTGGATCAGAGAAACAGGCCATAAGCAAGCAAGGGACAGACCACAGGCACCAGCACACAGCTAGGGTAGGCAGCAGGTATCACTCAGGTTGGGTCCCTGGTCCCCAGCCAACCTCTGCCCATCCAGAGCCCATAGCTATCATTTCCCCAGCACAGGCAGCCTAAGAGCCCTGGAGGCCCATCAGAGAATGTACAAACAGGCAGGGGCTGGGAATAGGTTTGCTCTGTGATTCTAGTGCTAGCTTTTCATGTCTCTGGGATCTCTGTGACCTCTCAGGTCCTGTCCCCCTCACCCACCACCCCCAGGCCTAGACCATACCTGCAACTCCTGGATCTCCTGGTATGTGCGTTCCAGTTCAGCTCGGGCGAAAGCCTTGTGCAGCTGGTACATGTGCACAGGGTCACGAACAGGGTGGGCTGTCAGGGCGCTTCGGAAACGAGGGTCTCCCTCCTGCACTGGCTCCCCAGGGCTCAGCTCCAGATGGCTATAGTGCACCCCCTGGGGAGAGGAAGGGAAGGGGTCCATGATGGCTGGCATTGCCTTCCCTTGTCTCACAGTCAGCGTCTCGGCTCCTCATCCTATGACCTGTTGTGGCCTTGCAGTCTGAGGGTTTAAGTCTACCTTGACCAGCTGTGAGTCTGCATGACCTCCAGCAAGCCTCTGCTAGCTCAGCTGCGAAATGGGCATGTGTCCTGACTCAGAGCTGTCCAAGAGCTAAAATAATAACATCGAATGTCTATTATGCACAGAGCTACCTTATTTTCTCTAATCTTTGTAACAACCCCGAGCAGTAATTATTTCCATTGCACAGAGGAAGATACTGAAGCCCAGGACATTTAGTAATTTATCTGGGGTCACAGGGATAGAAAATAAAGGTCCGAATTAGCATAGAAAACCAGGCCTGCTATCTCCATCACCACTTTGCCTCTCAGCAGGATTTGATTAAGACAGGAGATATCAGTGGGGTAGCTGATCATCTCACCTCGTGGTCACCAGTGCAGCCCACCCCGGTGGCGTCGAGAATGCAGCGTCCCAGCCACTCGTCGGGGCGCGCACTGACGATGTCGTTGCGGCAGCCTTCCAGGTGGGGGCGCAGCTGCTGCAGCAGCATGCGCGAGAGCAACACCCCAAAGCCGCCGTGGCAGTAGCGACCTGGGGTGGGCTCTCCGCCGATGAAGTCCTGGGGCCGGCCCAGGTACAGGTGGGCGGCGGAGGCCAGGCTGAGGTGGCCAGCTAGGCGTGCCAGGCCGTGTGCCTCGGTGTAGGTGGTGTCAGGCACCAGGAAGAACCAGTCAAAGTCGTCGCCGTGCTGCTCCAGCAGGTGGCGCAGCGCCAGGTGCAGGTGCCCGATGGGCCGCTCCTCGCCCAGCGTCACCACCGCCATGCCAGGTGGGGCCCGGCGGCCCCGTGCGCCCGTCAGGAACACCACACGCTCCAGCCGGTGACCCAGGGTTCGGTTCACGGCCACACCTAGAGTGGGCAGCGTGGCCTGAGAGGTCAGCACCGCCACCAGCAGCCTCTGTCTGATGCCCAGCTCCGTGCTGATGTAGCGAGTCCTGGGGGAGGAGATGGCACAACATTATCAAAAAGACAACGGGGCGGGGAGTGTGGGTGGCGGTCAGCACAGACTCTGGCAGGTTGCGTCTTCTCTGTATCTGTTTTCTCACCTGTGAATAGGATAAGGATAAACCCTTCTTTCCCAGGGGTCACGAGGATTTAAATGAAATATTGGTCTTACCCAGGTAGTCCTTTACATTTGGGAGATGGCAATATCCACCCAGATAGGGCAGAGATATTGTGGGTCTGATTCCGGGGCTCACCACTTAGTAGTTACGTCCTTGTGGATGTTTTTTAACCTGAGCCATCTGTAAAATGGGACTGATAATATCTGTTTAAAGCACCCAGCCAAATGCTGGACACATCACGTATCTACTCATTTCTATATAAATATGCCATTATGCCAAAAATTTCTCACATAAATGATATAAAGGAACGTTTGGCATAGGGGTGAGTGCGTGTCTTTGCGGGGAGGGGCAAACTGGACGCAGGGACGCCAGGAACTTACCTTTGGTAAGGCAGAAGGTAAACTGCAGAACCAGAATTTGAACTCAATGTTACTTAGAAATTATTTCCACTCATCAGCAGAGACATCAATGGTTAATGGGATGGGTACATTCCTCCCTCCCCCATCTCGCCCTGAGGTGGCCCTTGTAACCCACTCAGGAACAAGAGATCCAGGTAAATCCTAGTTCTTGCCTTTCTCTTTCCCTGTCTCTATATCCTCACCCTATATACAACTCATTTATCTAACCCCAGCAGCCCTGCCAGGGAGTTAGGAGGATCTTTGGGGAGCCATCGGGTCGAGCCGGTTTAGAACACAGGCCAGCAAGTTCAGCCCAGGCCCAGAGAAAGCCTCGGACTGGCCCCAAGCCTCTCAGGAAGGCAGGGCCATCGGAAGTTATCGGGGCCCAAAGACTTCCTGGCCGGCCGGCCAGCCCCTTCCTTCCGGAGCCCGACCCCGGCCCGGCGGCTTCCCCCGCGCGCGTTCGGGCAGCTGCCCAGGGGGTGGAGCAGGCTCAGCCGATCACTACCTGACGGCCTTTTTGGCGGCCTGGCCTGGCTGTGCCGGGTGGTAGGGCAAGACGCGCGGCTCCCAATTCTCCCCGGCGCCTGCGCCGGCCCCGGGCTTCTCGCGCTCCGCTCCGGGCTGCACCGAGTTGGGCCGGCGCGCCGCATTGGTGTTGCCGCGCGGCGGCAGCTCAGAGTCTCCAGGTTGGGGCGGGCCTGGGCCGCACGGTTCCTCCACCCAGGTGACGCTGAGCAGGCTCAGCGTGAAGCCCAGGGAGATGCCCACGGCCACGGGCCCTGCGGGCCGCAGCACCGACAGCAGCAGCGACGCCCGCATGGCGCCCGGACCGCGGGTCCCGGGCCCCGGCGAAGACCCAGAGCAGCCAGAGGAGGCTCCGAGGGGGCGGGACCGGGGAGGGGGCGGATCCGGAGGGCCCGGGCCCCGCGGGCGGGCCCGCTCCCTCCCCGCCAAGCAGAGCCAGCGGCCCGAGCCGAATTCCCGGGGCTTCGCCTCGATTCCCCTCCAGCAGCTGCTCTGGGCTGCGCGGGATCCCTGTGCTCGGTGCCTGAGCCTCAGCCGCTGCCGCCGCTGTCCGACGTGTCACTGCGGGGGCCCCGCCCCCGGGGTGGGGTCTCGGGCTCCGGCTACCGGAGAGGGAGGAGAAGGGGGAGGTTAAAGGGGAAGGACCCCCGGAAGTGCCCCCTCCTCAGTGCAGGAGAGGGATACGCCGGGGGCGGAGTCCCCTGACTCCCGCGGCGTGGTTGGTGCGTCCCGGATGACGTCAGAAGCAGCCCGCCTCTGCCTGGATGGTGCGCCCTGAGTGACGTCAGGAGCAGAGGCCGGAGCTGTCCATCAGCACCAAAGGCCGCGGGCGGGCTCAGGGCATGGGGCCTCGGTTCTGGGGCGGCCCGAGCCCCGGCTCCTGCTCTTTCCCTTTCCCCAGGCCCAGCCCGAGTTCCGGGACGCCGCGGGACTGGAGCGCCAGCCGGTGTTGGAGGTGGAGCGGCGCCGCTGCCGCGCCGAGACCAGTCTCTCTGGCCCAGCAGCCCCCTTCCCCGCACGACGGACTTTCCCTGGACCCCAGTCAGCTGGAGCCTCTGGCGCCCCGCAACCCCGGCCCCTCGGGCCTCTGCACAGCCTCTTTTACTCAGAAGCTCAGGTCGCCTCCAGCCCAGGTAAATCTTGGACAATCCCATATTGAGCCGCCCACAGACGAACCTCTTGGCTGCCTCCTTCTCACCGTCGGCACCCTGCCATCATCCCCCCTGACCCTCGTCCCTCTTTTAACTTCATCCCAGCCTCCTCTAGCCAAGCACTTTTGTTTCCCTTTGTCTTTGCTCCCCACTCCAGAGATGCTTCCAGAGCTGCACAAATGTGGATACCACTCCTTTGTCCACTGTCCTTGCTGAGTTCTCCCAATCCCTCTCCCACTCCCATCCTGGTGGCGACCCAGGATGCCTCCGTGACCCCAACTTTCCCTTGTCAGGTTAACTTGGAAGGGTGACTCCCTTCTATTCCCAGCACTATGCCGGGGACTGTGGCAACACTGCGGTTCCAGCTGCTGCCCCCTGAGCCAGATGATGCCTTCTGGGGTGCACCTTGTGAACAGCCCCTGGAGCGCAGGTACCAGGCACTGCCGGCCCTCGTCTGCATCATGTGCTGTTTGTTTGGAGTCGTCTACTGCTTCTTCGGTGAGATCCCCATCATCCCTTACCTGGGCTCCCCAGTGTTTTCCCTAGTTCTTTTTCTGCGCCCCCCAAGTCTTCACTGAATCCCTCTACCATCATGAATAATTCTTTCTTTTCTTTCATCCCACAAATTTATAGATTATCTAGACTCTAGATTATAGAGAACACAGGTTTTTTTGATTGGGCATACTTGAGTTTGAATTTAGTTTTGCAGTTACTACTTGTGTTAGGCACATTAATCTGAGCCTCAGTTGTCTCATCTGAACAATGAGAACAATATTTGTCTCAAATAGTGTTATGAGAATTGATAAGCTTTCAATAGATAGTAGCTATTTTAGTGAAGATGTGTTTGGTTCACTGTGCTAGGTAGGCACTGAAAACACTTAGCAGGGTCATTACACATGGTCCCTAACCACAGGGGATATTGTCTGACAGGGAGGAGATTTATGTAATGTCTCGTGTAATATGTATCCCAGGTGTAAATGCTCCAGGGATTGCTCTCTGACGCCAGAGCTTCCTGGACTCCAGGGAGCATTTATACCTGGGATACATATTAGGGCAGGCTGGATGGTAGTCACACACATCCATCTAGCCTACAAAGCAGGCTCCAGTAATCAGAGCTGCTGTGAATACAGGATGGGTACTAAATAAGGGAGCTCAGCTGAGTAGGCAAGTGGGGGCTGGAATCCAGCTCATGCTCTACCTGACAAACTCTGGGCCTTGGTACAAAGCTGCTTTGCCTAGAGAAAGGCACACCTTTTTCTAATATGCATAAAGGTGCCATATGGGCTAGTGGCCCAGTGTAATGGGAGTAAATGGCCAGTGACTCTGTAGCAAGAGTTACAGAACTTCAGAGAGAAGAGTGAGCTCTACAGGCTGGGGGCCCAAGGAAAGCCTCCAGGAGGAGAATTATAGGTGAGTGGGACCAGTGTGGGTAAAGGAGGCTTGGGGGCTGGGGTTCCAGGCTGGGCAGAGGTAATGTAAGACTTGTGTTCTGCAGCCTCCCCCTACAATGGGTGGGTAGACAGGGTTGGGAGCCAGATGGTCCCTCCCATTCCTCCCCCAAACTCTGGGCTGAACAACTGACAAGTAGGCAGGAGGAAGTGCCCCCTCAAGGGTTCAGGACACATTCTGGGCCTCCAAGGATTCTATATCACCTCACCCCCTCCATATCTGTACCCACTCCCTCTGCATGTTGCTCAGTGCCGCCTCATATTCCCTTTCCTGGGCTTGCTGACATCCTACCGCTCTTGGATGCCACTACTCCCAGGCTCACAGACTCGGAGCTCTTGTCCATACCCTACTCCTCTCTCTGACCCCAGGGCCTCTTCGACTCTCATATTTCCCCCCACTCCTGGAAGTGACCCTCCTCTCTGTTATCTTTCTCTTTGGCTCTCTCCCTGACTCCTTGACCCCCATCTCTGACTTCCATCTTCCCAACTGTTCAGGATCTCCACTTCCCCCACCCTTTCAGGTATCTCTAATGGGCTGAATGGTCCTATAACCTTATTTCTGAAACTCCACAAATACTGTTTCCTTCTCTTTGATTCCCTGTGACCTCATGTAAGCCTTAGTGACCTCCACATCCCCTCACGTCCCGTTACGTCCTTACCTTCTACACCTCTGATCTCCTGTTACTCCTAGCTTTGATCCCTGGTTACTCCTCTCTGATTCTTACAACCTCATCATCTGATCACCTTTCTCCATGCTGTGATCCCAATCATTCTTTGTTTTTGGCCTCAGTGTTCCTCTTTCTTAGAAGTCCTTTTTAAATATTTCTATTTATTTATTTATTTTATTTTATTTTTTGAGACAGGTCTCGCTTTGTCCCCAGGCTGGAGTGCAGTGGTGCGATCTCGGCCAACTGCAACCTCTGCCTCCTGGATTCAAGCGATTCTCCTGCCTCAGCCTCCTGAGTAGCTGGGACTATAAGCATGAGCCCCCACACCCAGCTAATTTGTGTATTTTTAGTAGAGGCAGGGTTTCACCATGTTGGCCAGGATGGTCTTGATCTCTTGACCTCATGATCCACCCGCCTCAGCCTCCCAAAGTGCTGGGATTACAGGCGTGAGCCGCCGCGCCCTGGAAATCCTTTTATACTCTCAATGATTCCATTTCTGTCAATCTCCCTACCCTACAAATACCTTAATTCCTTAGGACAACTCTCCAATAACCCTGCTTCTCTGTCCTCATTGTTACCTTTCAATGGTACCCTCTGAAGCCCTGTGACCCCCAAAGACCTCATCTTTCTAAACTTGTGTGACCCCACCTCTCAAGTTTCTTGATTTCCAAATACTTCCTCTCTCTGAACAATCCTTCCTCATAGACCCCAATGACTCTTGCTTATCCCCTTGGGAACCCAATGATTTATCCCTCTGACTCCTGTGATCCCAAAGACACCAATGTACAGATTCACTCTTGACTCCAAAGATTTATCCTAACTCCTGTGATCCTCAAATACGTCACCCCTCACAGACCCCAAATCATGATCTCAGTGATTATGTTTGCTTTCCCAGTGACCACCAACAGCCATCTCTCTCTAACCTCCCCTGACCTCAGTGGCCCCATCACTGATGTCCTCATGACCCCAGTGACCCGCAAATCTCTAATCTTAGTGTCTTTGTCTCCGGTTCCTTTGGGATCCCATGTCCTTGACCCCTCCGACCTGCTCTCTCCAGCCTGGTGACCTCATCTTGGTTCCTCACTAGCCCCTGTTCCCCTCCAGGTTACCGCTGCTTCAAAGCAGTGCTCTTCCTCACTGGGCTGCTGTTTGGCTCGGTGGTCATCTTCCTCCTGTGCTACCGAGAGCGGGTGCTAGAGACACAGCTGAGTGCTGGGGCGAGCGCAGGCATCGCGCTGGGCATCGGGCTGCTCTGTGGGCTGGTGGCCATGCTGGTGCGCAGCGTGGGCCTCTTCCTGGTGGGGCTGCTGCTCGGCCTGCTGCTCGCAGCTGCTGCCCTGCTGGGCTCCGCACCCTACTACCAGCCAGGCTCCGTGTGGGGTCCACTGGGGCTGCTGCTGGGGGGCGGCCTGCTCTGTGCCCTGCTCACTCTGCGCTGGCCCCGCCCACTCACCACCCTGGCCACCGCCGTGACTGGTGCTGCGCTCATCGCTACTGCCGCTGACTACTTTGCTGAGCTGTTACTGCTGGGGCGCTACGTGGTGGAGAGACTCCGGGCCGCTCCTGTGCCCCCCCTCTGCTGGCGAAGCTGGGCCCTGTTGGCACTCTGGCCCCTGCTCAGCCTGATGGGCGTTCTGGTGCAGTGGCGGGTGACAGCTGAGGGGGACTCCCATACAGAAGGTAAGGGGGCATAGGCCAAGGTGAACATGAGAGGAGTGGGTGGCCAGGGATGGAGGGGGGTGCCGAGTAACTGGGGAGTGTGGGACAGCAGCAGAAGGCCTGGATGGCGGTAGAGGGCTGACTTGCTCAGCATTTGTAAGGATAAGAGCCGGGTACCATCACTCATTCCGCAAAAACATATGGAGCGTTGGCTCTGAACCAACCCCATTCCAGGCACCAGGGATGCAGCAGAGCTATAACAGAAAAGGTCCCTGTCCTTATGGGTGTATGTTTGGGGTGGGCAGGAGACAGGTAACAGATGCAAACAAACAAGATAATTCCAGTTGTGTAGAGTGACATGACAGAGATATGCAGGGCAATGTGAAAGAGGACCTATGAATGCCATTAGAATTAGGGTGGTCAGGGAAGGCTGCTTGGAGGAGGTGATATGTAAGCAGACACTTGAAGGCTAGGGAGCCAGCAACGCAAAGAGTTAGAGAAGGAGGAACAGCAAGGGCGAGGGCCCTGAGAAGAAATGAGCCAGGTTGTTTGAGGAAGTAGGGCTGGAGTATGGGAGGGAGGTGTGGGAGCCAGGGTGATTGTGTGGAGCCTCTGGGCCCTAAGAAACACTCCACATTTTATTAGAAGGGCAATGAGATGCCACTGGAGTGTTTAAAGTAGGAGAGGACAGAATCGAATTTTGCTTTTGGGATGCTCATTCTGCTGCTGAGCGTAGAAAGCACTGGAGGGAGCAAGCGTAGGGGGAAACCAGTGAGGAAGCAGCTGTGGCTGTCCGGTGGAAAGATGATGGTGGGTGGCCTAGGTGAGTCACCTATGGCTGAGGATTGGGAGAGCAATGACAGCCGGGAAGGGGGTAACTGGAAACCTAGGAATCTTCCATAAAGACCTATGGAAGAACAGAGCCACAGTGGGAAGTCCCCTCCAAGAGGTAGAAGACCAGGAAAGGACATGACGGGGTGGGAGTAAGGGTTTATGGACAAGAGGAATCTGGAAACCTGCAGCTGTAGGTGGGAAGACAGACGGAGGGCTCAGGGGAAATAAGGCGCACACTCCTCTGAGCTCCTTCTCTGCCCATCCCACCACAGTGGTCATCAGCCGGCAGCGCCGACGCGTACAACTGATGCGAATTCGGCAGCAGGAAGATCGCAAGGAGAAAAGGCGAAAAAAGAGACCTCCTCGGGCTCCCCCCAGAGGTTCCCGGGCTCCTCCCAGGCCTGGGCCCCCAGACCCTGCTTATCGGCGGAGGCCAGTGCCCATCAAACGCTTCAATGGAGACGTCCTCTCCCCGGTGAGCCCCCTGAGCCCATCCAGCCAGAATGGGGAGAAGAAAGTGTGGAAACTATCCAAACAGTACTGGGCTTTCCCCCATGGGCTGGCTGCTATCTAGAAGGCCCATGCACCAGGGGCTTGGCAGGTCTAGCTGGTGGGGGGATTGGGGGAACTGTACCCTGAGTATGGGTTTTAAGTGGGATATGGTATGTGGTGGGGTCTCAGGGCTGTGGACTCTGAGTCTGTGGCAGTCTCTAGGGGAGTAAGGCTTGTGGGGATTCAGGAAGAGGTGGCTTTTAGGGCAGGATTCTGTGGTGGGACTCTCACATCTCTGTTTGCTCCCCTACAGAGCTATATCCAGAGCTTCCGAGACCGGCAGACTGGGAGCTCCCTGAGCTCCTTCATGGCCTCACCCACAGATGCGGACTATGAGTATGGGTCCCGGGGACCTCTGACAGCCTGCTCAGGCCCCCCAGTGCGGGTATAGCCGTATCTCTGCCTGTCTAGACTCTGCAGTCACCAGCTCTGCCAGCTCGGGGAGGCCTGCCAGGCTGCCACCCAGCCCCCTGGCTTTGGCTTTCTCTCTCCTCAGCCTGGAGAGGGCTGGCCTGGTCACTAGAAGGGAGGATTGTCTCAGACGAGGCTTGGCCTAAGAGGAAAGGCCCCTCCCAAGCTCCCAAGGGGCTCCTGAGGAACTCGGGGTGTGAACCCCATTGGGGTGTGCTCAGGGTTGTAAGTGTGTTGCCCGTGTGTGTGTATGTGTAGGGGGGGCAGGCTTGGAGGGGACACTGGGACCCTTGCCTTAGATTTCTGACTGGTAGGGTTTCTCTAGGCGATGCCTCACCTCCTCCCCCCTGCCGGGATCCCATGGGCCACCTCCTGCATGTCTCTGCGGAGGGGCTGCCTTCCTCCCCATCGCCCTGCCTCCCAGCCAGACTCATCTAAGGGTTCTTGTCCTTGTCTATGGGGCAAACTGTAGCACCCTTCACCCTGGTCCCCTGGCCTCTGCAAAGCCACCAGCCTGAGGGCAGTGGCAGGAGATGGGGGTGGAGGGTGCTGCTCTGGGCCGGGCTGGGTTGGGAAGGGAGTTGGGGAGGGGCTTAAATGCACGGTGCATGTCTGGTGTCTGTCATGCCAACCTGGACACCTCATGCTTCTGTCTCCCCCATCTCACTCTGTTTTACATCTTTTATAAATGTGCCAAACTGCGTGGCCTCTGCCAGGAATGGTGGTCTTTGGTGGCTGGCACTTTCATGGGCCAGGAACAAGCACTACAGCCCTTAGTCCCCAGTGTCATTCACTTCACAGGGGCGACAGGCAAGATCTGCCCTCCCACATCACTCAGAGAGGCAAGGGAATGAGCTGTAGCACTTTTATTGTTTCCTGACACCTCTGGTTTCCCTGTCTCTCCACCCCTGCCCAGGGTAAGGGCACACGCCTTCCAAGCTGTCCAAGGGCACCTGCCTGGCCTGGTTCGGTCCTCCTAGTTACCTGCAGAGGAATGACTCCACGTGGGGCTGGGGAGAGAGTGGGTACCACCTTCCTCTCCCCCGGCAGAGCCTGGACACCAGCACAGGAAGAGCTGGGCCCACAGGCTCTGCCCTACCGTTTGTGGGCCTCTGTCAGGGCTGTCTTGGAAGGTGGGAGTCAGCTAGGGGTGGGGCACAGCTCAGCATCTGGAGGGAATGCTGGGATTTGGGATAGAAGGTGGGATGGCTCTTCGTGTGAGACATGTGTAAGAGGAAAGAAAGAGACCTCTGCCAAGGCTGACATGGAACTCACTGAGGTGGGCAGGAGGGAGGAGGGACAGGCTGGAGGCAGGCAGTGTTGGGGTGGTACAGAGGAGAGGAACTGGTAGAAATGGGGCTGTTCAAGAGAGAGAAACATGGTCCAGTGGCAAGAGACAGATGCCTGGCAGGAAGGGGTGTAGAAAGGTGGGAACAGCTGACCAGGAGCAGCTGATCTGAGTCAAGCGGTTCCAGGGCTTTCCAGCCCTGGGTGTGCTCTATCCCTCTCCTCCCCCAACCCCACCTCCAACACATCCCAGGACCCACCGCTACCCCAAGTCCTAGAAAGCCTTCCATAGGTGTGGCTTAGCCCATAGGCTCCCAGGTGCCCTCGCCCTCCTGCCTCTGCCCAGTCGGCTTTACTCACCCTCTACCAGCAGCCGTGTGTGGGCGCTGTCCTGGCCGGCCTGGCAGCAGTAGGTGCCCTGGTCCTCAGGTCGAACGTCATGGATGACCAGGCTGTGGGTGGGGCCGTGGCTGCGCATCTCATACTTATCTCCCGGGCACAGCTCGGCCCCCTCCCGCAACCAGCACACGTGGCCCCCCGAGCGGGACACAGTCACTTCCAGCACGGCCCGGCGGCCCACCAGAATGGTCTTCTCACGAGGGGGGCGGCGGCACATCTGGAGAGGCAATGCTGAGGGTAGGGGGCAGGGGCTTAAGTTAATAGGGACACACATGGCCCCCAGGAGAAGAGACGCATCTTCCCTCCCTGCAGCCTCCACTCATGGCCTTAGCTCTCTATGCCACCGGTCCGTTCCCTTGCACCTCAAATCCAAAGTCTCCTCTTTCCAGGGAAACGCGGTGCCCTCTGTGACCCGGCCCTGGAGAGCCCTTCGGGGGAAGGGGAAGAGGAGGCAGCGTCCCGGGGCCACCCCCGGTCCGTCAGTCCCCCGGCAAGAGAGGAGAGGATGTTCTTTCCCTGTCCCTCCCGCCCCTGGTGCTTACCCTCCACTTCCAGTAGAGCCAAGGACTGGGCGGGCCCTGCCTGGAAGCGGACTTCACCGGCGTCCTCGGCGCGCAGCTCGCTCAGCACCAGAATGTGTTTCTTCCCTGGGGGTGACGGGGTCGCTAGCGAGGCCGGAGCCACCTCAGAGGAGCGCTGGGGACGAGGGTGGGGCCGCAGCAAGCCCCTGGGTCGGTTCGGACGCCGTTAGTGTACGCTAAGGTGGGCGGAACCGGGGTGCGGAGCGGCGAGAGGAGCGGTCCGGGACTTGGGGCTGGGGGCGGGGGAGAGACCGGGGACGCGGCTCTGGGGCCTTGAGGCGGGGCCCGTCCGAGCCGGAGGTGGGGCTTGTCCGAGCCTGGGCGGGGCAGCGAGGGGCCCGAGAGGGTAGCCAGGCGGCCAGACCTTCTTGTCGGATGCGGACGCGGGCTCCGGGTCTCAGCGGGCGGCCTCCGAGCTCCCAGCGCCCCGTGGTCTCGGCCTCCGACACGGTGCACTCGAACGTAGCGCTGCCGCCTTCGCGGGCGCTCACCGACCGCAGCTCGGAGAGCACAGCCACAGTGCGGTCTGGGGCGGAGCGCGGGGCGTGAGCGGGGCGGGGCGGAGGGCAGGTGCTAGCCACACCCCCACGCCCCCTTTTTAGAAGCACGCGCGGTCTGCAGGGTCGCGGGAAGATGGCTTCGCAGGTCTCGCGCCCAAAGCAGTGCCCAGCCCCCGCATCACCCCCTACCCACCGCGCACGGTCAGGCGGACCGGCCCGGCGCGAGCCGTCCCCACCGCGCAGCTGTAGGTCCCGGCGTCCGAGTGGCCGCAGCGCCGCAGCTGAAGAAGGCGGCGCGTGCCGAGGGCCTGGAGCCGGAGCCGCGGGCTTGGAGTGAGCGCGCGCCCGTCCTAGGGGCGGGAGTTGCAGAGGGTCGGGGAGAGCACGGCTGGGCGCGGGCGGCGGCACCCTCTGTTGATGCCAAGGGGTCTCGAGGCGCGTTTATGTGTATCTCGTGTTCCCAAGCTGGGATCGAGCTGTCCCACGCCTTCGGGGCCGTGCCAGGAGCCTCTTTGAGAAGGTGTCACCCTTTGGGGAGCTTAGGGCCGCCAAGGTGCACGGGAAGCCCAGATCCAGGTATCAGTCACAGGGGGACATGGTCACAGATTCTGGAATTAGGCAAACCTGGATTCAAATATGGGCTCCACCTCTTTGGTCTGCCCTTGAGCAGGTAATTTCGTCCCACTGAACATCAGTTTCCTCATAGACAACACAATGGCAAGACCTACCTCCTGGATTTGTAAGGAGTAAGGGATTAAATGTAATGCAAATCTTAGCACAGCGCCAGGCACACACGCTGAAGAAGTATTAGTTGTTTCTTGGGGCACTATTATTGTTGGCGTTATTATGTTGAAATGGGCTGGACTGGAGTTGGGCTCTGACCTTCTCCCAGGTAACATCAGCCAAAGCTTGGGAAAGCTCGCACTCGAACGTAGCTGTGTCGCCCTCAGTCACCTCTAGGTCCTGTGGCTCCCGCACGATGGTCACTGGGACCTCTGGGAGTGGGAGAGAGAGGACAGTGCAGAGGGAGCAGGATGGGGACCCAGCTTGCAGGGACAAGGAGTGCACACACTTGGGCACAAGGGGTCAGTAGAGGACACTAGCGAGTGGGGGGATGAGCTGGGTCAAGGGATCCAAGAAGGATCAGTCAGTGGAAAGGGGGCGCAGGGAGGGTCACGGCAGGGCCACAGGACTAATGGGTTAGGAGCGGCCAACTGGGAGTCACACTTTAAGGTGCTCCGTGGGGAGAGGCTGGGGGTCAGAGGGCCATGAGGAAACGAGCAGAGATGCCAGTGGAGTCACCCACAGGTGGGCATGGTCAGTGGGGCCACATGTGGCCAAGTGCCCAGCAGGAGACACTGGTCATTGGGGGACCCAATGGGTTCAGAGGAGCAATGAGCAACGCACTAGAGCAGGTGATGGTTAGTGGGAACATCCTGGGGCTGGAAGCAAAAATGGGGGACACTCCAGCAGAGTTGCTAGTGATGTCACCCCTAGGCAGTCAGTGGATTGGAAGGACTCGAGTGGTCACAGGGACTACCCTCAGGCAGGCAGAGGGAGCCATGGCAGGCAGTGTAGCCAGCAGGGGCACAGTTAGAGTGGTCAGTGGGGTGGTGTGTGGGCAGGCAGACAGCAGGGACCACAGTGGCATAGGCATGCTCATCAGTCAGTGGCTGGCAGAGACTGGGGCAGTCAGGGACCACACTCTGGCAGAGGAGTCTCTGGGGCCACACAGGGCCAAACGGTCAGGGGTCACACTCTGGCAGGGATGTTGAGGGCCACACAGGGCCAAAGGTCAGGGGATCACACGAGTCAGGGGTCAGTATTCATGCCTGGGGTGAGTAGGGCCACACAGGTCAGCAGGCAGGCTGTAGTCTTTGCACCCACACCTCTCACAACGAGTCTGGCTGCGCAGCGCAGGGAATCCGCCGTGAAGGAGACGCAGCCTGAGTCGGCCAGGCCCAGGCCGCTGAGTACCAATCGGTGACTCTGGCCCTCCGAGTGGATTTGGCACTTGGGCCCCGGATGCAGCCGGACTCCACCCCGGGCCCACTCCCCGGTCACACCTTCCTGGGACAGCTCCAGCTGGAAGGTGGCACTGCCCCCCTCACTGATGGTTACATCCTCCAGAGGCCGCAGCACCCTCAGCTGCCTCGCTGGCCGGGGGAGATGGAGAGAGGAGGAGGATGAGGCCTCCAGCTCTGCATCTGGGCAGGGTTTGCAGTGGCTCCTCCATCCCTTGGCCCCGCCTGTACCCCCCAACACCCAACCTAAGGCCCTGACCAAAACAGTTCAGAACCAGTGTGCAGGAAGGAGGAGGCACAGTGGATAGGCACAGCCGGGCTGGATTAGGGTTAGGAGATGAGGGCACAGGAATGGGGAGGAGTGTGGTTGGGGGTTCATGGAGTCTGGGTGAGGGGTGCTGTGACACTGGAAGGAGCATGGAATTTGGAGTCATGTACACTACGAATAGAACCTCACTCTACCACAGAGTTTGTGTGCTGTGTGATCTTTGGCAAATGGCCTGACCTCTGGGCCCCAGCTGCTCCAGCTGTACAGGTGAATAACATTGGGACACGGGTTTATTTCAATGATTTCATGAATGAAATACGTTAGAAGAGATGTGTGTCACCAGTGGCAACTATTCACCAAGCTGTTTGTAAGCATTTTTCATGTTATCTCAGTTTATGTTCCCAGAGACACTTGAGATGGGGATCAACCCTATTTTTAATATTTGAGGCAGAGTCTCACCGTCACCCAGGTGGGAATGCCGGGCATGATCGTAGCTCACTGCAGCCTCAGACTCCTGGGTTCAAGCAATCCTTCTGCCTCAGCCTCCCTAGTAGCTGGGACTACAGGTGCACACTCCCATGCCCAGCTAATTTTTTTTTTGTAGAGATAGGGTCTTGCTATGTTGCCCAGGCTGGCCTCAAACTCTTGGCCTCAAGGGGTCCTCCTACCTTGGCCTCCCAAAGTGTTAGGATTACAGATGTGAGCCACTACATCTAGTCTCAGCCCCATTTTTTAAGGACATTTGGCTCAGAGAGGTTACATAAGTTGCATGAGGTCACACAGGAAATGGGGGTCTCCAGCTTGGGGTGGGAGGAGTGGGGTGCTGTTCGCCAGCCATCCCTGCTACTTAAGTGGGTATGTGTATCCCTAGAACACATGACTGAAGGATGCCCATAGCAAGTTTTTTTGGGGAATATTTATATTTATGGCAAGGCCAACTTGGAAATATGAAATGGAATGCAAAATCCACACAGACTTCTAAGGTAAATAAAAAACATTAGAAAAATAAAAGTTTTGCTTTGGGCAGGCTGCTGCAGGTTCCACCCTGGACTGGGACGGCCAGGGCTGACTTTCCTCAGCGGTGAGGGGCACTTTGGTCAGGGCCTGAGGGACTCCAGGAAAGCCAGGAAAGGCTATGCTGTGGGGCGGGTAATTCATTAAGAGAGGACAGGGCACTCACGCCTCACGCTGAGCCTGGCCAGGGTGCGATCGTGGTGGCTCTCGCAGCCGTAGGTGCCCTGGTCGGCCAGTACAACACCATGGATGAAGAGGCGGTGGATGTGCCCATCCTGGGCCATGGACAGGCGAGAGTCGTGGGGCAGGGGCTGCCCACCTCGTACCCAGCGCACGGCTCCCACTGCACCCACTCGGCCTGTCTCCACTTCGAGACACACGTCCTGGCCTTCCTCTGCCCGCACATCCTGCAGCCGCCGTAGGAACAGCAGCTCTGTCTCTGGTGGGGAAGAAGGAGGAGGCCATGGAGACTAGTAGGGTTCAAGGCTGGCCCCTTGCTCCATCCTACTGATCTGTCCCTAGGTGGAGGGGCAAGGCTGTGGGGGCCCAGGATCAGGGTACAGCCACGGGACACAGAGCATCTCATCCTCATCAGGACCTAACCTCGAACATGGAGCCGGGCACTTGTAGCTGTGCTCCCTGCATGCACAGTCACAGTCCCCGCATCCTCCAGCTGGCAGCCTCGCAGGGTCAAGATGCGGCTTGAACCATTCTGGGCCATCTCCACCCGGGGCTCTGGAGTGACGACGGCTCCATTGCGCAGCCAGGTGACATCAGCATCTGGTGGGGAGACTTCACACCGGAACGTGGCATCATCGCCCTCATGGACAGTAAGTGGTGTCAGCTCCGAGACCAGCTTCACTGGCAGTGGCTCTGAGGGCATGGTCAGGCAGTGAGCTGCACTGGGTCTTTTCCCTTCTCCCCTTTCATCCCCTCCTCAGGGTACAGGCTCTCATCCCCAGTCATTTAACAAACCTTCCGTGAGGACCTACTATGTATGGGCCATAGGGGTGGCCCAAAGGACAAGATGTTAACTCCCTGCCACTCCTCTCAGGAGTTCCTTGAAATCCTAGCCTGGTGCCCCACCTCCGTGATGTCCTAATAATAACAGATCGTTTACCAGGGACCCTACTTAGAGCATATACTTGTCACAACAGGCCTATAGACAAGCACTATCCCCTCTTTTCAGAGCTGGGGCTCAGAGAGGTTGAAGAACTTGGCCAATGTCACGCAACTACGGGGGCACAGAATCCAGGCTGGAACCTGTTGGGTGGATTCTGGAGCCCCTGCTTTTAACCACCTATGCCACTCTCACACGAGCGTTTCTGGAAAGGGGAGCCCTGAGCCCCTATCCAAATCCAAGTGATAGTCACACATGCACTGGTTGGAGCCAGGGGCAGCAAAGCGGGGTGGAGGGGTAAAGGAGCCCCAGAATTGTGGAAGGTGGTCCTTGGGGTGCCAGAGCCCACAGGATGTAAGAGGTGTACTGTTACCTTCCACGCTGACAAGGAAGATGCGGCTGTCCTGAGGCGCGTCGCACAGGTACTCCCCAGCGTCCCCAGTCCGTGTCCCCTGCACCCGCAGCACCTGCCTGGCCCCGGCCTGCTCCAGCTGCACCCGCCCCTGGCTTGCCAGTCGCTCCCCGTCCTTGTACCAGCGCACAGGGCCCCCCGGCCCGGAGAGGTGCACCACCAGCTCTAGGTCCCCGCCTGGGATGCTCCGAACCCTTGTCTGGGCTGCCTCGGGAGCCACCACCCGCACAGGGGGCTCTGTGGGGTCAGAGCTGGAGGTCACTCGGAAGGAGAGACTCAGGGCTTTGAGGAGGGCAGTGGGGGGCATGACGGGAAGGTCCTGAGAAAAGTGGGACAGGGATGGGCAAGGCATGCTGGAAAAGCAGGAATCCTACAGGGTTTGGGGTGCCACACACAGGCTTAGTGTCCAGGCTGTACTCACCAGCCACCTGGACGGTGAAGCTGAGGCTCGGGGCTCCTGGGGCTGCTCCAGACTGGCAGGTGTAGTGCCCTGCATGGGCTGGGCCTGCAGCCTGGATGCAGAGGACTCGGCGGGGGCCCTCAGCATGGAGCTCTAAGCCCTCTCCCTCCTGCATAGGCTTCCCATTGTGGCTCCAGATCACAGGGGCACCAGCCCGGGACAGTTCACAGCTCAGCACCACTGGCTCCCCGGGAGCCACACAGAGTGGGCTCGGGGCCGTCTCTGGAGCAAGGAACTGCACTGGGGGCTCTGGGCAAGAGAGGAGGGTGTCAGCCCATGCTTGTCCTTGCCTCCCCACCCCAGGTTGGCCAGGAGCACGCACCGGCCAGGATGACATTAAAGGTGATGGCCTCATCCCGGGTCTCACACACATACTCCCCGGCGTCCTCAGGCTGGGCGTGGGGCAGGGTCAGGGTGCGGGTGGGCCCCTCAGCACCCAGCTGTAGGGCGTCTGATGCCTCCACTTCCAGCCCATCCTTGTACCAGCGCACCTGAGACCCAGCTGGGGCCACCTCACAGCGCAGCTCCACGCGCCCGGGAGCCCCAAAATGCAGATCCAGGGATCGGGCTGCCGGATGCACAATCCTCTCTGGTGGGGCTGGTGGGTGGGCAGAGAGAGGGGCACATGGGCTTGGGCAGCAGGCCTCTCCTGCCTTACCCACCAGATCCTCAGCCCTACCCCCTGGCAGCACAGCTCTTGAGAATGGTGCCAGCAGCAGTCCATGGAGCATCTGCTGTGTGCCAGGCACTGTGCTAAGCCCTGCTTTTTTGTTTTTTTTGAGATGGACTTGCACTCTTGTTGCCCAGGCTGGAGTGCAATGGTGCTATCTTGTCTCACTGCAACCTCCGCCTCCCAGGTTCAAGCAATTCTCCTGCCTCAGCCTTCTGAGTAGCTGGGATTACAGGCATGTGCCACCACACCCGGCTAGGTTTTTTGTATTTTTAGTAGAGATGGCATTTCACCATATTGGCCAGGGTGGTCTTGAACTTGTGACCTCATGATCCGCCCGCCTCGGCCTCCCAAAGTGCTGGGATTACAAGCGTAAGCCACTGCGCCCAGCCAGCCCTGTGTTTTTTTAATCAGTTACTCTGACCACCCCGAAACAGGTGCACAGCTGCTGGCTGCACTTCACAGATGAGGACCTGAGACCTCTTTAGAAGAAACTGACTTGCTAAGGGACAGAAAGAGGCAGATCCAGACTCACACCCAGATCTACACACCCCATTCCACACCCACCCTACTTCCTACCCCGTTTCCCTGCTTTGCCTCTGATGCACTCATTACCAACTGACAAATCATCTCTTATTTTTTGTCTGTCCACTCTTGCTAGAGTATAAGCTCTGTGAAGACAGGAGATTTTGTCTTACTGGTTCACTGCTGTATCCCCAGCGTCTAAAACAGTGCCAACCAGATAGTAGTGGCTCAATGAGTATTGAATGAATGGATGAATGAATGAATGGTTCTAATTGATATGCACCCTCCCACCAGGCCTCTGGTCCTGACCTGATGTGGCTAAGCAGGAATCTGATGGCTGAACACAAGGAGGCTGGAAAAGGGGAAGGCTGGGATAGGGTGCGGGAGGTGGGTGTCTGTCCTTTAGCCTCCTACGTCTCTACCTCCTCTGTGTGCTCCAGAGACTGCCTACCTGTGACAGTGACAGTGAAGAAGGCCGAGTCATCTCCAGCATCGCATACAAACTCTCCCCCGTCCTCAGGCTGGGCAGCAGGTAGTACCAGGCGGCAGCGTGGCCCATCCCTCTCCAACACCAGGGACTCGCTCTCCTCCACTTCCAGCCCATCCTTGTACCAGCGCACAGCGGCATCCTCCCGAGATAGCTCGCACATCAGCACCACACACTCCAAGGTCACAGCGATCAAGGCCACCTCATCCCGGGGGTATAGGATCCGCACTGGGGGTTCTGCAGGGTGGGGACAACCACAGCCTGTCACAAGCTCACCGTCAGCCTCTCTGGAGCCATTTGGCAGCATGAAGATCCCGTCACCCACATGATAATAAGAATAGTAAGTATAATAATAATAAGCAGTAATAGGTCCACAATTTGTTTTCTGAAATCCCTGGGGCCAGAGATGTTACAGAAGCCAGAATACTTTGGATTCTGGAAATGGTGCATTTCTCATCTATCACATACCTTCCTTAGCCCCCGGGGGGTCCTCTCCCTTCATCAGTCACATTAATGTATCTGTGGCATAACACATACTACACTCACCCTAGGCAAGATATACTGAAAGATATAAAATCTTATAGATATAAGAATATATCTATAATAGATTCATATCTTATAGATATAAGACTATAAGATACTCATGTCTTATTGATATACAGCTATAGCTATATTCACATTTGGCAGGCTACTAAAACATAGAAATTGCTTCAGAGCAATCAAGCTCAGGTTTTACTGAAATGATTTGGAATACCGAACTTACAAAAAGCCTTTCGATTTTGTTTGGCATTATGGACAAGGGATAGTGGATCTGCAATAGCAAACATTGATATGCCGCTTCCTAAGGTCCAGGAACAGTCCTAAGCACTTGAAACATTTAACTCTTACGGCAATCCTAAGAGGAAGGTAGTGTTTTATCCCCATTTTCCATATAAGGGCACAGAGTGATTATACGACTTCCGTAAGGTCACAGCTGGCCACACCCACTCTGGGGCAGGAGAAAGGAATACCCTCTGTTAAAGGGAGGCTCAGATTCCACAGATAGTGGCAGGAATTCTAAACCAAGGCTTGCAGGAACTCAATAGTGCTTTTTGCATCCGCCTGTCTAAGAGTTCCCCAGGGGTGCTAAATGCTGATTCTGAAAGTTCATCTCCAAGTTCCCGTCACTTCTCTGCAGAAAGGGAACCATGTAAATATTAGAGGTGACCAGTGCATGGAGCCCAGGCCTGCCCACACTCCCCCTGCCCCCAGGTCCCCCCAGAATATTCAAGTTTCCAGGGGACTTTAGTGCCCCATCAGCCTTTGGCCCCCTGGTGGTGGGGCTGAGTAACTGCTAGCTTCCCAGTCTTGAGTTTGCATAGGGGCCTGCATGGCCGAGGTAACAAGCTCCCACTCAGCCCTCCGCCTCCACCAGGACTCCTGCCTTGAGCCACACAACCCACCTCCCCCATGGGGTTGCTTGCTCTAAGGGTCTGAAGGATGCAGGCTGGTCCTCTGTGGCCAAGCAAGGCCGGGAGAGAGCAGAGTGCAGCTGCCTGAGGGGTGAGGAAGGTGATGAGGGCAGGGAGAGAGCACAAGGCACAGTAATGGGACCTGCGTGGCCACCTGGCCCCAGGACCTCAGCTTGGTGTCAGACTTGATTTGCTGTGGCCTAGAGGAGAGGTGGTGTTTGTGCGAACTTCTCCGTGAAGAGATTGGTGTTTTGTGGGGGGAGCCTGGGCGTGAGCTGGCGTTTGTGTGGCTGTGGCCATTATGTCCGGCCAGGGCTGGGGAGGAGAGGGTGAAGGTGACTGCTACAGGGCAGAATGTGAGCAGAAGGCCTCTTAGGCATTGGGGGCTTGTGTGTGCAGGCTGGACTAGCTGGGGTGCAGGGAGTGGGGGTGCCTCTAAACAGCTCAGCATGGGGCGTGACTTTCAGGTCAGGGCTCGGGGAGGACAGGACTGTGGCTAAAGTAGGATGGGCACTTCAGCGCAGCCACTGGGGTTATGTGCCACACAGAGCAGCCCAGCCCTAGGGACCCCCAGCCCCTGACACACACACTGGGCTGGGCACTGTGAGCCAGCGCCCCGAGGTCTCCGGCACTGAAACTCCATCACTTCCACAGTCGTCCTGAGCTTCTCCCGCTTCCAGTATTCCCCCCGCACCAACCTCCTGCCCACACCCACCTCCACTTAGCTCCAGTATCAGCTTTGAAAGCACTTCCGGGCCAGATGCAGTGGCTCACACCTGGAATCCCAGCACTTTGGGAGGTTGAGGCGGGCGGATCATGAGGTCAGGAGATCAAGACCATCCTGGCTAACACAGTGAAACCCCGCCTTCACTAAAAGTACAAAAAATTAGCCGGACATGGTGGCACGTGCCTGTAGTCCCGGCTATTCAGGAGGCTAAGACAGGAGAATCACTTGAACCCAGGAGGGTGAGGTTGCAGTGAGCCAAGATTGCACCACCGAACTCCAGCCTGGGTGCCAGTAAGACTCCATCTCAAAAAAAAAAGAAAGAAAGCACTTCCTGTCGCCTGGCCAGGTGGTGGCTCTCAGCCCCAGGGTCCCTAGAGAAGCTCTAGACAACAACCCATGCTCTAAGATCCTGGAAGGCGCCTGGCTTTCCTGCCAGGCTGTGCACTGCTGGAGGGAAGCAGCCATTTCTGTCTTCGTGGTGCTGGCTCCTGTGTGTGAAAGGGCAACTTTCTCTGAGGCCCTCCCTGACCCTCCTGCTCTGCGTTCCTGAGCCCTCTGCCCTTGGCCCTCCCAGTACTTATCACCAGGTGTCACTGTACATTTATTTGCGTTTATTGGTTTAACACAGGGGTCGCAAACTCAAATGCCCACAGGGGCCAGGTTAGGTCAGAGGCTAAAGCAGTCTGGGGAGAAGCAAAAAGCAATGGCAGGGAGGGTGGGACAGAGGAATGTGTGCCCCAGACAGCAGGGGCAGCTGCTACTCAGTGCCAGCTGTTCGTCGCCATGGGGGGAAGCGGGACCAGAGCCGCCGGGTCTTCGGCTTTTTCAAGAGGACGCATAACTCCGGATTGTTATTGGAACTGTCCTGACTTTGGTAAGACTCTGCAGACCAAACAAAGCATATGTGGAATGCACAGGCCCCCGGGACTGCCCGTTTGCGACCCCTGGTTAACAGCTGCCTCCTCACCTAGACTGGCAGCTCTCTCAGAATAGAAACCGTGTCTGCATTACTCACCTGCTACTTCCAGTGCCTGGCGCAGGGCAAGTGCTCAGTAAATGAATTGTGGCGCAGAGCTAGGCCTGGCCTTGGGCACTGGGAGGGGCTTGTTTCCTTGAATAGGAGCCCTGGGCTGATCTCTGCAAGAACCCTGGCACATGTGCCTGCAGCCCACACCTCCCTTCACCCCAGGGTGCTAGCTGGGGCTATGTTGCCAGCTCCTCCAGGGCTCAGGGCTGTCTCTGTGACCCCGGGGAGCTAGGCTGGACCCACACCTGTGACGGTGACAGTGAAGGAGGCTGACTCATCGTCGATTTCACACAAGTACTCGCCGGAGTCCTCAAGCTGGACGGCGGGCAGCACCAGGCGGCGGATGGTGTCTTCCTTCTGCAGGAGCAGCGCGGGGCTCTCCACCACCTCCTCTCCATCCTTGGTCCAGCGCACCTCTGCCCAGGGCCGGCACAGCTCACAGGTCAGCACCACACGCTCCAGGCGCACGGCTGCCACATACACCTTGCCGCTGGGATACACGATCCATGAGGAGACATCTGGAGGACAGGGACAGCTACTGCCAGGCATGACGGGTGGGCCAGGTGTAGGCCTGCCGCCCTCCCTGATCCAGTTGTGTCCTCTACCCTATGTGTTGAAGGACCTCCCTGAGATCGTGTCTCACAGCAGCTGACAGTACTCACAGCTAGAGATACACGAATACGGCTGTCACAAAAGCACACTGGTCTTTGTGCTGAGCAGAGGCTGCACAGTGGGGACCATGGGGTCAGCCCTGGCTGTAGAAATGCTCCACATTCTCTGGGTTGGGGCAGGGATGGTATGAAGGGTAGAACTGAGGAGGAGGGTTGGATCCCCAGATGGAGCTGGGGATCCCCTCCTCCAAGATCTTTTGGTCTCTCTAGTGCCTGAGACCACCTGCCCTAGACTCTTCCCTGCAATAGACTCACTGTCCCTAAAGATTTCCCTTGGTAGAGGTTTTCAGGAGAACAGAGAAGGCAGGGCTTCCTTAGCCAAGACCAATGTGCTTTTGATAACACGTTTCCTGAGTGTGACTAGACCACAGCTTGAGGAGAAAGGGAGGAGGTCTGATCTGCCAGGGGGAGGGCAGCAGGACGGGGAACAGTGACCCAGGAGTTAAAGTGTGGCAGTTGCTCCAGCGGGAGCAGGGGCACCCTCCCCTGTGCCTCCCAGGCCCTCCTGGCTCCCCACCCGGCCCCCCACCTGTGATGGTGACAGTGAAGTAGGCACGCTCGTCTCCAGCGACACACTGAAACTCGCCCCCATCTGAGGGCTGAGTGGCAGGCAGCACCAGGCGGCGATGGGGCCCCTCACTCTCCAGCACCACGAAGTCATTCTCCTCCACCTCCTGCCCATCCTTGTACCAACGCACAGGGGCGTCCTCTCGGTCCACCTCACAGGCCAGCATGACACACTCGGAGGTTATGGCATGCACGAACACATGCTCTCGGGGGTCCACAATGTGCACGGGGGGATCTGGGTAGGGAGCAGAGGCGGCATTGCACAGACACCCCCACACAATCAGTTCCAACTAGCTGTGTGGCCAGGAGACACTGTTTCTGCACAGGAGGACCCTGGGGAGGGCTAAAGCCCTGCTGCATAGGGGCTCAGGGACAATGACAAGGAATACTGAAGGCATGGCAGGTGAGATATGGCAGATCATGTGGCAGCAGAGTGCTCTGAGGGTCCCCAAAAGATCAGAGGTGGTGGGGTGAGTACATGGAGGGAAGGAAGCACAGAGCTCACAGTGGCAGCCATTATTTATCTAGGCTGAAGGGAGGTCACTGTCACAAGCCACATCAGGGCCATGCTGACTGCTTCTATTATTACAAGAAAGCCCCCCGGGCAGGCAGGTGAAGGATTGCCCAACAAGTGGCAACAGAGACAGCCCCTCTCCGGGTAGTGAGTTCCCTGTCACAGGGTGCATTCAGGCAGGGGCCACAGGACCTCCTGGCAATAGTGTGGAAAACAGGAATTCCACTCAGTGAGATGAGTGGGATCTGTGGTTGCCATGCTGCTCTCTCAGAGAGTCTGTATTTGTTAAGAGAGGATCTTCAGGCTCCACCCTGGATATTGGGGCTCTGGACAGTCCAGGAAACCTGGGCATCTGCATTTATAAGCACCTTCCAGGAGTTTCCTAAAGCAGCCAGCCCACGGATTGCCTTGTGAGAACCTCGGGGCGACTGCACTTGATGCTTCCATTTGACTCTCGCTGAGGCAGCAGGAATAGCACAATCCTGTGACTCCCAGCTATGGTGTGACAGAGGTCATGTGACTCTTACAGCCTCCGTTTCTTTGTCTCTGAACTGGAGATATATTGCCCCTCATCTAGTTGTGAAGATTAAACAAGAGTGTATACTGGAAATCCTTAGCATAGCGCTTGGCTCAGAGTAAGTGCCCAAAAAGTGTTTGCTCCCATCTCTCCTCCCCTTAAGTGCATTTTGTTCCCCCACCCAACTCAGCAGAGGCTATGTGGGCAGTGAGTGTGCTAGATAGTGTTAGTGTTTAAGGGGTTTCGGAGGCAAAGGCAGGCCGTGCGTGGTGCACACCTACAGTGCCAGCTCTCAGGAGGCTGAGGAAGGAGGATCGTTTGAGCACAGGAGTCCAACGCCAGCCTGGACAACAGAGAGACCCTCACCTTAAAAAAGAAAGAAGGAGGCCAGGTGCGGTGGCTCAAGCCTGTAATCCCAGCACTTTGGGAGGCCGAGGCGGGTGGATCACGAGGTCAAGAGATCGAGACCATCCTGGTCAACACGGTGAAACCTCGTCTCTACTAAAAATACAAAAAATTAGCTGGGCATGGTGACGTGTGCCTGTAATCCCAGCTACTCAGGAGGCTGAGGCAGGAGAATTGCCTGAACCCAGGAGGCGGAGGTTGCGGTGANATGGAGAGACCCCATCTCTGCAAAAAATACAAAAATAGCTAGATGTGGTGGTGCAGCTTGTAGTCCCAGCTACTCGAGAGGCTGAGGCTGGGTGGATTACTTGAGCCCAGGAGGTTGAGGCTACAGTGAGCTGTGATTGCGCTGCTGCACTCCAGCCTGGGCGACAGAGTGAGATCCCATCTCAAAAAAAAAAAAGAAAAAAAGAAAAGAAAAAAGCCAGGCGCAGTGGCTCACACCTGTAATCCCAGCACTTTCAGAGGCTGAGGCGCGTAGATCACTTGAGATCAGGAGTTTGAGACCAGCCTGACCAACATGGTGAAACCCCATCTCTACCAAACAATACAAAAATTAGCTGGGCGCAGTGGCACACCTGTAGTCCCAGCTACTTAGGAGGACGAGGTGGGAGAATCGCTTGAACTCAGGAGTCGGAGGTTGCAATGGGCTGAGATAGTGCCACTGCCCTCCAGCCAGGGCAACAGAGACCCTGTCTCACACACACACACACAAAAAAAAAAAAAAAGCAGCAAGTGCAGAGTTATCTGAAACATGTCCCCTGGGCCACTAGGCTCTCCCTGTAAAGGACTTCCCCAAGTAGGCAGCAGACCAGGGGGCATGGCTTATGCGGCCCCACAGTTAGCCTTGGCTGGAGCCCAGGCTGGCATGGTTCCTGACCTTGGACAGTGACGTCGAAGAAGGCTGAGACCCCTTCTGTCCTGCACTCAAACTCGCCACTGTCCTGGACTTTGGCCTCAGGCAGGATCAGACGGTGTTTGCGCCCATCCATCTTCACCACCAGCAACTCACTCTCCTCCACCTTCTGCCCATCCTTGTACCACGTCGCCGGGAAGTCCACCCTCGAGAGCTCACAGGTCAGCACCACCCGATCTGAGGTTGTGAAGGTCAATGACACCTTGTTCTGGGGGCTCAGGATGTGCACCGGGCTCTCTGTGTGGGGAGAAGCACAGATAAGCACCCCTGTCTCTGGTGCATGGGCTCAGTGTTGGGGTGGATGCATCGGGAACCACTGCTATTGTTGTTTTTTTTATTTATTTTTATTTTTTGAGACGGAGTTTCACTCTTTCTACCCAGCCTGGAGTGCAATGGCATGACCTCGGCTCACCGCAAACTCCCCCTCCTAGGTTCAAGCAATTCTCCTGCTTCAGCCTCCCGAGTAGCTGGGACTACAAGTGTATACCACCATGCCCAGCTAATTTTTGTATTTTTAGTAGAGATGGGATTTCACCATGTTGACCGGGATGGTCTCGATCTCTTGACCTTGTGATCCACCCGCCTTGGCCTCTCAAAGTGCTGGGATTATAGGCGTGAGCCACCGCACCCAGCCTGTTTTTTTTTTTTAATTTTGAGATGGAGTTTCACTCTTGTTTCCCAGGCTGAAGTGCAATGGCGCGATCTCGGCTCACTGCAACCTCTGCCTCCCGGGTTCAAGCAATTCTTCTGCCTCAGCCTCCCTAGTAGCTGGGATTACAGGCGCCCGCCACCATGCCTGGCTAATTTTTTTGTATTTTCAGTAGAGACAGGGTTTCTCCAAGTTGATCAGGCTGGTCTCAAACTCCCGACCTCAGGTGATCTGCCTGCCTCATCCTCCCAGTGCTGGGATTACAGGCGTGAGCCACCACGCCCGGCCTGTTGTTGGGGTTTTTAAAAATAGGTTTGGGCTTACACACCAACCCTTAAGAGCGGTGCTTTGGCTGTGCATAAGAACTCCTAGGGAGCCTGCTAAAAATGCAGAATTCTGGGACTCCCAAGTGTGCAGGGGCCAGGAAATCTGCATTATAAACCAGCCCTCCAGGTGGTTCTGATGTCAGGGAGCCCACGTCCCATTTTGAAAAATGCTGCTCTGGTTGCTGGTCAGGTCTCACCTGACCCTCTGCCTGTGATGCTGACAGCGAATCACCGCAAGATCCTGGGCACGGCTGCTAGCAGACTCCTTGATTGGTCTTACCAACTCCAGCAACGGTGACATGGCAAATGCTAGTATGATCCTTGAACTTTCAGCCCCCCTCCTCCTCAGGGATGCCTTGTTGTCTTCCTTCCCCCTTTCAGCAGGTGGCACAGTGTGATCAGGAGCCAGACTGCCTGGGTTCATAATTCAGCACGTCGCTCATTTCCATGCTTTGAGCAAGCCACTTGACCTCTCTGTGCCTGTCTCCTCTGCTATAAAATGGTAACGTCAAAAGAACCTATCTTTAAGTTCGAGATAAGCCTGGGCAACAGGGTGAAACCCCATGTCTACTAAAATACAAAAATAAGCCAGGCATGGTGGTGCACATCTGTAGTCCCAGCTACTCAGGAGGCTGAGGCAGGAGAATTGCTTGAGCCTGGGAGGCGGAGGTTACAGTGAGCTGAGATTGCACCATTGTACTCCAGCCTGGGCAACAAAGCGAGACTCTGTCTGGGGGGGGGGGGGAAAGAAGAACCTATCTTATAGGGCCATTGAGAAGATTGTGTTAATCTATGTAAGGTGACATAGGACTGTGTATGGCAGGTAGGAAGTTGCAGTGACAGTGTCAGGAATTGAACAATAGGGCAGGCGGTAGTAAGGGACTAGCAGCCAGGGTCTGTATCTTTCAAATGAGATGACAAATGCGACAGAATCCTGTAAACCTCAAAGCACTCCAGAGAATTGAGATATGATGCTGACATATATCAAGATAACAAGGGGTGCTCTGGATGTTGCATGTGGGTTGAAATTGGCCTTCTGGACCTCTGAGCCCTCCACCTGAGCCCATCATGGATGCTCCTTGCTCTCCTGGCCCAGATATAAGAAATGGGAACAGCATCTGTTTCATTTTGCCAACAGGACTTCTGTGTCTTGACCCTCTCTGCCCACTCAGGTCCCCATGGGCACCAACCTTGGATGGTGAGGGCAGCTGAGTCCTGCACACCGGGGCAGCTGAAGCCGACCAGGGCCCCGCTGTCCTGGTGCCTGACGGCATGCAGGATGAGTCTGTGCTGCAGGCCCTTCTGCTCCACATGGTACCGCAGGGCCCCAGGTTCCACCTGGCCCTCCGGCTCGTTACTCTTGAGCTCTTCCCCATTAAGGAACCAGGTACCCTGGATGATGGTGGAGAGGTCGAGGGAGAAGACGGCATCTTCCCCGTTGTATACCTGCACATCTTCCAGACCTGCCACCAGGCGAGCTGTGGGCACTGAGGCAGTGACAGAGTGCAGCTGTTAGAACTAGAAGGGGTGGCAGAGGGCAGAGGCTGGTGGATGGCAGGCCTGTGAGAGGACCAGCACTGAGGGCTGGGGCAGGGAGAAGTGATGGGCGGGTCTGGCAGGACCAACTCACCAAGGTGAGCAGAACCATGGAACACCACGTGAGGACTGCGACCATGTCCGCTGACTGCGCAGATGCGGAAGCGGTAGTCACCCTCGGAGGGCACACAGTCACCCGGCACCTCCACGGCTCCGGCTTTCTCGATGCTGAAGCACTGAATCCAGTCTTCAGAGCCCACTTCCTGCCGCTCCAGCCGGTAGATGAATGGGGTCTCGGGAGCAGGCTCAGGAGGCTTCCAGGTCAGCAGGACCGTGTTCTTCTGACCCTTGAACATCTCTGCCGACACGGGGGGCCCTGGGGGACTGTGCTTGACGCCTGAGACCAAGGCAAGGATGTGTTCCAGCCTTGCTCGGGCCTCCACAGCCCTTCCACCTTAAATCTACTTCACCAACCCAGCTGGGGCATCTGGCCAACCTCCCACCCTGGCCTGCCTGTCCAGAGGCCTTCCTGCCCTCACATTTGACTCTGAGCAGCGCAGTGGTACGGGAGTTGCCCAGGCTAAAGGTGACCTCGCCAGCATCTTCTCGGGTGACCCCTGGAAGGACCAGCGCATGCATGTGGCCTGAGGTGGTCTGGCAGATGGCCGGCAGCTCCTCTCCATCATGACTCCACCGTCCCTGGACCCCGGCCTCTAGAGTTTCCACCAGCAGCACTGCATTCTCTCCCTCCAGGACATCGAGCTTCCGGGGCAGGCGCTTCAGGATGGGTCCTGAGATGCAGACGGGAATCCATCAGCCTGGAGTCTGAGCACCTGCCTGCCTCTGCCTCAGCCTCTTCCCCGAGGGCCAGCCAACCTTTGACTGTGACATTGGCCACGGTGCGCACCCGGCCCCGCATCTCGCACAGGTAGACACCGTCGTCGTCTGCTTTCAGCCTGTGGATGATGAGGCGCCGGACGGTGCCCTCTTCGATCTGCTCGTACTTGCGGCAGGGCAGCAGCCGCTGGTCCTCTCGGAACCAGGCCGTGGGGATGCGGGAGTTGGGTACTTTGCACTCCAGCACTGCAATCCCGTGCTCACGGCCCTCCACATCCTGCAGGGGCCTTGTGAACCGGAGGCGGGGCTCTGTGGAGAGGGGAGAGACAAGAGAGGGCTTTGGAGAAGGGTCAGATTAGGAGGAGGACTCCTCAGAGCGCATTAGCTCAGGCTGCGTGCTCTTCATGCAGAGCCAGCAGGCATTGTGGAATCACGACCACCAGAAGGCAAGCGGTGGTTCCTAAGACGGCCTAAGTTCTCATCCAGGCCTGACACTTACTAGCCGCATCACCTTGAGAGAGTCCATTTCAATGTTTCTGAGCCTCAGTCTCCTTACTTGTAAAATGGGGAAAGAGAGGGAAAGGGTTGGACCAGATTGGTGATTTCCAAACTGTTCCAGGCCCCCCTCCCCCAGGCATTTCATATGTTCCACAAAGGTCTGAGTAGAATTTAAAATATTTTAACTATTTTCAAAAGTGTATTTCGGTCAGGCAAGGTGGCTCCTGCCTGTAATCCCAGCAATTTGGGAGGCCAAGGCGGGTGGATCACCTGAGGTCGGGAGTTCGAGACCAGCCTGAGCAACAAAGAAAAATCCCATCTCTACGAAAACACAAAATTAGCAGAGTATGGTGGCGCATGCCTCTAATCCCAGCTACTTGGGAGGCTGAGGAAGGAGAATTGCTTGAACCTGGGAGGCGGAGGTTGCGGTTGCGCAAACCAAGATTGCGCTATTGCACTCCAGCCTGGGCAACAAGAGTGAAACTCTGTCTCCAAAAAAATAGTGTATTTAAAAAAACAACAGGATGTTAGAAACCAGAACGTTAACTTAGGTTTCTGGAGAAGCAAATTTTTTTGTGTGTGTGCAATTTTGGGAAGCACCTCTAGCTTTCCTTCAGGGCTTTTCCTCCCTGATGGAGGTCCAGATCCAGACCAGCCTGGCGAATCTGTGCACATCGAACTGTACCAGTGGGGCCACCACCACAGCCTGGGGGCCACATGCTTGACTGCATGCCAGGCAGGACTCAGGACAATTTACCAACTTTGTTTTTCCTCCAAGCGAAAAATCTGGACAACTAGTGAAGGTGTAATCCTTTGCATTGTGATGAAATCCTGTTACGGAGAGCGTTACCTTCCAGTGAGTTTGGGGTGTGTTTTTTTCCCTTTGAATTTTCTGTTTATGAGAATGTAAGCATTTATTGGATATTGTTGGTGATTCAACTTTGAAATGTAAATCTCTCTTTCACCTTCCTCTTTCAAACGTGGGGAGCAGTTTAATCAAAGAACGGTAAAAACATTCAGGACATTTGTCCACTCTCAAGTCTACCTTTCCACTGAAACGGCCGTTTCTCAAAGTGACAGGTGCAGCCAGGCCGTCCCCACAGGGTTCAGAGCCTGAACCACAAATGCAGCCTTCACTTCAAGTGCTTATATTCAATAAAACGGCCTCCTGATTCTCACTGACGCTTTAGAAGTGCCTGTTACACACTTAGACTTAGCAGTTTACACCCATAAAACACTCCTTTATCTGTTTCGTCTATTGGGGCTCCGGTTGTGAATTCAGTTGGGGAAGGAGGAGTAAAATAACAAAGACGTTGAAACCCACTAGGGGAGGAGTTCTAGGCCCTTCTAGGTTTGTACATCAGTCACTTCTTAGTGGTGTTCCACCATCTGCCTCAGAATCATTTGGGGAGTTTTCTAAGAAGTTTCTGAGAACCCTGGAGACCTACTAAATCCGAATCCCGTGAGTGGGAGGCGGGCGGGTTTGGTATTTTAATATTCCCGCCGACCTCCCCTCCCCTAGTCTTCAGGGCAGCGCCGGGCACCGAGAGGGGCCGGGGTTCGGCGGGCCTTGGAGGACACGCAAGGCCGCTCCCCGGGCCCCGGGCGCTGCCGTACCTTTCACGTGCAGCTGCACTGCGCTGAGCGTCTGGCCCGCCGAGTTGCGCGCGGCACAGACGTAGAGCCCGCGGTCCTTGGCCTGGCAGTAGAGCACCTTGAGCACGAAGCCGCCGTCGCGGTCGCGGTACATGAGGCGGCGGCGGTCCGGGAGCAGCGGGAGGCCCTCCCAGTGCCATTCGATCTCGGGCTCGGGCTTGCCCATCACGTAGCAGCGGAACTTGGCGTGCTTGCCCTCGTTCACCCAGAAGGTCTTAGGCGCGCACTTGAGCGGCTCCACCACGGGCGCGGGGGCCTCGTCGGGGTCGGCGGGCGGGCTCTCGGGGGGCTGCTGCACCTGGAGCAGCGCGCCAGCCTGCGCGTGGCCGTGCGCGTTGCGGGCGTGGCACACGTAGACGCCGGAGTCCGGCAGCCGCGCCGCAAAGATGCGCAGCGCCAGGCTTGCGCCCGGGCCGTCCTCGGCACGGCCAGGCTCGAGCGCGAAGTGGCTGCTGTCCCACACTTCGTCCAGCGCCATCCCGTCCTTCTCCCAGTACAGCGTGGGCTCGGGGAGGCCCCCCGCCCGGCACATCAGCACCACCTCCGCCCCCCGCAGCACCCACTGGGACCGCGGCCCCGTCAGGAAGACCGGGGCGCCCTCCCCGGACCCCGGCGGCGGCAGCGGGCGCTCGGCGGGCTGCGGCTCGGGCTCGGAGGCCGGCGGCTCCAGCACGGTGATGGCGGCCGCCGCGTAGGCCTCTCCGGCCGCATTGCGGGCGCGGCACACGTAGACCCCCGCGTCGGTGGGCAGCGCGCCGCTCAGCAGCAGGCCGTGCTCCGCGCCGTCCGCCGGGAAGCTCAGGCGTTCCGAGGCCGCCAGCTGCTGCCCTCCCTTCTCCCACACCACAACGGGCGGCGGCTCCCCCAGGACCACGCACTTGAGCTCGGCCTCGGCGCCACTTACCACCCGCACGGGCCGCGGGAAGCGCAGGAAGCACGGGGGACTCCCCTGGTCCCCCGAGCTCGCCTTCATCGCGGCGGCCGCAGACCGCCCGCAGTGGCGAACCAGGGAGGGTGGGCGGAGAGCGAGCCGAGGCCGGGGGCGTCGGCGAGGGTCCCGGGGCCGGGGCGCGGCTGGCGACCGGGCGCGGGGACCCGCGGAGCTCTCCCAGGCCGCCCGCTCCCTGCTCGCCTCCCTACCCTTGGCCTGGAGCTGCAGCTCTGCGGCGGCGGCGATTCCCTGACCCAGAGCCCGGCGCTTAGGGGGCAGTCCTTCCTGTTTGCCTCTCCAGCGAGGGGCCCCGCAGCCTCTGCCCGCGGCCTGGCTTCCTGCTCTGGGGAGGCTCTCTTCCCAGCCCCCTCCCACAGCTTGGGCCTCTTTCCCCTCCTCCCTCCCACCTCCAGCCGCCAGGTCCCCAGCCGCCCGCCCGCCAGGCTTGGGCCTGAGTGGCAGAGGCGCCTGCAGCTGCCAATCCCAAAAATATTCTCTGATGACACAGCTGGAGAACAAGAGCCCAGACTGGCTCCTCTGGGCTAAGTTTAGAGCAGGCGGGACCACCTGGCCCCCGCCCTAGCTCCTGTTCTAGCCCCGGCCCCAGCCCTTCCCCCAATGGCTGGCCTGCCCAGCAGCTGCTCATTGAAAGGGGCCCCAGAAGGTCTGAGAGGTGGTGCACTCTTGTCTCCTGGACAAATGACACTTTCTGGGGCTGGCCGGCTATAGCTCCCAGGCTTGATGTCACCTCTGGATGTGAGACTCTGTGTGTGTGTGTGTGTGTGTGTGTGTGTGTGTGTGTGTGTGAATAGGGAGTTGATGTCCCCTCTGGATGTGTGTGTGTGTGTTCGTGTGTATGTGTGTAGGGAGAAGGGGTTGTATGTTTGCATGTGGGTCGGGTCACTTGGGGCGAAACCCTCTCCAGCCCCTCCCCCACATTCCTGGCGGGAGTGGGAGATAAGGCTCATGGCCACAGACATCTACGTCAGAGATAGGAGGGCTCAATGCCACGGGCAGGGGCAACTCGAACTGTGGGGCGTGGGAAGACTGGGTGAGAAGGGTAGAAGAGGGTGGGTGTGGGATGAGGAGGGGAAAGCAGGGAGGCCCTGGGCACACCCTGGCAGAAGGGGCACAGGGCAGGGAGTGGGTTCCCCGCTAGTAGGGCCAGGTGAGCCATGGCGCTGCCACTGCTGCTCTTCTTGCTGCTGGCCCCACAGGGTGGGCACAGTTGCGAAGGGTCAGAGCTGGCCCGGGAGCTTGTTCTGGCCAAGGTGAGGGCCCTGTTCCTGGATGCCTTGGGGCCCCCAGCGGTGACCAAGGAAAGTGGGGACCCTGCAGTCAGGCGGCTGCCCCGAAGACATGCCCTCGGGGGCTCCACACGCAGGGGCTCTGAACCAGAGAAGGAGGATGTCTCCCAGGCCATCCTTTTCCCAGCCACAGGTAACAAGGGTGAGGGAACTGGCAGGGTAACTGAGAAGCTGCGAGGCACAACATGGGTTTGCAGGCCAGGTGGACCAGAGTTTGAATCCCAGCCCTGTCATTCAGTGTATTTGCAACAATAGGCCAGTTGCTAAGCCTCCCTGTGCCTCTATCTCCCCATCTATAAAATGGGCGATTACACCGACCTCTCAGGATTGAGATGCTGCACCTAGAGTGCGTGGCATGTGGGAGGCATTTGGGAGGGATGCGCCAGGAGACCAGGGGTCTCTAGAGATGGGGCTGTCTGGGCTGGCCACCTTTCTTCCTATCTCTGCCTCTGCTCCTGCTCGCTGCTCCAATCCCTATTTAGTCCCAGGTAGCTGAGACTGAGAAGCTATCAGAGATACAGGCAAAAGATTAGTTGGGAAACTTTTCTGGAAAACTTGTCTATCTCCTCTTGAGTTCCTGTCTCAACTTACGTGTGTCCCCTTGTTCCACTGACTGAAAGGATAAACCCTCTTCCGGGTGGCCTTTCTTGTCATCTGGTCCACCTTTCTCTTAGAGAGGACCCCTGCCTCCCTCACTTCACCCCCTCCACAGCACCATGGGGAAAAGGATGGCTTTGAGCTCAGGCAAAATCCCAGCCTGGCCACTTAGTCGTTGAATGTCATTTCACCTCTCTAAGCCTCAGTCTCCTTATTTGCAAAATGGACCAATTTGTGAATATATAATGGGTGCTACTCCGGGATGATTAGTATAGTCTACGAGTGTGTCAGTGTAAGGATGCTAACTGCACTTTCTTTATTTTTTTTGAGATGGAGTTTTGCTCTTGCTGCCCAAGCTGGGGTGCAATGGCGTGATCTTGGCTCACTGCAATCTCTGACTCCCGGGTTCAAGCGATTCTCCTGCCTCAGCCTCCCAAGTAGCTGGGATTATAGGCTCGTGCCACCACGCCCAGCTCATTTATTCTATTTTTAGTAGAGACAGAGTTTCGCCATATTAGCCAGGCTGGTCTTGAACTCCCAACCTCAGGTGATCCACCCACCTTGGCTGGGATTACAGGCGTGAGCCACTGTGCCTGTCCCCAACTGGACATTCGTGAAAGGACTGTCCTCTGTTCTGAGTTACTGCGTGAGCCACTGCGCCTGTTCCCAAATGGACATTCTTGAAATGATTGTCCTCTGTTCTGAGTTACAACCCTCCTCCTCCTCTTCCCCTTCCTCCTTGTTCTTGGTTTTCTTCTCCTTCCCACCCACCTTTCCCTCCTTCTTCTTTTGTTTTTTTGGTGTTAACTTGGCTTTTAAAAATGGAATTAAGGAATTTATCATAATTGTATGATATGCAATATTCCTGACATGCCAAAGAAAGTAACATGGCTCAGTGTGATGGCTCACGGCTATAATCCCAGGACTTTGGAAGTCGAAGGCAGGGAGATTGCTTGAGCTCAGGAGTTCGAGATCAGCCTGGGCAACATAGCAAGAGCAGTCTCTACAAAAAATAGAAAAATGAGCTGGATGTGGTGGCATACGCCTGTGGTCTCAGTTACTCGGGAGGCTGAGGTGGGAGGATTGCTTGAGCCTGGGAGGTAGAGGCTGCAGTGAGCCATGATCATGCCACTACACTCCAGCTTGGGTGACAGAACAATATTCTGTCTTAAACAACAACAAAAAGTAATATAACAACCATCTGTGTAGACACCACCCAAGGTACTGTTTCACACTATCTGGTAAGTAAGCATTGAAGTCTAACTACCATTTCTTAGTGCTGGTGAAGTGTAGAGGGTCAGGGCCTCTTACACACTGCTGACGGGCATGTTAATTGGTAAAACCACTTCAGAGAGAAGCTGGCAGTGTCTTGTATTTTTTTAAGTTCTTTCATGAAGAAATTAAAAAATAGGAAGCTTGCAGAAGCTCTCCCAAGACTCAGGAGAGTTCCCATGCCCGGGAGGGCACAGAGCAGAGTGCAGCCCATCATTAGCTCATGACTGGCAGCCACGTCCCTCCTATTGAGGAGGGGTGCCAGGTCCTGCCAATCAGTGGTGCTGCCCTCTCCCTTCTCTTCTGTCTCCTGCAGGTGCTAGCTGTGAAGACAAGTCAGCTGCTAGGGAACTGGCCCAGGAGGCTGAGGAGGGCCTCTTCACGTACACGTTCCGGCCATCCCAGCATACACGCAGTCGCCAGGTGACTTCGGCCCAGCTGTGGTTCCACACTGGGCTGGACAGGCAGAGCACAGCAGCCTCCAATAGCTCTGGGCCCCTGCTAGGCCTGCTGGCACTGTCACCGGGGGGACCCATGGCTGTGCGCATGTCTTTGGGCCATGCCCCCCCTCGTTGGGCCGTGCTGCACCTGGCCACCTCTGCTCTCTCTCTGCTGACCCAACCTGTCCTGGTGCTGCTGCTGCGCTGTCCTCTCTGTTCCTGCTCAGCCCGGCCTGAGGCCACGCCCTTCCTGGTGGCCCACACTCGGACCAGACCAGCCAGTGGAGGGGAGAGAGCCCGGCGCTCAACTCCCCCAGTGTCCTGGCCTTGGTCTCCCGCTGCCCTGCGCCTGCTGCAGAGGCCTCAGGAGGAACCAGCTGCCCACGCCAACTGCCACAGAGTAGCACTTAACATCTCCTTCCAAGAGCTGGGCTGGGAACGGTGGATCGTGTACCCTCCCAGTTTCATCTTCCACTACTGTCATGGTGGTTGTGGGCTGCACATCCCACCAAACCTGCCCCTTGTGGTACCTGGGGCTTCCCCTACCCCAGCCCAGCCCCCTTCCTTGCTGCCAGGGGCCCAGCCCTGCTGTGCTGCTCTCCCAGGGACCATGAGGCCCCTACATGTCCGGACCACCTCGGATGGGGGTTACTCTTTCAAGTATGAGACAGTGCCCAACCTTCTCACGGAACACTGTGCTTGTATCTAAGGGGGTCTTACTTCTTAGTCCCTTGGCTGGTGGCCGCCCCACCATCGTCAGCTGGGAGGAAGGGAAGAATTGGGAAATAGATGGCTCCCACTTCTCCCTCCTTTCACTTCTTTGCCTGAGGGTTACCTTCCCCATCCCACCTCTGTCTCAATAAAGAACACAGTGCATATGACTTGGCATACATTCTCCAGCTTCTCTGTTACACAGTTGGGCCCCCAGGAGCATGGGGTTGTGGGATCTCAAGTCACTCAGCCACACTTGACCTCGGAGACATGGAGTTCAAGAGCTGTAACTGGATGTGTATCGGTTGGGAATCTACAATGCTCGGGGATGACACAATAGTGCTCCAAGCTCCTTGGAGAGCCACCCTGGAGACAGAGCTGGACTCCTGCAAGTTGAACCAGACATATCAATCGGGTTGCCTGCCCTGCATGCCTAAGGGAAACTGCTGCACTCACGTGCCCACATCCAAGGCAGCCATAAGTTCCCTCCCCTGCCGTTCTCTGCCCCAGTTGGTGGACACTTAGCCCAAGGTCAGGTGATTTGTAGCCTGGCCAGAGATTGTGGCCTTTGGAACCCCACTGAGACCATTGTCCAGAGTCGTTCAGATCTTGAAGTCACTTGGGAATCTTGGGTGGGATATAAGGGAAAGATACACATGTTGGCAGCATCAGAAAGAAATTAACAAGGACGAAGAGGTGGTGTTGTATTAAGGTCAGATCACTTGAAAAGACCTGAGGATTTCAGTCTGCCAAGGATCCTTCTTTGAATCTGTCACTAACTCTTGGTGTAGACTTTGTGAGGCCTCCTGTACTAGGATTCCAGTTCATGAATTCTTTGGCTCCCCTTGATGCCCCCTGTATATCTTTACATAATCCCTTAACTCAGCCAGAAGAGTGGAAAGACTGAGGCTACTGCCAGAAAACAGAAAAGCTCTTTTGTGAATTTGTACGTGCAGGGCATGGTGGAAAACAGTACTTTTCTTTTTTCATTGCATTTCCTATCCTTCCATTATGCCTGTGGACTTGGGCATTGGGAAGCCCCCCTCCTCTGGCCTCCCTCCCTGATTTTTTCACTCTTCATGTTATTCCTTGGGTCTTGTTATCCTTGTTAGCCACTGGTTCCATCCAGTCTCCAACGTGTGTGTGTGTGTGTGTGTGTGTGTAGGGGGAGGGCTGGGATGTTCACGTCCATCACACTGGAACTTGAGAGCACTTTCTGATATTGACTGCACAACTCCAGTGTGTATCCAACTTTTACTGGTCAAAGACTCCCTTCTACCAGCCTGGTTTGATGGGGTGGAAGGGTAAGCGCCTGCTCCTGTGAGCGATGTGGTGGGAAAGAATCCCCTCCCCCACTGGAGCTAACTTGAATGAGCCACTGTTCCCGGAAGCACAGGAGCCCTTCAGAGCCATGTACATGCTCCTGTACACACCCCAGTCTCTGTTGACACTGAGGCCCCCAGGAAGCTGCCTCTGTTCTGGAGGTGGAAACCTGCCTGTTTACAGTCCCCAGTCTCTCCCAGGACCTTCATGTTGACCCAGCATTGGAAGCACTCTGTGCTCAGGGCTCCAGGCATCCCTATTCAGGCAGTGGGTTGGGAAGAGAGCTGCTTGGGCTCTGCCAGTGGTGGGAAGGGGAGGTTTTTTCCAAGCCCATCTATGTTCTACGTGCTCCCTACCTGGCTTTTCTGGCTTGATCCTCCCTGCCCAAACAGTGAGATCTTTCCTTGGGATCCTCAATTTTCCTACTAGGCTTCGGCTTTTCATTCTTTCTGCTGGGGGTCCCTAGAACCCTGTGTTATCCAGATGCTCCCTGTCCCAGGGATGTGGATGGGCGCTGAGGGCTGGGGGCACATTACTGAGGGGCACAGGATTCTCCACAAAGCCAGCGAGCAGATTGGTATTGCAAGTGAAAAGCATGCACATGTCTGAGACAAAATGAGAAAAACGGGTATGAGCAAGTCTTTCACAAAGCCAGTGTATTCATTTTATGAGGGCTATCTTTCATTGCTACCCATTCCCTTTCCTGCTCGTGGGTGTGTGACAGTGTTAGCTCTTTCATGATGTTACGAAGATGATGAAGGCAGTGATTTTGTTTGTGTGCGTTTTTAACCCAACAAAATTTAAACTTGGCAATTCTACTTTGGAATCTAAGATTTTTCTTTGGAATTGTGTTGCTCTGTGAAATCTGTGAGATCTCAACATCTGACAGTCAGTGTTCCGGGCCACCTTCCAGGGTCTGTAAGACCTAGATTCCACTAATGTAGCAAATTATGAGGGATGTTCACAGCCCCTCCCTAAGAAGGGGCTGACAGTGGCTACGAACATCGAACATGGTTTTGTCTTCTATCCTCATCATGACACCAATCCAAGAGCAGTGAATTTCAAAGATGCTACCTGTTCCCAATGCTAATCATTAGGGACTTACTGTGAATACCTTTAGTTTGGAGTCAGTTTAAACAGAGAACTCAACTCAAACTGGATTAGATCAAAAAATGTTTTAAAAATTCACCAGCACTGGCTCATTGACTCATGATAAATCCAAGGCACAGCTAGCTAAGATATGGCTCAATTCTGGGCTTAAAAGATGCTACCAGCATCCAGCTGTAGATGCTGGGTCAGCATCTACTTCCCCTGGGTCAGCTCCATCCCAGGTCCATGGCAACTTTGGGCAACACAGACTCCCATCATTATGCAACTTGGCCCAGCAGGAGGAAGTTCCTTTACAAGAGTCCCCAAACACAGCCAGGCACGGTGACTCATGCTTGTAATCCCAGCACTTTGGGGGGCCAAGGCAGGAGAGTTCTATGAGGCCAGGAATTTAAGACCAGCCTGGGCAATCAAGCGAGACCCTGTCTCTATTTAAAACAATGCAAAACAAAACAAAAGTCCCAGGACGGGTTTTGATGGCCTGATGGGACTTATTAATGTCGTGTGCTACTCCCGGAAAGGTGACTTGAGTTAATGCCTTAGCATAGGTCACCTGTCCTACCCATAGAGCCCCGAGCCTAAAGCACCAGGGCTAAAAGTGAAAAAAGGTGATGCTCCCAAAGCAGAGGACAGTTACCACAAAAAGTTGGGGTAGATGCTGAGAGGCAAGTACTGTTTGTTGTTCCTCCTAATTATCTTTCAAATCAACCCCTTTGTCTCTCCTTATGTAGACACTATTTTGCAATTCTCGATTGGGCAATTCAGCAGCCTCTTAAACCAGTTATTCCCTGCCCCTCCATCCATCCTCCACATGGCTGACACAGGATCCTTCTGATGTGATCATGTTACTTAGGGTGGCTTAAAAACTTGTCTACACAAAGTTCAACCTCCCTCATGTGGTCAGAAAGCCCTTGACAACCAACCCTAACCCTGTCCTTGCAGCCTGATCTATCCATTCTTCCTTTCCTCTCCCCACCCAACCACAGCACCCAAACTCTGTTGGCACAAATTCCAGTTGCATTATTTTCTTCTCAAGCTCCCATGTCTTTAGCAACACCTCCTTTTTTTGCTTTTCTGTTTTGTTGTGTTTAGCTTTGTTTCGAGACAGGGTCTGGCTCTGTCACCCAGGTTGGAATGAAGTGGCATGATCTTGGCTTACTGCAGCCCTGACCTTCTGGGACTCAAGCAATCTTCCCACCTTGACTCGCGAAGCGCTGGGATTACAGGCGTGAGCGGCTGTGCCTCTGCCTCAGTGCTTTCATGAAGATCCAGTTCTGATGTCATGTTTTCTGTGATCCTCCCCTTCGCTCCCAGATGGCAAAGCTCTTCACCTCTTCCTCACTACTTCCTGGCCACTTTGTTTTCTCATTTTTATTTAAAAATTTGCTTTTGATTTCATAAGTCACAAAGAGATATCTTCTCACAGTAGAGATTCAAATATTAAAGATAAAATCGAGTTCCCCTCGATCACTATTCCCAATTCCAGTCCCCTCCACAGAAGCAGGTATCCTTCCAGACACATTGCCATGAGATGACACATATGTGTGTATCTGGTAGAAAAAGTCTTTTGTCCCCCACAAATGATGTCATGCCATGTGTATTGGGCTGCCACTATTTTACTTTATGAGTTTACTTTGACTTTATTTTCCAGTTGATTAACTTTTTTTCATAGCAATTATACTCCTTCCCCTGAAAGAAATAAGATTCTATTACTTAGTTTTATTATTATTTTTGTAGAGACAGATTTGTGATTTTGCCAAGGCTGGTCTTGAACTTATAGTCTCAAATAATGCTCCTTCCTTGACCTCCCAAAGTTCTAAGATTACAGGCGTGCGTCACCAAACCCAGCCAGAAATAAGATCCTTTTGTTAATTTTATTATTCATATACTGAACACTTATACAGCACTAGGTACCTTATGCATGTTATAGCTAAAAGCTCATTCAATCCTTGTAACAACCATTTGAGGTAGGCACTGATATTAAACCTATGGCACAGTAGAGGAAACTGAGGCACAGGGAGATTAAAATAACTTATCCAGAGTCACATCCCTAGCAAGTGGGGGGTGCCAGGATTTGGACTCCAGAAGTCTGGTATAAGAATCCATGTATCTGGCCGGGCGTGGGGACTCACACCTGTAATTCCAGAGGTTTAGGAGGCTGAGACAGGTAGATCACGAGGTCAAGAGATCAAGACCATCCTGGCCAACATGGTGAAACCCTGACTCTACTAAAAATACAAAAAAAATTAGCTGGGTGGGCGTGGTGGTGTGCGTCTGTAGTCTCAGCTACTCGGGAGGCTGAGGCAGGAGAATCACTTGAACCCAGGAGGTGGAGGTTGCAGTGAGCCAAGATAGTGCCACTGCATTCCAGCCTGGGAGAGACTGAGACTTCATCTCAAAAAAAAAAAAAGAATCCATTTATCCACCACTATATCATATTACCTCTCCTCCGTTCCTCAAGCATGCTTCCTGAGGACACAAAATTATTCCTGTTGGCCAGGTACAGTGGCTCACACCTATAATTGCAGCATTTGGGTGAGGGACTAAGGAGAGAGAGGTTTGCTTGAGCCCAGGAGTTCAAAAGCAGCCTGGGCAATATGGCAAGACTCTGTCTCTACAAAAAAATTTTAAAAATTAGCCAGGCATGATGGTGCATGCCTGTATTCCCAGCTACATGGAAGGCTGAGGTGGGATGATTGCTTGAGCCAGGGATGTCGAGACTACAGTGAGCCTTATGGCACCACTGCACTCCAGCCGGATTACATTGTTGAGGTGGCAGCCATCCTGTATCACAGGTTCGAGTCTGGTGGTGACTATGATTGCACCTTTCAAAACATAGAGGCGCTCTGCCTGATATCTGCACTGGACAGCTGTCATTTGCCCAAGTTCATCCTGCATAGCGTAACCTAAAGTTGGGATGGAGTTTAGCTGTTTCCTAATTAGATTAAAAAGGTGGCTTCCCGTCTCTCCACAGGAGGAGAAGGGGCTGAGGCCTGTGTGTCTATGATGCATGGGAAAAGAGGGACTGTATTTATAACGTTCAGTTTCACAATCGTAATAAAATCCCCATAAACTTAGCTTGGCTTGTTGAATGTGCCAGGCTAATCTGGAACCGGGGGAAAGTGGCAATTCTCCATATATCCAACAGTTTGTCTGATTATGTAGAGGCTAAAGCCTGTGTCCACTCAGTAAATAAGTTACTCTGCGTGATTCCAACTTATACCCAAAAGTAGTATGTCAATCCACTTACCCATCCCTTTCTTTTCTTCTGAACAGGAGCGGGAGGTCACTGGCTGGCTCACAGGAAGAAGTGGCATCAGTCTCTTGTGTTCTGCCAGCCTGTGTGACTTCATAAGAGACAGGTTTAATTAGAGGTAAGTGGCCCCAGCTGTTTATTCCCCAAGTTTAACTGTAGTTGGGACACTAAGGAGACCTTGATAGGGTCCCTTCCACTTTGGGGAAAGTTGATCTGCTGAGGATCCTTCCTTCCAAGTGTTTAATAGAACCCAATCTCCCAGGTGGGTTGTAACCAGATTCTCTTCTTTAGCGGGGGAAGGGACTCTTTGATTTCCATATTCAAGGAGTGTGTTTTGCACTTGTCCTAAGTTGATTATATAATTTTGTAGCTTGAAAGTATCTATATCTATTAGGACATCTGTAGTTAAGAAAGGCCTTTCAGACATTATTTCAACAGGGCTGAGCTGCAGCTTTCCCTCAGGGGCCACTCAAACTGGTAACAAGGCTACAGGCAATAAAGACAGCCAGGTTTATGATGTTTCTTGGCATAGTTTAGGAAAAGTCCTTTTGAGAGTTTGATTGGTTCTTTCTACTTTCCCTGAAGATTGTGGCCTCCACACTGAGTGAAGGCGATACTGAATTCCTAGGGCTGAAGGTATGTTTTGGATAATTGTTGTTATGAAAGATGGGTCATTATCCCTCTGCAAGTTCTTAGGCAGCCCGAATCTAGGAATTATTTCCTTTAGTAGGAATTTAGAAACCTCAGTTGCCTTTTCAGACCCCATAGGAGAAGCCTCGATTCAACCAGTAGAGGTGTCAATGAATACTAATAAATATTTAAACCTTTTCCATGGAGGCATCTGAGTGTAATCTATTTGCTGATCTTCACCAGGGTACATTCCCGTATGCTGAACAGGCCTTACTAAAGGAGGAGGTAAAGATTGGTTATTTGGGTTATTCCAGGCACGTAGTTCACAGGCCTGAGTTACCTGGTTTACTGTTGTAAGTAAGCCTTTTCCAGGGGTATGGGACACCAGGCCTAAGTTGGATGTAAACTGGGGGAACACTTAAGGCTTTGTGTCCCATATTATAGGGTTTACTTGGGAGGTTACTTCAACAGGTAAAGTAGATAAATCCCCTATCGCCTTTCCCTTCTTATCACAGGAAGGAGAAAGAGCAATTCCTCGTCTGCATGGTGGTTTCCAAAAGATACCACTTTTGTGGCTGTGGTGGCTCATGCCTGTAATCCCAGAACTTCGGGAGGCCAAGGCAGGCGGATCATTTAGGGTTAGGAGTTTGAGATCAGCCTGACCAACATGGTGAAACCCTGTCTCTACTAAAAGTATAAAAATTAGCCAGGCTTGGTGGCACTCACCTGTAGTACCAGCTACTTGGGAGGCCGAGGCGGGAGAATCACTTGAACCTGGGAGGCAGAGGTTGCAGTGAGCTGAGATGGTGCCACTGCACTCCAGCCTGGGTGACATGTGAGACTCTGTCTCAAACGAACAAACACGTAAAAAACCCCAAAAGATACCACCGTTTGTGGCTGAGTCGACAAATCCTTTCCCAACAAGGGGGTGGGGCATGATAAGGAAAGTATGTGAGAAAACCAAGCAGCTTAAAGGATAGGCAAAATGGTGTTTATGAGCTTGTCCATCTCTCCTCATGTCTACACAGTTTTGGGATGACAGAGGCCCATTATAACAGGCCAAAACAGAGTCAGTAGCCCCCACATCCAAGAGGAAGTTAATATTCTTACCTGCCATGTCAAGCGTTACCCAAGGCTCCTCTGGAGATATATGTAGTCGTCCGACAGGGGCTGTGGTGGAAGGTCTCGGGCCCTGTCACTCTTGGGCTTGTCTGGCTATTTCAGCCATCATTGGTTCAGATGCTGATGGCTCCCTTCGGAGTGCTGGGCAGTCCTTCTTCCAATGGCCAGTTTTCTTACAGTGTGCACACTGATTTACACCAAAGGCACGGTGACTCGGACACCAAGCTTTGGGCTTCCCACCTTTCAGCTTCCTTTGTCAGGACAAGAAGCAGAGGGGCATGGCTTCGGCCAAGAGCTGCACCTGTGGGAGGTCCTTCCTGCTCTTTCTGCTTCCTCTGCATTGTCCTTGTTATTAAAAACTAAAAATGCCACATCTAAAAGCTGTTCCATAGGAGCTGGGGACCCACAGCTGCTTTTTGTAGTTTCCTATGAATATCAGAGGCAGACTAGGTTATAAAATGCACTCCCAAAGGGGTTTATCCTTCCTTTGAGGCAGGATCAGTGTTAGAATATTTTCTAATTGCCTCAACCATATGGCCCTGAAACAAAGCTGGATTCTTATCTTTACCCTGAGAAACTTCCTTAACATTTCATTTTATTTATTATGTATGTATTTATTTTTAATTTTTATTTGAGTTCTGGGATACATGTGCAGAACGTGCAGGTTTATTACATAGGTATACATGTGCCATGGTGGTTTGCTGCACCTATCGACCTGCCATCTAGGTTTTAAGCCCTGAAGGCATTAGGTATTTGTCCTAATGCTCTCCCTCCCTTCCTCACCCCACAACAGGCCCCATTGTGTGTTGTTCCCCTCTCTGTGTCCATGTGTTCTCATTAGAAACTTCTTTAACCTTTTCGTAATTAACAGGGTTTTTAAAAATACATTTCTTCATCCCTTTCAACAAACAAGTGACCATATGATCTCTCCTCCCCAAGTACTCACCACTCCTTTGACAGTTCCATTCTGGCTTTTTTTTTTTTTTTCTGAGCAGAATCTCACTCTGTCACCCAGGCTGGAGTGCAATGGCACCATCTCAGCTCACTGCAACCTCTGCCTCCTGTGTTCAAATGATTCTCCTGCCTTAGCCTCCCAAGTAGCTGGGATTACAGGTGCCTGCCACCACGCCCAGCTAATTTTTTTGTATTTTTGTAGAGACGGGGTTTTGCCATGTTGGCCAGCCTGGTCTCCAAACTCTTGACCTTAGGTGATCTGCCTGCCTCGGCCTCTCAAAGTGCTGGGATTACAGGCATGAGCCACCGTGCCTGGCTCCATTCTGGATCTTGATCTGGAACTACTACATCCCCTGACTGATATATATTACGGTTCAGTTTACGAGCCAGTGCCTCATACGCATGGGTCCTGGTTGTTTCTCTTCCACTGTACAACACAGAGACAACAAAACATGCAGCTCCTGCTAAGTGAAACTATAGGTCAGAGTCAGTTTCTCAAATTCATCTAGGAATTTTCCTGGATCTTCAGAGCAATCTTGGCTCACTACAACCTCCACCTCCTGGGTTCAAGCGATTCTTCTGCCGCAGCCTCCTGAGTAGCTGGAATTACAGGTGTGCGCCACCACGCTCAACTAATTTTTGTATTTTTAGGAGAGACGGGGTTTCACCATGTTGGCCAGCCTGGTCTCGATCTCTTGACCTCGTGATCCACCTGCCTCGGCCTCCCAAAGTGCTTGGATTATAGGTATGAGCCACCTCGCCCAGCCCAGACTTCTCTTTACATAGAGCCAACTCAGACATAGAAAAGGGGACATGTCCTTTCACACAGTGCCTTCTTCCCCATTTGCCACCTCTATAAATGGACAAAGATTTCCCTTTGGAGGTTGATAAGAGGCTCCGTTATGAGTAGTGCTCGCAGGGCCAAGTTCCTCAGGTGATGGTGGGTTTAGAGTGGGACTAGATGGGTCAGGAGGAGGGGACCAAAGGTTCTGAATAGAACTTTCAGGTGGACTAGAGGGAGAAAGGCTGGACAAAATCTGAACCTTCAGAACTGATGGAAGGACGTTCTGCTCCACCCAGAAACGCCCCATGAACTGGGGATGGGGCTTGTATCAAAGGATCATCTAATATGTCTAGTTCTTTTTCTTTTTCTAGTTCTTTTTCTTTGCGATCCATGCTGTGGTTCCCATGAAGGAGGCAGGTGATGTTGGAAGAAAAGTTCCAAACCTTCAAGATTATATTGCCACCGGCTGAGTTCCACTCAAAAGGATAAGAGAGGTTTCCTCTCATCACACATGCATGCACCTGCTGCAGGATTTCGTCCTGACTGAGCAGCAGAAACGCTTGAACATATGGTATTTCATCCCATTTTCCCTCCTGCTTACAAAACAAATCGGGTTGAAGTATACTGTTAGAGGCCATAGTTCCAGTGGGAGGCCATTTCTCTTGTTTTTCCAAATAATACCAAGACCAAACAATATTACATAGAAACACCAGTTTTCTCTTCTTTTTTT